>NC_059433.1:59990367-60296587 GCF_021028975.2 Sphaerodactylus townsendi
AGCTATGACTAGACATTGCCCTTTCCATATTAAAGTTTATCCATCAGTACTGGAAAGACATTTCGAAGGATCATCTTCCAACCTGTGTTCCCTGCCCTCCGCTTTTGATGCCCCACCTTTAGATGGCTGTGAGGCACTGTGGATGAACAAAAGTATGCTCTCACCTCAGTGAGAAATGACTTCTGCCCTTTTCTCTTTGCTTCCTGCTTCACTGCTGATGTCTGCTCTATTTAGGGGTCTGCAGACCCAGCAGCGTCACTCACTTCTTACTGTGGCATGCTACAGGTTCGTTACTCTAGGATTGAACTAGGAATAATTGTTGTTTTTAAGATTCTTGCTAGTATCATTACCATATTACATAGAAGCTAACAAAAACGTTTCAAAGTTTTTCCCACATCGTATATTCTTTCTTGATAGGTTAGCATTTTGTGTCGCCAAAATTTGGACTCATTTGTGACATTTTCTTTGTAGCAAGGAAATAATGGTCAGGGTGAGTAACTGCCAGATTTGGTCTCTTATGTTTTTAGATAGATATTTGGAGATGCTTTTTGGAGACCTGTACCCCCAGTACAGTGGATGCAGTACATTCAGAAATATGTTTTTTGTTCACAATTGACTTTTACTAGAAGTACACACAAACTTTTTTGTGTTTGAGGGGCAAAGGTAGCATACAGGCCAAGGGAGGCCTGTATGCTCTGAGTTTTACCTGTGATCTGGGCAAGGTCCTTACAGTCTTCTATGATTTGCTGGACTGGAGTATAGAGAGATTGAAATTAATCTTTGCTTCCTGAATCTGTTCATACCCACCATGGCTATGAAATGTTTGACTTTGCATAAAGTTAACTCTGTAACCACTTCAGCAGGCACAAATGTGTATAAATGGATTTCCTCATGAGCAGAGGCTGCTGTGTCAAGAAACACATTGCATGTACATTATAGGCCTACTATGTTTGTGTCAGGCAAGGACCCTGTATTTGTACCTGTGAATTTGATGTGATTGTCCAAATGTAGCCTTATGACTACAAATCTTCAATTTATGCACAAGTCCTGGAAAAAGGGCAAATTTCCACTAAAAACAATTATTCTTCAATAACACTTTGAAACTGGACTGTGTTTCAAAATTAACAAAACACAATTAGAAAAAGAAGTTATAATTACTTGTCTACAGTCAAAATGTTCGTTTGATTAATTTTAATATTTTAAAACTGTTTCTTTTGAAATGCAGACAGTAAGCGTCGTAGCTTCATAAAGTCAGTTTCAGTTTAGTTGGAATGATAGGTTTTGGGTAAACAGAAGCAGAACTGCTACCATCTGTGAAAATCAATATAGCTGAAGAATAAATGATTTTCTGGGAGGCAGTTGGGAAATAATTATTTGTTATAATGGATACCAAAATAGTTAATAGTTATGTATATTCCTTGGATTTAGGAGTCCAAAATATTACGAAATAGTAACAAAAGGACACATTAATGGTGTTAGCCAACTTTGCTATTAGAATGTAATGTTGCCTGGTAACATATTCATGCTCTACCTCTTTGGATATTTAAATCTGGTGGTTGGTGCTGTGAATGGGCAAGACAGAGAACCCATGCCTGCAGAAAAATCTTGTAAAGTCTGATAAACTTTTTTTTAATAACATGTTGCAGTAATAATGCTGTCCCTGTGCTAGTAATGTGTCTCTGGTATTAAGCTTGGTTTGTCTTTTTCAAGGTGAAGATGTTTCTCTGGGAAATGCCGATGACATCCTGAAGCAGTTGCCATCCAACGATGGTAGAAGACCTAACTCAGTTGACACTGTAGCAACTGAGCCGTGGCTGAGACCTGGGACATCAGAAACCCTTAAAAGATTTATGGCTGGACAGTCAGATCAGGCTAAGCTTTCTTCTGAGAACAACCCCTTCAGTTGGCAAGGTCTGTCAACAGCACATGGCTGAATAAATGTGCAATGACACCAGTTGTGCCTTTCAAAAGAACTCTTCTCCACTACTGCACTTTTTTCGTTTTTTAATGTAATGCTGTGTGTTGGATCTGTTCTATCAGAGTACTTTACTTTGGCACAGAGCCTTTGTTAGTAGAATGGATCCAAGGGATTCAGCTCCATCTACAGAAACTGAGATGTAATGAAACTTATCAAAAGGCCAGCAAGGTGGTAAGTTCTAACAATTGCTGCAATCCTGTGTTCTGGTAAACTGATTTAGTTTTGGAAATGAAGCCTCCTGTACTAGATCAGCTTGAAAACTTCAGGTTAAAATAAGGCACAGAGAAATCTCCTGGTTGGACAGCACAAAGGCAAGGTTTTCAGGTTGCCCTTTTGTTTGAAAAAAATACCTCATGACAAGTCCTAGAACAAGATTGTGAATCATAGTGCTGTTGTAACCTTAATGGCCTATGGAGAGTAAAACCTTTCACATTGCTGTTATTTATTTCAAAACCTAACCAATCATCTTGCTAATTACTCTATCCTTTTTATTGTGGGTCTGAGTGTGTTAATACAAACCTCGTATTAGTAGTATTGAATGTATAACTTATGCTCATGATTTTAAGATTAAAAAATAAAATCTATTTTATTACCCAAAGTTTGTGAAGCTGTTTATAACTTACAAAAATATGTACGCGCATGAAATGTTGAATTCCAAACTCTGTGTGAGATAAGTGTCAGTTTGCTGCAATATATTTTTAAAGACCACGCTGCCAGGCAAAGATTCAGATGTTAAGTGATGAGCCACAATTATGCCAACTTCCAAGTTGTGTATGTGTATAAAAAAGCTCCTGCCCTCCCTTTCTTGATAATGCTACATGCCACAGTTTTAGACTTCAAATCATTCTTATCTGTTCATGGTTCCAATCTGCAGTTTTAAGTATCCCTTTTGATATTTAGATATATTGATGATGATTCCTCTGAAAGCCTGTACTGGGGTCCCTTCCGATGAATGACTCTCTGGGTAATGTTGCTGCTCTGAGCCCCCTTCTCTTTCTTCTGTGATCATAGCAGCGGTTAGGGCATCTCTGAAAGAGGGGATAAATGCCCTACTCATTGCCAAGGGCATAACCATGCAGTCGCATACTCCTCACTCCCAATCTCGTCCCTTGTCCCAATTACTAATACAGATGCAATATGCTGTGAATTAAGGATTAATTCCTGCCACCACCAAGCTGATACTTGGTTATACTCCCACCCTCAGGCTTACTCATACACTGAAGCCCTAACCTGAATACGAACTCTGTGTGAATGCAATTAAAACCACAGAAGATTATCACTCTCCACTTTAGTTGTAGCAATATTCTGTCACACCTGAAAACAAAACTCGCACTTACTGAACTTCATCAAAATGTCAAAGGGTGTATGTAGGCAGTAACTGGCCTTGTCCTGTTTTTCAGCTAAAAGATCAAAACAAGTAGTTTTGCATTACATTGGTTTTGATTGCACAGATGAAAGAATTCAAAAACTTTATTGACCTATAACCTGATTAGAATGCCAGATGAGAACCAATATTGTACAGAAAGTTGTACAGAATTTACATAGAAAACTTTACATAGCTGTACCATATACATTTTTCCATCTGAAAAATTTTTCTACATCCACTGTAAGACAGAATGCTTGACAATCTTTTCTTTAACCATCAGAGCACAATTCACAGTATGAATACATTTCCAATAAATTTAAAACCATCCCCCAAACCATGCCAGATTTGTTACTTGAATATATTCAACATTAAATTCTGTACATAGAGTGAAATCTACATCAAACAACAACAAAAAAGTGATAGCAGACCAAACCTAGACTCGTTTGCAGTGATTAAAGTTCCAGTCCTGAAGGATCATCGTGATGGCTTATTATACTTAAAAGCCCTATCACAGGTATATTACAAACAGTTGTGATATTTTCAATCTCTCCCCTCAACAAAAGTCAGCAAGACTTTTGGGACACACACACAAAAAATTACAACTCAAATTCAAACTAGTGCATTCAGTAAAAACTTATGGACCTATGGAAAATAATACAGGAGTAAAAGAATGCAGGAAGAACTGTATAGTGTTTAGAACTTTATATTACAGATCTGCATCTCTGTACATTTTTTCACAGAAAGATGATTACCTACATCTCAGGCAGCCTGAGTGTGCAAAAGGAAAAAAAAGCCCCAGAATAAGAATTCCACATAGTTCCTAGATCTCTTTATCATGAGCAATATTTTTTCTAACTTTCAAAATACAGCTCTCCTGAGTTGTACTTCTATAGAAGTTCAAACTGCTTAATGTGTTAGTTCTTTGGGTACACCCATCATAAACATCTTTCAATATATATCGCTGCCTAGGAAAGTAAAAGGGGGATCACAGGCCGGACTGGCGATAAGACTGTGTTAAAACTGGCTCTATGCTCAACACAAGCCAGATCAGAGAAGGGGGCAGGAGGGAGAGAATCCACTGGAGAACTAGAGTGTTGCAAGCCTAAATTACAGTTCTGTCCTGTACTGTGAACCCGTAGATGCACACTGCCACACAAAGGAACTCCCGATGGACATCCAGTGCAAGTTTACTTGGTCCTTTGCTTTTCTAGCCACGCTTTTACTGCTTAGCTGTCCCCACCTCTGGATCGGACGACTGAGATATTTGAAAAACTATCCCAATTCGCAGAAAGAACCTCCGCAAGACAGCTCGAAGCTCAGGAATCAGATCAAACTGCATTATTTCACACAACAGAGGGTAATAGAATGATGCGTGAGCTTTGAACTGTTGAGGGGGAAAAGAGAAACAATTACTAAGTCTAGTACAGCAGGCGGAAAACAAAATTTAATCCTTTGCATTACTAACTTCGCTCTTTCCACACGCTATTCAGTTGCAGTCTGTACACAACAATTTTGAAAATTACATGAGTATTATCCCCATATTGCTAGCAGGGCAATTAAGAGGAGCTTACTGAAGGTAATTTAGTAGTTCACTGTGCATTACAAATTCAAACCAGAGAGTTCCTGCTTCATAGCCATATGTTTGCTTTTACACTTAATTTCTGAAGCCTCATCTGAACATTATCCCATATATATATCTAAGATACTTAGCTTCTGCAGGGTTTTAGCATGAGTAATATATTATTTTAATTGTAACTTGAGCCCAGTTTGATCAGGAAAGGGTGGGTTAAAAATCGAATGAATACATGAATACGATATGAGAAATAATATGACATATGGAGAGCTACATATCCCACAGGGGTATCACAGGCCAGACTAGTGATAAGACTGTGTTAAAACTGGCTCTATGCTCAACACAAGCCAGATCAGAGAAGGGGGCAGGAGGGAGAGATTTGCACCAGGTATATCTGGCTGTAATCTCTATAATGCATAACTATCAAGATATATTTTACATATGTAATATGTGTATACTAGCAGTATAGCCCACTGTAGTAAACAATATAGTGGACTCTAGCTGATGGGGGAGGGACTAGATAGGTAGGAAAAGTGGCAGGAGATGGCAGCGGCTGAGCAGGCTGCTTGGGGACTGCACGATGGAGGGAGGAGAGGTAGATTCCTCTGGTTAGTTTGTGGGGGGAGGGAGGAAGAGTGGGGGAATAGGCCAACTTGGGCCTGTGGGGGTGGGACAGGGCAGGTAGGGGAATGGGAAAGCTGGTGGTGAGCTCAGCAGGGCAGTGGGCAGCAAGGCGCTGCTGCCCTGCTGCCCTGGCTTGTATCTGGGGGTTGGGGTTGGAAAGAGAGCGGGCAAGGGGATAGAGAGGCTGGTGGAGGGCTTGGCAGGGCAGTGGGTGGCAAGGTGGTCTTGGCTGCTGGGCTTGTCTTTTGGGGGGTTGAGATGGCAGGAGGGGGAATGGGGGGCTTCTGGCAGCACTGGCTTTGTCTTGGGGGTTTGGGAGACAGGGAGGGAGAAGTAGGCTTCTGTGGACCTGCGGGGTGGGATACAGTGAGCGGTGATGGGGGGGGGGTAGAGGGTGGACAGCGGAATGGGGAGGCTTGGGCCTGGCTGGCAGGCAGCAGATGGCAACACATTACTGCCCTGCTGAGCTGGCTTGTTGTTTAGGATGGAAAGGTGCTGTGGCATTAGGGAGGGTACAGCCCCCTCCCCTCTGCTGGGCCCAGCTTGCTCCTGGGTAATGAGAAGGCAGTTGGAGGAGTGGATGGAATGTTGCCCACCAATGGGCGTGCAGAACTCACTTTGTGAGTGCTGCATGCATATTAGTGGAAGGTTTGTTGTTGCAACATTCCACCCCTTAGTGAATTATATGTTAGGATGATACTAACCTGGGCTGCTTCCATAGGGAGCTAATTCTCTGAACAGCAATCATTGTTTCTGCAAATATAGAGGAATTCACAGCAGCAATGAAGCACCCACACATGAATTTTCCTTGTACTTTCCTTGCCATATCTTGTTTTGATTGCCATTTCACCCCTTTCACCAGAAGACTTCCTTCCAGGATTTTAAAAAAAACCAGTAATAACTATCTTGCTATAATTTTATAACACTCTACTGAAATAATGTACTAATTCCCAGCCTTTATTTATTAAAAGCAAATCTCCAGCACTTCTGGTTGTTAAGGGATAATATATCTCTGAAACCAAGAGAGTTTTGTTTTTAAAAAATAACAGCTGGGAGCTACAACATAGTTGCAACACAACATTATAATGCTGTAATATTACAACGCTATAATTGTTACTAATTCTTTAAAAGTCCTCCATGACCACTATTGGCAGTGGGAGAAATGGGGCTGCACGGGCAAGGGAAAGAAAATGGGATGATTGAACATTATTTTCTCGTTTCGCCGTCTGCTAACATAGCATTCTATTATGAGACCTGGAAACAGTTTTTACATTCCCAACCAATTCAGGATTCTCACTCACCCGATCATCACTTATCTTTAGGACCTTGGTCAAGAATAGAAGTAACAGGCTAGTCCAAGCTTCCCGGTGACTTTCTGATGTTAAAGTGAGGAAGTAACTGAGAGCTTCGCTGCAAACACTGTAAATAACATATCAGTAGGAGAAAAAGTTCAAGTGTGTGAAGTGTGGGCTGGATTTTTTTTTCAGTGAATAAAATACAAAATAGCACCAGATGAGGACTGTTGTATATTTAGTAAGTGGATCCAGTTAGCCCTCTCCAAGACCAAGACATTAAGGACAACTTCATAAGATCAGGTGCTTTGTACATTTCCCTTGACAAAGAGTGTGGACGTGGGGGGCGGGAGGAGAGAAGGTTCATTTCATGGACATATGGAAGAAGCGTCATTTGTCTGTAGTTAGCTGAAGTGCTAACTGCAAAAAAACCCCAGTTGCAACTGAATTACTTTGAAGGGATGTGGTCCTATCCAGTGGTGGGATTCAAATTATTTAACAACCGGTTCCGGTGGTGGGATTCAAATAATTTAACAACCGGTTCCGGTGGTGGGATTCAAATAATTTAACAAATGGTTGTTTACAAGCACCATTTTAACAACCGGTTCTGCCGAAGTGGTATGAACCTGCTGGATCCCACCACTGGTCCTGTCCCAAAAAGGGCTGTGACCAAAGAAATAGTAGAGGAGATAGGTTGCAACTACTAATAAACATGCTTGAAGGCACCTTACACTGAATCACAGCTCTTCAGGATCTCACGTGTTTCACATCACCTACTATGCAACAGAACCTAGGATTTTCTGCATGCAAAGCAAGAACTCTACCAATGAGCCATAATTTTACACAATGTTCAAATTGGCACAGAGAAAAGAGATGACAGGAAGACCATATAAACCAATCTTAAACAACATGGTGCATAAGAATCATGTTGAAATGAGAGACAGAACATACAGAAGTGATCACAAATATAAAATAAACCTAGAGATTCACATACTACTAAGCACACCCCGAACAAAATGGAAGTGCGATTAGACAAATTATGCCAGGATAAATCATTATTTTGGACCACTGTTGCTGCGCTTTGCTATGGAAGAGAGCTGAAAGGAACAGAAGACTATCTCTCTCCAGATACAAATATGTCTACCTAGAATTTAAATATTGATCTTAAGAAAAATACATTAAAATCTAGACACTCTTAATGCAGACTAGAGCAGCCAAATGAAAAGGTTCTTACTTTAACAGTCGTCGCTGCACTTCCTCCCATGCATCTCTGCGGCTTTCATCCATGTACATACGGAAAAGAATGCGCAGCCCACAGGCAAGACTACTTGTCTCCTGTTTCAGTAGATTGGGCTTAGATTTTCCTTTAAAACCTGCCAAAGTATCACCATCATACAGATTTTACTGGCTTCATGTGAAAACTTGTTTTAAAATAATGTGTCTCTAGGGAAGGAGGGAGGCTTAAAAGCAGGAATACAAAAGCTATTAGATGGGATACTCACAGTACCCATTCTCTTTGCTTTAAATATCCTAAAATATTGGATAGGATTCTGTTAATACTGTCTTATGAAAACTAGTCAGTTTGTGATAGTGACAGGATGCTAATAAGGGAGGACTCCTCTATGAAATATGAGCACAAGGTGCCATTGCACTGTTTGCATCTAGGAGTTTAAGAAACAAACTACATGTAGGGGTCATGATTCTCTGACACAATTTTGATGCTGCGTATGTCAAGCCAGAATCAGGAGGACTCAGACTGGGACCATGATGTAGGGGATGAAGACTGAAGCCACAACGTAAGGCTTTTGCCCCATGCTTATTTCACTACCCAAAATGGTCCCGGGGGCATTATTTGCCCTGCTGGGGGACTCCCCATGTACTTCTGGTCAATTCAGGGTTAATTATGTCTATTACATTTGATGGAGTTTTTACTGCAACTACATTGCAATATAATAGTGTAACACTGTTCTCTTGGACGGCTCTATGCAGAGCAATATTTGGAGTTTTCCAGAGTTAAGATTTTAGGTGCTAGGTTGGACCATTACTCACACCTTCCTGTTCAGATCTCTTTTATGCTACAGCAAATGAATATCAGTCATTTTTCTTCCATTCTCATCTTATCTCTTCATTTTTTAAATTGTTTAATTGTCCAAGCATTGTAATCTAACTGCAAACCTAATGAAATGTAACGTAATAACCTTTAAAAGTCTAGTATTCATCAGACTTACCTGCTTTCCACAGAGCAGTTCTTTGCTCATTGTTTGAATTGAAAGCTTTAGCAAATTTGTGAGATTCCAGCAAACAATCCAGAAGTTTGAACAACTGCTGTGATGTTAAAAAGCAATACATTCCTTGATCTTGTGTATCCACATGGACATTGAAGTCCACCGCATCCCTCTTTAAAGAAAGAAGAAATATTTCATGTTAATTATAGGCAACCATTTTTAATAATCGTAACTTAAACTTTACAGCACCTGTCAATATGTAAACTGCCATAGAAACTATACAGTTAAAATTTAATGCGGTTCCCCTCTATTTACCATGGAAATTGCAGACAGCCATGCTGACCCACATAAATAAATCCAAAACAATGCTATCACAAAGTAGTAACAAGTTTTCAAGTTTCTGAGAACTCTTCTTCACACTGAATGCTAAGAAAATGAAAAATGAGGGAGAAGAAGAGAGGAGGAAGATAAAAATATATTGACAGGCACGCCCAGTAGCCCAAGTCTGCAGAAAGAAATAACCTTACAATAGAGCAGAGGATGCATTATGCAGACTTAGTTAAGTGAGGCAGTGCCAGGTGCTAAAAAGATCTCACAAAACTGTTGACAAAATGGAACAACATGTAGCAGAAAAAGCAGAGCATGATATACTTCTGCTATCTTTGCTTCAGTATCAAACTTAAATCAACTCTTCAATAGAAGGAGAAGTTCTGTTTTCTTGTTGGAAATTACTTCAGGCAGAGAACGGGATCCAAGATCAAGAAATGGAATAATTTCTCAATACGTTAGTTCCATCCAATTGTACTAACCTGTGCTGCAGCTAGATTCTCTGCATCTTCCTTTTTACTGGTTGCTGGGAAGAATACAATGTTGTCGATGGTTTGAATGAGTTCCAGTTGCACAACACATTTGATCAACAAAGCACCAAACAGTTTCTGGTCTGGAAATTCTTGAAAAAAAATAGGAACAGTAAAGAAATTATTTACCATTATGACCAACTGTGAAAAGTTTCTAAAGATCTGATTGTTCTTTTACAATTATCTGTACTTACATATGTGTCAAGGCAAATGGTAAGACACATTACTATGGGATGGATTTTACCATCTTTTCTGTTTAAGAAAGAAGGGGAACAGCAACTTTGGACAACTGAAAAGTTTATGCTCTGAGTTGTGAGATCGCAGTGAAGAAAAACCCATGTAGAATGGAAGCTGTAGCAAATAGGGGAATCCTTTGCAATTTAAGGTGACTTAGCATTCCAAATTATATGGTTTTAACAACATACACTGTACGATTTTAATATACATTGTCTGGCTTTAACAACAACGCAATAAAACTCCATTAGCCCCTTCCCCAAGTCTACAGCTTAGACTGCAACAGAAGTCCTTGCAAATAAAACAGCCTCATATCACCTCCTTGAAAATGTCTAAGGATGGTGCCTCCTCACCTTTTCAGGGAGCTCATTCTACAAGGTGGAAGCCATTATTTTTAAAAGAACCAGGGTCTATTAGAAGCCAAGGAGAAAACTTTAAGCAGGAGGACAACAAGAAGGTGGCAACTGGAGGTTTGTTACTGAAGTAAGAAGACAAGGCGGAAGAAATATTCAGATATATGGGTCCTAGGCTGTCAGGGCAATGTCTGATCAGCAAAATCTAAATGACTGTTGCCTCATGACACAGCCTCATTCTGGGATTAATTGGAAGAGGAATGTGATTGGTTAGTAAAATGTAGTCAGTCAGTCAAGTGTTTATTGTTTGAGCCATTGGCTATAACAATACAAAAATACATGCAGTTAAAACAGTAACTTAGTTAAAACAATAATTTAAATTAAAACAATAATTTAGTTTTACATTAAAATATAAATTATTAGTGTTCACAACCTCTAAATTAAAATGCCCCATCAAATACGTCAGATGTTTTTGCAGCTTCTTCAGCTAGTCTAAGTTAATCTCCAGTACTTTACAACATTAGTTCAAACAGCGCTTTAAATGCTTTGCTCGTAGTTTCCTAGCCGCCAGGGCAAAGAGAGCCATCTTATAAGAAACATAGGAATTAATATCCGATAATAAGAAAATCAGTTTCTCATCATCGGACAAAAAAGCTGTCCTAGGTAGTATTGGTTCCAAAAACCTTTTCCTTATTTCAGAATATAAAGGACAGGAGAGTATGTAGTGGAAGAGATCCTCAGGCTCTTGTTTTCCACAGATACAAAAGTGCTGAGAAAATGGTACTCGTGTGTATCTGCCACTAAGCACTGCTGAAGGCATTGATTGAAATCTAATAGAAGTATAAGCTATTCTTAGATTTCTTGTTAGTGTAGTGGTCAGATATGTAGCTCTAATATGATCTCTTTTAAATAGTTTATACCATGGAGCAGTTTTTGTCTGAACTATTAATTGTCTGTTTATTCTGGCATCTTCTCTGTACACCCAGTCTCGGAGTTCAGCATTGGATGTTGAAACTCTTAATAGATCATCTGGAATAGTGTACCGAGATCGAATTTTTTCAAAAAAGGTAGAGCGGTTTTTATTTTTTGTCATCAGGAGAGTAAAAGACTGATGACCAAAGGTTTCCTTATTGTCTGAGCTGTTTTTTTCCCAGGCCTTCAAGATTGCAAGATGGGTAGTAAAATGTATATAAGGCAGCACTGTGCTTAGCATTGTGAGACACTTGTCTTCACACCGTCTGGCGAAGCACTTTATCTGTGAGAGCAACATTCTGTGAACTGAATAAAGTAGGACCGCTTCTGTGAAGCTGAACTGCTGTGTGCGTATACGTTCCTACTGTGTTCCAGTGTGTGTTGCACACCTCTGCTAACCGGGGATTGAATCCCCACTTCATACCATACCCCTCAACATAGGCCCCTTGAATTGAACCCAGAAACTAAGTGGCAGCCAATGTGGCTGTTTTCAAATGGGCAAAATGCCCAAGACTATCACTGAGCTGCCACATTTTAAACTAGATCTACTTTCTCGCCAAAGGCAGCCCTCACATAGAGTGCATTATAATAGTCCCGTGGTGGCTAACCTTTGGCACTCCAGATGTTATGGACTACAATTCCCATCAGCCCCCTGCCAGCATGGCCAATTGGCCATGCTGGCAGGGGCTGATGGGAATTGTAGTCCATAACATCTGGAGTGCCAAAGGTTCGCCACCACTGCAATAGTCCAATCATTAGGTTACTAAGCATGAATTGCTGCGGCCAAGCTGGGTAAGTCTAAAAAAGCAGGGAGTTGGCAAACCAAATGCTGTTGATAGGAAGAATTCCTGGTCACCATACCAACCTGCTTTTCAAACAACAATATTGGTGGGTCCATCAGCACCCCAAAGCTCTTAACCTTCTGTTCCAATGCCAACTTCACTCCATCCAAAACAAAAGGATCCAGTCCTTACAAAGCTTGAGACTTCCTGGCCAGTATTACTTTTGCCTTATCTAGCCAAACTTCAGCTTATTTGGCCTTGGTCATGATGTGGCCTCAAATCATTGGTTAATAGATGAATCTTGAGGTTTACAGAGTTGGGAGTCCTCAGCCTACTGATGACCATGCTACCCCAAACCTCTGGACAATGTCCTTCAGCAGCCTCATGTAAATATTGGAAAGAACAGGTGACAAAACAGAACCCTGAGGCAACGCACGTCAGCAACCTAATCCGTTGATTCTGCTCATCCTATGGAAACTGTCACAGATCTGACATGAAAAGACTGAAACCTTAGAAGAGCTACTCTCTAAAGCCAACTGCACATATGAACCCAATAATGTAGGTAGAATAGTCAACAACAATAGTGGAATAGGCCACTAACACATGTCTGTCCACCAGAGTAATCAAACCAGCCCTAGTTCTGAACTCAGATGTGAAATCAAACTATCAAGGAGAGTTTGGTTTCATGGGTCAAGGAGAGCAGATGTGTCATCCAGGAACCCCTGGAGTTGCACTGCTATACCATGTTCTATAACCTTCCCCAATTATGGTAACAACAACATTATACACTGAACTATAGAACAGCATGATCATTGGCTGCCGTAAAACCGAATGGAGAGACACAATTTTAAAGTATGGCAACATATAGAAAACACATCTAAAACGACATTGTTGTGATATGTGTACAGCTCAATTTCATCTAATTACTGAACTCTAATTATTGAAGTACAAGGCATGAAGTATGTACTTTTATGGTACAGCTGTTTTATGAGCAAGACAGTGTGTTCTCATTCTCAACGAACATATTCTTATTTTCAACTACTATGACCATTTTAGGTTGAAAAGAACGTCCAAGGACAGCTGGGGTGCTCTCCCACCCTTCTGGGACCAGCACTGGAATAGGCCCCCCCCCCCCCCCAAAAAAAAAAAAAAAACACGCTTCAGGAAACATTCAGAAGAGAAACAGAACACACTAGAAAACACAACAGGTAAGGAAAATTGTGCTGCATAACCAAAAGTGCTTCAATGGTCCAATCAAACTAATTGGATGAAAGTCCATGTAGCTGTTCAGTGGGTTCTGATATGATAAATATAGCTCCTTAAGGATCAGCTTTTCTTCCTTAAGGAAACACTCACTTGCGCTAGGTTTGTTTTTGCTGACCTCCTCGCTTGCTGCTGATCCTACAATGGGCTGAAACTGGCTTCTTTCTGAAGGCCTTGGTTGTACAGAGTCATGGATATCTATGGATTTCTGTGACACTGTATCCTGAAAGACAGAAGATAATATTATCCTGCAAATACTCAGTAGTGGCAACTGCCAATTATAGTTCACAGGTATACAAACGTAGTACTTTTGTTAATTATGTATAAATTAGATGTGGTTCTTCTGCTCATCATATATTTCTGATATGATCCTCAATAGTAAAGATGTTCTTCATCTTAGTAGAACAAGATCAAGCACACTTTAGTTATGTGCACGTTACAGGGAGATTCCAGTGCAGGGTTGCCAGATCCAGGCTGGGAAACTACTGGTGCTTTCACTGGACAATCAGACAATATATTAAGGGGGAATACTGCATTTATTTTTAGTTACATATTTCTATATACCAGGGGTGGCGAACCTATGGCACGGGTGCCAGAGGTGGCACTCAGAGCCCTCTCTGTGGGCACTCGTGCACAGAGTTCATCATGTGGGGGTGGGGGTGGAAAATCACCCCCCACATACACACACACACACATCTAGGCTGGCCTGGGCATGATCCTTTACCTGGGAGTAAGCTCGGTTGCTGGCAATGGGGCTTGCTTCTGAGTAAACCCTCCTAGGATCGTGATTCACCCATTTGAAGCGTTGCACAGTTGCTTCACCAAGCTTACTCCTGAGTAATGCACTTTTCGAGCACTCGGTCTCGAAAAGGTTTGCCATCACTGCTATATACCATGTGGATTTTACACTGCTTTGATTTGTAAAGGAGAGTTGAATATGAACATGTTCACAGGGAATGGGTAAAGATACTGTATCATGGCTGTCCTCGTCCCCTGATCCTGCTAAATGGGCCAGTGAGGGGAAATTGGAGGGGAGTTTGCTGTTGTCAAGATGACATCACTTCTGGCATGGCTTGGAAATGACATCACCATGTAAGGCCACTGATTGTCTTGCATTTGCCTAGAGAATATTTTTGGGCAAATGCTACAGTGTCATCCTTTTGCAACATCATAACTTCTGGGCTACAAAGGTATCGTTTTCTCTTACACAGTATTAATAGTGGTTCCTCCCAAAGATGTATTACTAACCAGTCATACTTGCAAAGTTATGGAAAGCTTTTACAAAATAAGCCTCAAAGTTAAAAGGAAATGTTGTGCTTTTGCAAAAAAATATAGAAAGTTTTGAAATCAGATGAGTTTAGGATTTGTTCTTAATCTTGAAAAATTTAAATGGCATGTAGTAGGCAATATGTGTGAGAAAACAGATTAATAGCCCCATCCTACCCATATTTATTTAGAACCAAGACCCACTGAGCTAAATGGACTGTACTGTTCTGCAAACATACCAGCTGTTTTTCTCTGCCAGGAGATGGTGGAGCTGTATCTCCCCCTGTTGGTCGCCATGTTAAAAGCCTGAAAAAGAGAAAGGGAACACACTTAGAACAGACATCATAGGTAAACATTTGAAGAGACAGCTATCCTATTTTGAGTAACATTAGCAACAGAAAATGACACTCAAAGATGCAGCATAGATAAAAAGATCAATAAAGAACTTCCTAGAAGATCAAAACAAATAAATACAATATTATTGTTATGGATGTCCACTTTTCCTTCCTGATTTCCAAATTAAAGCTCCTTCAGTTTTTTCATTTCTTTCAATAAACAGGCAGTAACAAACAGAAGGAATATTAAGGGAGACAAAAATATTGTTTATGGTTAGAGCATTTTATTTGTAAGTTTAATGTGCTACCTCATTAGCATAAAAATGATAAGAAATAGCTTTAATTACTGAGTTATTTATTAAATACAGTTTGTGGTGGGTAGCCATGTTAGTGAATAAAATTCAAATCCCACAGCACCTTAAACACCAACAAAATTTCCCAGGGTATAAGCTATCATGAGTTGAAGCGCACTTAGTCCATATGATCCTGAGGGATGCAAATGTAATAGGAAGCAATATTGGGGCTAGAACATGAGTTATATTTATAAGCATTTCAAAATGTTTAGCAGTGATTAGGAATACAGTATCTCAGTACACTGAAGCCGCAACTAATAGTAAGGGACGTTAAAACCAAGAACACACATCATATGCTTTTTCTCTTTTGTGGAATTGATCTGTTTTTAGGACAAATTGGTAAGAACAAATTTTCCAAGTCTATTACCTGCTTATTCTGATACTGCATTAGATATTTGATCACCACAGTCACAGGGAACTTTTAAGTTACCTATAACTACTATCCAAGTAGCTGTCTCAGTGGGGCTTGAAGAATTCCATACCCTACTTGACTAATGTTTTTGACACTCATTGCCTCAACGAAGGAGGCAGGGCAGTGCCTTTCTTGCTTAGTTCTGTTCTTAGGCTGGTAAGGCATTCTCAGACTCTTTCAGCTTCTACAGCAGAGAAAGTGGGTAAGATAGCTGCATGAACTCACAGACAGCCAAGCAAATAATAGTTATAGGTAGGTACCATTCTGTTTTTTCCTTTATGATCTCCACACAGAACCACAATTAAGACAGTAGCAGCGTAATCCTAAACAGAATTACAGAGTTCTAAATCCTTTGAAGTTAGTGGATTTAGAAGGGTGTAACTGTTTAGGATTGCACTGTAGAGAGTTTTTTTGCTGGAGAAAAGGCTCTGTTCTGCAACGAAGGGCAATAGAACAAATTTGGTTCAGAATACCTAAAAAGATACTGCCCCCTTGTGCTCCAGAATGAAAGAGAAACCAAGAAACCCCACATGGGAGGAGCTGAGGAACCAAATTTATTCTATTCTTTGGTCTTCATAGAGGCCAATTTATGGGACTACACAGAAGTCACGAAGCAGGAATGCAGGTAACATCAGAAGTATATGCATGCAAATGTGAACCTAATTATTTACAAAGTTAAAAAAAATCTTACGCATGGGGGATTGTGGTTTTGAAGATATCCAGCATACAGTTGCAAGTCTTATCCCAGATCTCAAGGGTAAACTTTTCACCATTTAGAATGACAACATTCTCTAAACAATTTGTACCAGACCGTGCTAGCTGTTCATTGTCTGAAACAAAAAACAAGGCACTGGTTTGTTCATACTGCACAGAATAAACCATCGGCATTTGTCTTGAAAAGCTTGGTATACTCTCTTACCTTGCTGAACACACCAGTACAGCTGGGCAAATATATCATCCAAAAGGACACCACTAAGTACTTCCAAATACTGTGTGAAAACATCACATATTGCATAAAGTGCATGGTTGCAAGTTGTTGTCATCCATTCAGCTTTCTATGAAAAAGGAAGAGGGAATTTCTCACAAATGAGGATTTTACTGAAAGGAAATTTAATTGCAGAATCAGGTCCAAAGCAGATTACAGCTGAAAATTCATGGATGGGTATCCTGAGCGTTTTTAAACAAGCATGGCTATATAGCCCTTCCCTTGCCTCCCTTTTTTTTTTTTACTTCAGATAATCCTCTGGGATCATGCTTATCCCCATTAGGGAAACAGAGGAAAACCTAGTTCTCTTTTATGAGCATAGGAGGGTTACTAAAATGGATGTTTTACCTAAAGGAGGAAAACTCACACACGCTGAGGGAAATCCTGAATCCATCTCAAAACACACCCATTTGAATAACTAATTCAGTTCTTACTTAATAAAAATAATGCCTAAGGATTTGCAACTGAATTTGTCCACATTTGACTCTGTCTGTATTTTTGCTCTCCCATAGCCATCTTCACTACTGCTGAAATTTAAATTATAAGTTCTACTTAAGACCAAGAACTATCCTTTTGCTTGTTATTCTGTGATGGAACGCACCATGCACATTGTGGTTTTCCAGTTATCTGGGTTTTATTGTGCTCCCTGAAGAGCTGTGCCTTTTTTTATTTTTTCCTTTTTTGGGGGGAGGAACAGCTGATTTCGGCCTGTTCTGTCCTGTCTCAAGGACAAAAGTATTGAGGGGTTTGCCTTTTGGTAGAAGAGTAGCTCTTTCCTAGCGTTTCTCAGCATTTTACTTTGCTAAGATGTCAAGTGTACTTTAATTAGTTTGACTTCAGGGAGGGAACAGCTGAGGTGTAGGTAGAGATAGTACCTTTTCCACTGTTCTGTAGTTGCAAGCTGTATATGTGTTTAATTATTTATCTATTCATTTTATTTAATTGTAATTACCTTTAAATGCAGTTTAGCGGCTTGCCTAGCTATGAAGGGTGTTATTGAGTTCTCTATTCCATTTTTGTTTGGTTTTCTTTTTGATTACAGCTTTGGTTTTCCAGTTATCAGGGCAACTGTGTTTTGATATGCTCCATGAAGAGCTGTGGATTCTTGTATTATTATTTTATTTATTCTTTTCAATCAAGCTGATTTGGGTCTGTTTTGGCAGGCTTTAACACGTTTTCTGCTGAAGTATGTGGTAAGACCCCAAGCATGCCTTAATTAGCTTTGGTTTTGAAGTGGGAGCAGCTGGGGTATAGGCAGAGACAGACCCTTCCTCTCTGTTTATAGTTGGGGGCTGTATGTTGTGTTTTATCTATGTATTTATTTAGTTAGTTTATTTAACTGTTACTAACTGTTACTATTGTAAAGTGTATCTGTCATGGAATGATGCTATCGCTACAGCAAAAGGAAACTGCACATGACTGTGAAAAGCATCTTTGCCTTTTGATTTCCTAGAAGGCTATGCAAAGGTGCCAGGATGCAACTTCAAAGGCCTAAATTACCTCGTGGCCTGAACAGAGTTTTCCTGAGAGGGGGAAAACAAACGTTTTTAGATTCCATCTTGAGACGTGGTCAGAGAGAAGCATCTCTGGACAGCCATGGGTTCCCAGGAATTAAATGACAAGAGATTTCCAAAATAAGACTGTATTCAGCTGAGTTACTGCATTTATGTTTTATTTCTTTGTTTTGAACTTTTACAATAAATCTTTGAGAATTCAGTTGTTTTATTTCTTTGTTTTGAACTTTTACAATAAATCTTTGAGAAATCAGTTGGTTGGAGTTATTGGAGAAAAGGACCCAGGTCTTTACTGAAACAAGCGTGGCTCTCCCAGACTTGGTTTCATGATAGTATCATTGTAAAGCTGAGAAGGATGCTCTGAGTTGTCACCTCCTCCAAATTTGTTCCCAGCATAGTGTAGTTGTTAAGAGCAGGTAGATTCTAATCTGCACAACCAAGTTTGATTCCTCACTCCTCCACCTGAGTGGCTGAGGCTTATCTGGTGAACCAGATGTGTTTCTGCACTCCTACACATCTGCTGGCTGTCCTTGGGCCAGTCACAGTTCTTCAGAACTCTCTCAGCCCCACCTACTTGACAAGGTGTCTGTTGTAGGGAGAGGAAGGGAAAGAAGCTTGTAAGCCACCTTGAGTCTACTCACAGGAGAGAAAGGTGGGGTATAAATCCAAAATCTTCTTCTTTTGTGTATCTGTATTTCCCATATGGGAGACGGGTTTGTTTCAAATTGAGCACAAAATTTGAATTTGATAGACAGTCATCTTTATTAACTCAAGCACTAAGGTGACTGAAAATAATTGGTTATTATTGTGGGAGCATTATGTACATTGCTAGTGGTAATAAATGATCACTACTAGATCACTACATCACATTGTAGATTATATTGGTGCTTACTTATATGCTTTCATAAAATATTTCTGTTTACATGCTTTTATAAAACACTTCTGCTTCACTCACACTCCTCTGCTCCAGAATAGTTCTATTAATTCAAGTGCTACACCAAATCAAAGTTCACAGAGGTCAATTTTGAATGTAAAAGTCTTCAGCATTAAAATATGCAGAGGGCACTGCAAATACACTCTCTAATAGATACCAAAAACAACTCACACACATCCTATAACCATAATTCCAATACAAATGCAGATAAAGCACTCTAAAAAGGCCATCCTTTGATTTCAGCTATATCACTAATAATGAATTAATTTACCTCAAAGTTGTAAGCCATGCTTACCTCTGTTTGCTGTTCAGGCAATTTCATGTTATCAAATATCCGGAAGACAATTCGAAACAAATCCTGCCACCAATGCTTTTCGTAAGTATGACCATACGTTTTCATTATTTCAAACATTACTGTTAAGCCTCTAGAATAAAAAGTAAATGGCAAAATGAAATTTAAAAAATTGACACACTAAACTCTTAACATTATTTTGAAAGCCTATTTTTTTAAATGAAAAACCACCCTGAAAATAATAAAAATGAATGTCATACTGAATAGGGTTAAGTTTGTATAACACTCTTCCTGTATTATCTTTGTAAAGTTTACAAGAAAGCCTTGCAATTCATTGGTTATGACCCTACCTAGTACCAGTAAAAGATATTGGTGGAGATTGCTCTTTACTGATCTCTTCTCTGCTCCCCTCCCCCCGACAGTTGGGAGCAACAAAAAGATTATTCCACTTTGTTGTAGTGAGGAGGTATAAGCAGTTGAAACTGCTCTTCCTGACACTTTCATCAGTGGAGTCTCAGCCCCCAGAGAGAAGGCACAGAATCCAACCTGTAGCAGCTAAAATGTAGTTTACAAAATAAAACTGGTTTGCCAAACGTTAGCGCTACTAAAATATAAATTGGAAACAAAATAAAATGATCAGACATTGCTCTTTTTAAAGCAATGAAGTTTCATTTGCAGTCTCAGAGCTGTGGAGGGAAGGCAGAAAACCAGTGAAGAACCCACCTGCAGCACCCAGACATGCAATGACACAGACAACCTGCCATGAAACAGAATGAGGCTGGCTCAGAGGTGCAGTGGCCAATACCCGAGCCAGATATGTGGAGGGAGAAACTCTTCCCACTGAGGTCAGCC
This sequence comes from Sphaerodactylus townsendi, assembly GCF_021028975.2. Lineage (NCBI taxonomy): Eukaryota > Metazoa > Chordata > Lepidosauria > Squamata > Sphaerodactylidae > Sphaerodactylus > Sphaerodactylus townsendi. The sequence continues at coordinate 60,010,830 of NC_059433.1, forward strand.
AGCCTGGAGCCCCACACCTGGCTAGGCCAGACTTAGCCCAATTTGGGTGTGTGTGTCAAAAGAAGGTCCATAACAGCCAGGGAGGTAGGGAGAAGACAGTACCTCCACAGTGGACATCCCCCCCATGCCGTTAACAATCTGCCACCAGTCAGCATGGCAAGAAGCTACAGACATTGCCCCCCATTCCCCGGAGGGCCTGGGACCAATTAGAATTTAGTTAAAATGTATATATACATGTACATAAGCCTTTATTGGCATAGTCCAGGGGTAGGGAACCTGCGGCTCTCCAGATGTTCAGGAACTGAATTGTAGTTCCTGAACATCTGGAGAGCCGCAGGTTCCCTACCCCTGGCATAGTCAGAAAGAGTTACATAAATCGGGAACAATTGCATGAATACATGATAGATAAAAGGCCCCACGGGGAGCACAACAAATACGTTCTACTGGGAACTCTCAACTATCTCTGCAATGAAATTGGCGATCTCTTCACAAAGACAGGGGTCCGAGTTGTTTAACAATAGAGATAGTTAAAATGGAATATATGTATGCTGTTATCTTGTGCTGAAAGGCAACCTGGAAGTGCAAGCTATGAAGCCTGGAACATTAGAAAGTCTTTTCTAAATACCAGCTCACTTATTTATCCAAACTGATGGGTATGTAAAGAATGGTGAGATGCGTGAAACATGTACCCCATATAAAACACATAATTTTTTTTGCAATTGCTAATGCAATCTCCATCCTTTCAGAACAGTGAAAAATCAGTCTATTCAAGTTTGAATGAGCAGGGCTTATCATTCCTTTCAAGTTTAGGAAAAGCATGCAATTCTTGAAAAGCCTATAAACAGAAACAAAATGCTTTAAAAATCTGAATTACAAATATGGATTGTTACCTGGTTCTTACATCTAATTTGCATCTATTGATGATACAGGATAACTCAAAGAGAATTGGAAACCATCCTCTCACCCACACTCTGTCTTCAGGTGCTACATTCATATCATCACTTGTATATTCCTTAAAAGTCTACCAAAACAAACAAAAGATTAAATAGTAGAAACTCAACTTTCTATTCTGAAAGAGTTAATTTTAGCTACATAAAACTACAAGATATTAGATAAATCTATTTTTCTGTGAAATATTGTCAGATAAACCTTGTGCAGGGAAACATGAATCTACTCCTGTGAGTACAATTTATTCTGATGAATAAGGGCTTTGGTCTAGTGATGAAGGGAGGGGGAACTGTGCCCGGGGCATAAACTGCCCTCCTGCGCCCCCCCTCCTCATGATTGCAATGGTGGCACCCAGGGCAAGCCACCCTGGATGTCCCCATTGCAGCTACATCCCTGCTTTGGTCAGTGCCATTATTCTTGAGAGCAGGAAGGAAAGGAGATCTGGGAATCAGTTCCCCTATTTCACCAATAAATCCACTGGATCTTTTAAAGCAGATTATGTTCAATGATGTACATCTGCATGTAGATGTGCAGTGCAGAAGCATCATACACATGCCATGAATACAAGTTTCCTCCTCCCACCCCACTCTGCAATATCTTTGGGGGACAGAGAATGAAGTCAAGAAAATGAAATGCTGCCTTTATTATACTGCAAGCAAAAATATTTTCACATTGTATTTGTAAGGCCACTAAAATTATTTTAAAGCACCAGGACAAATTATAAAGTGATTTTTAATAAATATTTGCCTTTAACCTCTACATAAAATATGTTTGGTTTACAAGCACCCTTTAAAAGCCCTTAAGATGTCTAAATTTCCAGTAAAAAAAAATTAGCCATAACCTTTCACAATGGCTGCTGCTGGTTCATGCCTGCTTTCAAGAATATGCCAGCTTTTGCTGAATCTAATTTTCATCAGAATGTTAACTGTCTCAATAATGAAATTGTTCTAAATTATTCTATCAATAATACCTGAGGCCTTTCTGATACGTATTTTGCACAATGGCGAATGAGGCGAATTGCTTCCATGCTTGTGTCTGGAAAAGCTGCATTGCACGCAAACTCTGACAAGCATTTTACTGCATCCTGGAAAGAATCTATGGTTGCTGGGAAGTGTTTCTCAAACACGTTTGCTGTAAAAAAAAAAAGAAAGGATACGTAGAGAAAAAAGTTTCTTCTAAAGTTGCAGTAGGAAAATTCTTAAGACATTTCAAATTAATTTTAAGGTATAGTAAAGCAACATGCGTAGAACCTACATTTCTTTAAACACAGATACAATAGAAATACCACTCAATTCTGAAGCCAGTTAGTAACACAACAACAGCAGTAAGGACATATTATGCTTCTTGGTGGTATTCTGCAAAATTACATTTCAGTACATATCAGTACTCACTGACAATGTGGCCTGTAGTTTGAAAAGCAAGTTCCACTATACTTTCATCTTGGTCTGATGCAGCCAAATGAAACACTGAAAAGATATTCTTCCAACCAGACCGGATATTTGCTGCCTGGGAATTTACCATCTGGGCTATGCAACGTACAACCATATCACGAATCGTTGGAGACCTACAACATAAACAACAGTACAGGGCCATCAAAAGCAATGTCTAAAATTCATACTTTAAAAAATTAATTCCATGCAATTTAGTGAGAGTTATTCGAAGCAGTTAAATTTATTAGACATTTTACCTGTTTCTTTTCATAATGTGTTCGAACGGCCTTAGGAAATCCTTCTGGAAGCGGAAATTTGCCAGTTCCCCTTTTTCTAAGAACTTCATTGATAACTGCCTTAGAGAGTCTACTGCGAAAATAGCTACATCTTCATTGGGATTGCAGCCAACCTAGCAATTCCAAATAAAATATATATATATGATATGGAGTATAAATAGAACTGTATACAGTTTTAAAGAACAGTTTGGTAAAAATACTAGAAAACTGACCCAAACACATTGGAATGGTCAGACACTTCTAAAAACATTTCTCACTGCCTAGCTCCAAATAAGTAGTTTACAGTGCAATCCTAAACAGAGTCACATCCTTCTTAGTCTACTGAAGTCAAGGACATAATTATACTCAGGACTGCACATTTAGTTAACTGCTTCAAAATATTTGTGCTTTCTAAAAATGAATAGGAAATTAATTTGAACTACCTTCAATGGTTAAAACGGTAAAATTAAAAGCAAATAAAAATTGGAAAGAAAAATTATTCCGCTGACAATAACACTATTTGCACATGACATGCCAATGGAGTTTGTTCTGCCAGTTCAAATATTGTACCCCCCACCACAATTTGTTGAGATTTTGTTTAATCGCAACATTTTATTTTGTTGTTGTTACTATCCATAAATACAGAAACAGACATTTGTATCACATCCAAACAAACATATTTAAAAGAATAACTTGCTACAATTATACTTAAACATACCTTATTGAAATGATCTCCAATAACTTCCCAGATTCTAGACCACTGCAGCCTTATCCGCCCCATGTTATAATAGGAAATCTCTACTATCTTCTGCAAGCTAAACATCCGAGGATGAGTCGCAGACAGCAGTTCATCCATCGACACAGCACAAAGCCACCGAACAAAATCCACTGTTTATAAAGCCACAGAGAATTCACTTAGTATTCTTTTCAAAAGTTTTAGTCCACTTCTTAAATGAACTGACTGGTAAACAAAACTTACCAATAGCATTTCCATCGAGCCTTGTAGATCCTGTAAATATTCTGAAAGGAAGAAATTACGATTAATTGTATAAATATACGATGTGTGAAATTTCCTTCAATATATTTAGATTTTTTAAAATTTCCATCACTGAATGCTCAAGAAGAAAAATGGAAACTGACTCAGGGAGTATAGGATAAAGAATGTAGAAGATGGGAAAAATAAATGGAAAAATGTTTATTTTATCAGTGACACACAATCTACATGTCTAAGGAACAGATCAATAAACATTCCTAAACTGAACAGTATGATAAAGTTTGCAAATATATGATCTGTTAAATAAATAACATATGCTCATTGTCCTTTCCAATGTCACAGAAGCATCATTAAATGTTACGTATGCATCACAAGAATATATTAATAGAAATACAAATGCAGCACGTTACCTGTCTACAGCAACAACAACACTCTGAGAACTGGTTTCTCCAATGGATTCTTGAATACTTGCTATTTGCTTCCAATCAACATTTCCTCCAACTACCAGAAACATCATGTCAAAAAAGAAAAAGGGGAAAAAAGTAGGATCGGGGGAAAGAAGAAAAAAGCATTACTGTGTGACTTTTCAAACAACTAAATTTGTTACCATTAACAAAGTAAAGTCAATTGTGATAATACTTGTACAATGCAATCTTTGGGGGAGGGGGGATGAATGGAGTCTTGGAAGCACTACGGGGTTGTGCTGACGCTGGTGCCCACTCAGCCGGCATAGCAACGTAGCAATTATGCCAGGGTGCGATGCTGTTAGCAGACTGACCCAGGAAGGTTGGGGAAGCCCTGTTTTCCAGCTCTACCCTCCCTGCTAACCCTCGGGGTGTCTAGTAGTGCAGTGCCAAGATGGGGAGCCCATTCTCTGCATTGGCTAGTGTACCCACAAGGACAGAAAATCTTGTCTGGTCATGCCTTCGCCCACGCTTGCCTTGCAAAATAGCCTGCTGTTCCCTTCCTAAAGGGATTATAGCAAATACAGTACTTCTGCTGTGGAACTCTGCTTCCCACCTCCAGCCCTGGACTATCTGTCTCGCTAAGGTAAAGAACTTGCTGTGATTGCTCCAAGCGTTCCTGCCAGTACAGGCTAATTTTAAATTTCTTTTGTTTTACTAAGTTCTCTCTCAAGACCACCTTGTTTACATTTTCCATTGTCTTATAGCTGTAATACAATTAGCTTATTTTCCTCTTTCAAGCACTCCCTGTCTCAGCCCATTAATGACAAGTGCCCAAGCATTATTTCTAAGCATTACACCCATCACTTCTCTCTTGTCTTTCCCAGGAAAGGAAAGGCTTCCCTTTGCCTTGGGAGATTAAGGGTCTCTTTGCATCACCAGAAGGCCCAATCTTCCCTATAAATTAGCCCTTCCCTATAAATTAGCCCAACACCCAGCACCCAATACTTCTGAGCAAGCCTATAGTTCAGTTGCGCTGCAAGCCATCTGCTTTCCCCCCTGCCTCCTTGGAGCACAAGCAGGCCCTGGACTCTGTTTCTAGGACCCAAAGCCACTTCAGGATCTGGTACAGTATTACCTCTAAAAATTTCCCAATTCTCTCCACCTATCATCAAACCTATTCCCTCAACACTGCTTACAACCTAGGACTATGTGCATGTTCTGCTGATTTGATTATTGTGTGCTTGTCCTTTTATTATTTTGCTTAAATGACATTGTTAAACTTAATTTGCTGTCCTGTGGATTTCTTGCTTATGCAACTCTCCGTAAAAGTTGGCAACTAAGATTCCAAGCTTGCCCAACTGTTCGCTAAGCCAAATGTCTTCTCTCACTAATTCCCCAACTCTAAAAGGGACAGACTTCCACTATTTCAGGTAACAGCGCAACTGCATAGAACCCAAACCCGTAAAAGACAGCAAGAAGGACACGTATCAGAGATACTTGTCTCACCAAGATAGAAGAGGCATTCTTCATGCTCATCATTCTAAGCCATCTTAGTGCCACATTTAGAAAGAAAAATTCTGAGGTAAACTGAAGCGGTCAGAGAAGAAGATCCTCTCTCCATGATGACAAAGAGAGACCTGAGGGAGGAACACTCTCCCACCTCCTTTCACATGATTGTATAGATGGGAAACCAGTCCGCTCTTGGGTCCAGAGGAGAGGGGGGAGAGTGCTCCAAGCATTTGAAAGCTTCTAGAAGCGTTCTGGTCAATTCTCTATGGCTGGTCTGTGCCTGCGCAGTTCTATGTGGTACTGCACTGAAGATACAATGAGGAACATGAGCATTTGACAAACACTGATGGGAGTGCTTGCCAGGTTTGGTAGCTGAAAGAAACTCCAGTATATGGTTCCAATTCTCCTCATCTTCTAAGAATAAGTTAGTTTAGAAGGGGGAAGTAGGCAACAGTCCAGCTACCCCATCCAAGCCTACACATTATTCTGTATCATAGGAAACATCTTTATGACGCTGAACTGAAGTCACTGGCATTTTGCACAAATTCTCATATAACCCCCAAGTGCCACTATCTGCATCTCTCTTACTTCCTACAATGTGTACATTTGTGTACACAGTACATTTGTGATAGTACCAGCTACCAAACAGTCATGGGGTATTGGAGCCACTGTGTGGGGCTAACTATGGAATTATTTTGGAATTGTGATGGGGAGGATTAGTGTAGGAGTTGCTTCCCTCCACCCCCAATATAGCTTTTTAAGCAAAACTAATGGTGGAGAATGTAACTGCTGCTCTCTCCACTATGCAGAACCTACACACAGTAAGAAAGAAGCAGTATTCCAAAATAGTACATGGGAATTAAATCATTAACATTTCTTGAAAGCACAAAGTGTTCATTTAAATGCCAGTATTGAGTGATTAACAGAACCCATGGATTTCAGAGATTTTTAAAAACTTATTTCATAATTTCATCTCTGTTCCATTGGAAGGTCACTGACAAGTCAAAACCAAGACAGGCACATAAGTCTTTAAATTATTTTACTGGCTGCTCAAGAATAAAAGCTGGATTAATGGCCAACTGAATTGGGGTATACAAGGGGCACAATAACTATTTTCTATTTTGACTTTAAGAAACATTTTTGGTCTTAAAAAGTTGAAGATGCTGCCTTAAATAAATTTGCCATAAAGTACTTCATACTTAGAATACTTACCTAGCCCCAAACTTGCAAATTCATCTGTTCCCTGATCCTTTGTTCCTGAAAAGGAACCTTCACGGCCTCTCATAGTCCCAGAGATATAACGTGGTTTTACTCCAGTACCTATTAACTGTGCCAGTTCAAGCTGACTGATGCATTTCAAAATCTTCAATAAAAACAAAATAGTACTAAATACATTAATGATACACATCACAAACAAAACATTTTAAAAGTAACTTCTATCCATACCTAGCAGCAGATACCTGCATGATTCTCACACCACCAAAATTTACTGAGTCCATTATATGTAAAGGCACTGTTAATATGTACATTCTTAAAAGTTGAAGATTAATATTACAATATATTGTTGACAATTTATTATATACAAATATATTTACTGGGAACATACACCAAAGCATAAAAAAAGATGTCAATGCAAATTTAATTGTTTTTTTTAAATAATTTAAAAAATCATCTACCTCATGCCAGGAATTTCCCAAGTAATTTCCATCCGTGTGAGCCACTGTAATGAGTGTTTTTATTGTGTCAATGTTCTTCTGTTTCATTTCCGTTATGCCAGAACTCACAGTGAGCAAAGTAAATCTTGCTAGTGCTTGGACATACGCATCTCGTTCGAGCTGCAAGTAGACAAAAAGTAATTTTAATCTGTAAAATACTTGATTTGTGTGCCCATTTGAAATTACAATACCTTTTTACCATGGTACTGTAGTGAGAGGGAAGTAAACTGAACAATAAAACCAGTATGCAAAAACACTGAGAACAGCTGTGGCCTTATTCAAGCATTCTCCAAGAAGACCTCCTTCCATTGATCCCTGCCCCTTTGATACCTCCTGTCTACTGACAGTGCCTAAACCTCTGAACATGATGTTTATTCCTGCTGTTTCAATGTTCTCTCCTGCTCCTGACTTGCTATACTCCGAGTTCCATTCCCCATACGCACTGAAACTACCCTGGCTGAAGTGGTCAGCTGCTTTGTCTCTGACAGACTTAAAGATCTCTATTCTGTCTTCATTCTCCAGATCTCCTTTGACTTCCCTCTCCAGTTCCACTTCCTCCCTCGGGCCCTGTGCCTCTGTGACCGTGGCAGGCTCTCTCTCTATTTCCCTTTACACAGGGAATGGCTTCTCTTCTGCATTCCCCATCTTTGTCCTGGGGCAGTTACAACACTCCTAACCTCTAACCTGCACATCTCCCTCCAGCCACTCTCCTCTTGCGCCCAAATTTTGACAGTCTTAAGGATTGTGTGTGCACTGGCTTGGTTAACACTAGCCAAGGGGAAAACAGATTCTTAACATCTGTACCAGGATTTGATGCTACTTTGCAATGAACCAGATTCAAAATAAGTGTGAATATAACAATTAACAATAGTTTTTAACCCAATTAATGATAGTTTTTAACCCACCTGGAGAAAGAAAGAAAAACTGCACACAAAGAGGGAGAAAGTACGTGATTCCCTTGCCCCACTCCTGATCTCTTAACCTTGGGTAGAACATCACATTTTAACTTTACTGGAGTTCCTCAGAGTACTGCCATTATTTTTTATATAGTACCTTCACTTTATGCCGTGAGGCAGTGAGCATAATAACATAACCAAATATGCACAGTCTCTTTCTTGATGGCGTTAAAACAAACATTTCAACAGTGGAGAGCTGTAATGAGACGTCTCTGCTCTGTGTTTCCTTCCATCCATCTCTGTGTGTATACACACACCCCACCCCAAAAATATGTTCACAGAAACATAAGATTAAAATCCTCAATAAAAAGGTAATGTTCCTCCAATCTTCAGATTACAGAGATCTAGAGAAAATGGCTGCTATAGTGGATGATTTCTATGGCATTAAGGTCTCTCCCCTCCTTAAGCTCCATCCCCAAATTTCCAGGAATTTTCCAACCCGAAGTTGGCAACCCTACTCCAAATATCACCAAATCCTCCAGATCTGCTCCCCTATCCTTCCAAGAATCCTCTCATGCTACACTGTCCTCAGCCTCCTCCCACCCCACCACATCCAATCATATCATTCCAACACAAAATTTCCCAACTCCTCCCTCTACTATCTTCTTAGATACAAACTGGGGGTGGAGAATCTCAATATAATTCTGAAAACATTCCTTCAAGTGCTTTTCCAAAACATTATTATGCATTTCTGAGTGATGCCTGGGAGTTGATTTGTATCCCTCCTTTTTGTAAGTGCTCTAAATATCAATTAAAGTAGCAAAGTGATGCCCTGGCAGTCACCCAGCAAGAGTGCTGAAGTAAGCAGCTAGGCCTTGTAAAAGGCAGGAGGGGTTAGACTGCTCCTACCTTACAAATGGCTGCAATAATCCTGGGTGAAAGGTGGTTCCTACTGCACAAGAAACAGAAGGCTGTTCTTCAAAGCAACTAGGTAGAATTGGACTTCACCACCTCAACAAACGATGTCTGTGTTTAGGTGTGCTATTTCATAGTTCTATTTCAGAAAGCAGGTATGAATGCAGTGAGGTGTGAATCTACATCTTAGGAAGTGTCAGAAATGGTATATATTCAAAGATTTTGAACTCAAGTAGATATGACAACATGGGATCTGTGAGCAGATCTATTCTTTAAATTGCAGTCATGCAGGACCCCAGTTTGGATTAGGATTTATCTCTTTTGCACCACATTGTTTTTACAATGTGATCATCCCACTAGGAGTGCTCCTTCACAGTGTAGAAAAAAATTATGGGAATAATACTGGCACTTATATCACCCCCCACAGACACACATCAGTGTGACATATATTAGCCCTCTGGGAAGCAATTCAGATTGCAAAAATGATGTGGGGAAAGGGATAAACCGCTCTCCCCCAAGTCCCTGATCCAAACTAGGCCCTATGTGGCTACAATTCAAAGTTTAAAAAGCAGTGAGGGCAGACACTTGGCTCCTTCTAGAACCAAAATTCCTAGATAAATTATTTAAATAGATTTGTATTTTTATCTTTGCACCTTTCCATTTCTGTTTGCAAAGGACATATGCTACGGAAACAACAGTAACTCTATTCTAAGAAAGTTATACATTAAAGGCCAACTATGAAAGTTCACAGGATAAATTGCAATTATTGATTGTGACAAGTCCTACGGAAGTTTTACGCAAATAACTCCAAGTATCTGATTTTGCAAAGTGCATGTGTCCTTCTACAACAAAAACATTTGCATCAAGCAATGATAAAGTGAACCAAGGTTCACCAAAGATCAGTTACGGAATCTTTTCTAAAATGCCAGGACTGAGACCTAAAATTTACAAAATAACAGACTGAACTTGAACAGTCAAAAGGTACAGCCAACCTACAAACAATAAAATAATTTTTTAAAAATGTCACTCTTTCTTTGTTTAATAACGGCGGCAAGACTAGAAATAACTCAAAACTGGAAAAACACCATACCTATGAAATATGTGAAATGGGAAAAAAGGATTTATGAAATAATGAATTGTGATAAATTAACATGGATTCTGAGAGACAACCCGGAAAAATGTAACGAAATTTGGCAACCGTATTTTTTGTTTTTGGAGGGAAAGAATAAATAGAGAAATAAATATAAATATATATAATATATTGTATTAAGATATATATAGATGAAAACTATAAGAAATTAAGAGAAAGGTAGGATAAGGAAAGATATTACTGTATATACTGGAGTATAAGACTACTTTTGAACCCTGGGAAATCATCTGTAAAGTCTGGGGTTGTCTTATACGCCGGGTACTCTTATATGGTGAATATATCCCAAACTCTGGAAATTTTAACTGGAAAAGTGGGGGGGTCGTCTTATACACCCAGTCGTCTTATATGCCAGTATATACGGTATCGTATTTTTTATAGATAGAGGTTATAAGTATGTGATCTTTCTTTTCCTTTTACAATCTAGAATGACAGATAACAACAGTAAAGTACTGGACGAAGATAAATGCAACAGAGATCACTTGCGAAGTCATTTGGTGTTCAAAGAGATAAGAATCATTTTGTGTAAATTTAATTAGGAACTGTGTTGGATTATAGTAAAGATGTAATAATAAGATTTTTATTTTTATTTTTTTTGTTTTTCTTTTCTCTTTTGTTTCTTTATTGCCTTTCAATGTAACATATTTACACATTATGTAATTATTTTAACTTCAATAAAATTTTATTTTTAAAAAAAAGGTACAGCCAACCTCTACACATACAGAACCAGGAAATAAAATCCTTGATGTTAAAGCATTATTGCTTGCAGGAATAGTGTGTGCCAAAACTGCCAGCCTGGAGATGTGGGGGTGGAGTGTTGGAAAGGTGGGGTTTGGGGACCTCAATGGGATATAATGCCATAATGTCCACACTCCAAAGCAGTCATTTTATCAAGGGAAGGTGACTCCGGAGATCTTCAGGTCTCACCTGGTAACCCTAGCCTACGCTGACCTTGTCTAGCTTCTATGACCTGACAAGATCAGTCTACAGGGGTGGATTGTCCACAGGGACATGTGGGGTCACATGTCCCCAGATGCACACCATCCTGTCACGTAAGAGGGGAAGCGCCCCCACACCTCTCCTCCCCCATGCCAACTTGGCTCCCGGGCCAGCGTAGGGAAGGGTGTGCCGTGGGTGATTTTGCACCCCCCCCACGCCTCCCCTGCACCGGCTCAGCTTGTCCGAGTTAGCGCAGGGGAAGAGAGGATGGCGCCTGTGGGGGGGTTGCAAAATTGTCCCCTACCCCCTCCTACCTCAGCCGGCCCCAGCTCCGCCAGGATGCCCCAGGGCGCTCCTCAGCCCAACTCCACCAGGCTGCCCGGGATTGCCGCCGGCTCAGGTAAGTGGGGTGCAGGGGAACGTAGCTATTACAGGGCGTGGGGGTGCTATTTTGCCCCGCTACACCTCTGTTGGGCTAGCCAGGACCAATGACATAATATATTGTCACGTTTAGTCTGAAATAGCTATACTGAGATATAAAACATTACTATAAATTTTAATTATTTTACTACTAAAATATGATACGTTTAGGTTTTAACTGTAAGGTTCTAATGATTTTTATGTATTGAAATTTTTCAAAGTGTTTAAAAATTGCAATTAGTATTAAACTGCTCAATATACAAATGATGAGAGGTCTAGATGTGCATTTGTATAGTGAAGGCATATGTTTTTTACTAATTATAAACAAATACTGAAAGTTTGTAATTTTAATTACATATAAGCAATCCTACAGTTTACTTACTCTGGCAGAATTCAGCAGGGTATTTCTGGGTCACTGTTTTGAGACCTGCTATTAAGCAGCCTGCAGAAAGGGAGAAGATATTTGCACCCAACACTGAAGTATAATCAGCACTGAATGCTTCTTGGAACCTGCAGCCTTGGAAACCTTGAAGCCGATGTAATGCAATGCAATGCAATGCAGATTTCACTAAGGAGACTTCTTCCGTCCCATATTGCTAACAGACCTGCTCTCACAGTTCAGTTTTGACAAACCACTACTTTCCAGCTGTACCAAGTATAAGGAAGATACTTTTACCAAAAACAAAACACCAGCAACTTGCCAGAAAACAAACTTGCTTACAATTTGTACACATGTGTAACAAATCAACCTCATTTGAAATTTCATGGTGCTTTTTAGAAGCAAGCACATTTTTTGGTAAATTGCACAATGTATTTGATAAAGCATCATCGTGCAATAAATTGAAGACATTTACAACATTCTCTGTTCTTATAGAACTTAACACTCAGTATTACCTGGATGTTAAAAATGCAAGCTATCCTGATTGCACATCGTATGCCTTCCAGGCAAAGAGAGGCAACCTCTGTGTCATCACAGTCCTGTAAGCCCACGCTGAATGCAGCCAAAAATGGTGTCCATGCCAACTAGAATAAAAAATCCATAAAAATAAGAATGAAATTTAATTACAGGCAACTGTGAACTGAAAAGAACAAGCTAAATGTGAGTATCCATTTTTATGAGCTTGAGACTTTACAGATTTGCCTCAATATACATAAATCCTAGCTGAATCTTGCTTGTACTTCTTCATGTAGGAAGTGGTTTCAAGAACATTCACATACACAATGTCACTGTTCTGCGAATGGTCAAATACTATATTCATCTGATGTTACAGCAAACTACATCACCTCAAGGCAATACAATAATAAACTTTTTTTTGAAATGCCACAATCATGGTGTGCAAAAGGATCTCCAAACAGACATTTCACTAAATGAGGCAAATCATGCACAGAATAAAAAAAATGAAATTCATTTCAAGATCAAACATTTGCATTACACTGTTGTGCAAACAATGATATTCTAGTTCATCAGCAATACACACCATCCTGCAACTGATCCATGATGACATACAATATTCAAAGAAATACAGAATATGACTGATGGAAAAGTAAGCTCTTCCCAGTTAGATAATTCTAAACAAACTCACGTGTGCCACAAACTTTATTTTAAAGTTAATTAATTCAGGTTGGCCACACATTGGCAGTTTCAGAAAACAAAAACCCCCCTGTTCTTAACATAAAATACAAGCAAGGGAGTCATGAAGACATTTGGTGGTGGTGGGGCGGGGGGAGAATCTAATTTCCCAGTCAGTCTTCCTCCCCATGCTATCTTCACTTTCTCTCCCCTTTATAACACCTGCATGTTCTCGACTTTCTCTGCTTTCTTCTCTCTATCCAACCTTCATCTCTCTCCTTTTGCTCCATTTCACCCTTTCACTCTGACTCTGCTTCCCAACCTCCTGTTCCTTCTTTTTTTGACTGCCTGGACACTCCTCCCTGCCTCCAACAAATTAACCTTAGGTTTGGGAAATCCAAATTGGCTGCCAAGATCTTATGATTTAATCATGCAAGAGCTCCGCATTTTAAAACTATTTTGTTTTCTATTCCTTCAGGAGTGTAAAGAATTCTTCAAATATCAGGGTCCTCTTTCTGTACCTGGTCATACCACATAGATTTTCTGATCTGCACTCTGGGGGCAGGTTTAGAATTAGACATACAAGTTATTAAGCCAACTTGCATGTAAAGTGATAGTAAGGATAGGAAAGAATATTCTTAGCTTCACTGAAGAAGACTCACCTTGAACATGGGTCTCACATGCTCTAAGTGTGTTGCGCTGGTAAAAGGAGCTTGAACATGGCTCACAGCTTCCATCAGTGCTTTAGCTGTTTTAGCCATTTGTTCCATTTCTAAATTATATAGAAGTCGTCTCTGCTTTTCACTTGCTACACCTGGAAACAATTTTTTCCTATTAAAATTGTCACCATTTCTCAAAGAACAAAACTTTCTAAAACAGTTCTAACACATTGTATATGCACTGTATACTGTGCACAGGGCAACCTTTAAAACTAGTAAAACCACGACAGTTTCACTCATCTGAGCAGGGCCATCTACTGGTATCACCTGTTAATGGACAAGATCTATAAACTATAAAGGTTCTCTGCAATGGCCCCAACTTTGTGGAATACTCTGCCTGAGGAGATTGGGAATGCACTAACACTTCTAGCACTCCACAAGCTATGTAGAACAGAATTTTCCGGAAGAATATTTTATATAAAAGTGATTGGGCTAGTATTACAAAGGAATGGTTCGGGAAATATTTCAAGGAAGGGGTCTGTGGACTTCACTACTGTGTATGATGAGAGTTATACATTGCTGTATAGGTTATTGTGTTCTCAGTACATTGTATTTCTACTGCATGCTTAAACCTTATGTGTGTTTCAAATACCTGTCTGTTTCAGATTCCTATGATCCTAGTCCTTATCACATTGCTTATTAGATGTTTCGTTTTACTAACTGTATTAACTTCAGTGAGAAAGGCAGACTATAAATAGCATAAATAAACTCTTTACATTTCAGTCCAATTTCCTATTTAAATAACTATTTGTGTTACCAACAAGAGGAAGAAATTTACTTTTAGTGGTTGGTTGTTTAAATTATTCACCATGGAAACAATTTAGATATTTTTCAACCACATTATAGTCTAGCATATAGATATCTGATTAATACAAATTAAGAATTATTCTCAACAGCACAAAAAAAAATCTGGTAAAAGACATGAACCCATAAATTGCATATTCATTTGCCTGGGAATAAGTTATAGCGAACTTTGTTAATTTATTTACTATATTTATATCTGCCTTTCTACCACTGCACTCAAGGCAGTTTACAATTCAAAATTATCAACTATAATATAATACAGAAAAGGAGCAGGCAGGAAAGAAGGAAGGCAGAAAAAACAAAAATATCCAGGTGCTGCCTCTTCTGTAATTCATATTATGGTGACAAACTGACCAGGAAGAACAGTCACTACAGGACACAGTTCAGTGAGTTGGGAACAGCCAGATGGCAGCTGGACGACTAGGCAGGTTAGGGAAGCCTCACTGTCTCACCTCCCTTTGATACTGCCAGCAGACTCTATGTGACTCACCACTGGGTATATATACTTGTGATCAGGAACAAGGGAATCATCTTCTTCCTTAATCAAATTTTCATGGAAATCGTCTACTCTTTATCCAAATCACACTGCATCCATGTTCACAATAGCAAAGCATGTCCCTGTTTTCATGAATGTTATCAACCAGAGGAAAGGAGGAATAACTAAGTGTCTGACGTGTATTTTTATGACTAAAGACTGAAACTAAAACAGCCCCAACTCCAATATGAGTACGAATTAAAAAGTGGCAGATTTTGACACCTGAATCAACAGGCAAGGAGTCTGCATGCTACATTCTAATCATCTACAGCTGACATCTGTTTTAAAAAATCAAGTGCACTCTTCAGTGATGTATCTGCTGCTACTGTCATTTCTTAACTTGCATCAAGAAGTAGCTCGATGAGTACATGTAGTACATGTATATTACTGAGAATTTAAAAAACTGATCATAGCAACTTAGTTTGAAAAGCTGTCAGTATCCACAACAAGTAAGGGAACAAGTCTATGGGTACTTACTTTGTTTACTTGTCTTTGTGGGTATTGTTAACTCTTTTGTTTCCTTCATTGAGATCTTTTTCCCAGCTATTTCATTATAGATGGCGGATAGATATTCTTCAGGGAGATCCTTACTATCATTGATGCCTCTATTCATCTTAATATATTGTTCCTTTGTCATTTTATTCTTTACCTAGAACATTAGGAAAAACTGCTTAGTATTAGTTATGGAGGCAACATTAATACTGCTGCTAGGATCTGTACAGAGTCCACTGGCAAAGGAGGGGGAGGGGTCAGAAACATAACCTGGAGCTGAATCTAGCCTTAGGGAGCATTCTAGTCCACAATTCCAGTCATACTGCTCATCAGTTGCCACTACTACTTAACTTTGCTCCCTGTTTTGAACTAAATGGGATTGGCTATACAATAGAAGTGACATCAGCAGCGCAGAAACTCCTGCAAAGTAGCCAAGGGCAGTTCTTTAGAGAAGATAGCTGGGAAACGCTTTACTCATCACCAACACAGACAACTTCAAACTAGCCTGCCAACCAATATTTTACCAAACTTCTCCAGTTTGATTGTAGGTGGCCTTGACAACATTAAAAGAGATGTCTCCAACACTAATAATCAAAGAATAAATGCATTTTACAATGTTCCTCTCCTTTCCAAAAGTGTTCTACACAATTCTGTTGGGAAATGTATCTATTGTAACTAATATAATCGTTCAGCAGACCTTAGATTTTTTTGGGGGGGAGGAGTGTTCACTGATCACATTTTATTGTCTCATATTACTAAATTTCCTACTGTGCAAGATGGCTAAAAGAAAAACCAAGGATGAGGAAAGGTTAGATTTTAAAATGCCACCAGTCTGACAATATTGAGAGACTCATCATATGAATTCCCTTCCCAGTCAATTAGATACCAGTACAAAATATGTGGGTAACAAAAGTATATATCCAGAATAATAATAATTAGGAATTATTCATATGACAGAAGCAACCTTGAAAAAATGGAACTGAACTTCTAAACCACTATAGCTTCTTTCAGCATTGTCTATTAAAATAGTAATAGCAGACAAAATACATCCCACCTTTTAACTAGCTAAGATGGTAAAGACAAAGGTTAAAATATAGTCATCAGTAACTGAATGAATGTCTGCTTAAATGTAATTCAAGTCACTAAGGAAAGTAACATAATGAGACTGATTATATGCAGCTAAATGAAAGAGCATTACAGTATTAAAAATTGTGTTAGACTGCATGCAGACCTGTACTTTCAAGTGTAGTCTACTTTAGAAAAATCACATGAGAAGCTGGTGAGGTCCATACCCCATCTGACAATATCTACATTGAACTTAAAGTAGCAAATACTTGAGAAATTGGCCTGTCAGACATCACATGCCGCTTCAGTGACCACCGACTACTGTGTACTTTTTCTTTTATCATCAGCTTTTCTTCTTCAATCAGTAAACCCAAGTCAGTACACCAACTAAACCTAGGCATCTTGTTAGTTTTGCTACTTTCTGCAGTCTAAATTTGCCTGCTGCTCTGCCTCACAGTATTCTCTTCCTTTCATTGCTTTTCCAGTTTGGTTTCAGGCCAGATTATGGGACTGCAGCTGCCTTAGTCATCCTGGTAGATGACCTGTGCCTGCCTTAGTCATCCTAGTAGATGATGACTACCAGGATGACTGTGCCAGAAGATGGATGGAAATAGTGCAACTCAACTGATTCTTCTGAGCCTCTCAGCAGTTTTCAGTATGATCAGTCATGCTATCTTCAATGTCTTTTAGGGCTGGAACTGGGAGATACGGTTTTGAAGTAGTTTCAGTCCTAGTTGCAAGGAAGGTTTTCAAAGGTTCTGGAGAGCTGGAGCTGAGCTTCTTGTCCTCTGGGGTCCCGCAAAGGTCAACTCTGCCCACTTTTCAACATCTATATGGAACTGTTTGGTGAGGTTTTCTAGAGACTTCGGCTGGGCAGTCACCGATAACACTCAGCTCTCTCTCATTATTCCATTGGTTCAGGGAGGCTGTAGAAAAACTGGTCACAATTTGGGACTGGGTGCAAGCTAATAAACTGCAGCTTAATCCTGAAACGACCAAAGTGTTATTGGTGAGTGGATCTAAGCTTTCACCTTTTATGAATATGGTAGCATGCCCCTTGAAGGAACAGATCCATACCTGAGGGTGTTCTTGGACCATAGCCTACTACTGCAAAATCAGATGGCAGCTGCAGCTAGGAGTGCCTTTTACCAGCTTTGATTGGTCAGCCAGTTGTAGACTTCCCTGTGCTGAAAAGATCTGACCACTGTGGTTCATGCCCTGATAATATCTAGATTAGACTACTACAATACACTCCACGTGAGGCTGCCATTAAAAACGGCTCAGAAACTTCCCTTGCTACAGAATGTTGCAGCCAGAATATTGAGTGAAGTGGGTTATACATATCACTATAGTCTTGGGACATCTACACTGGCTTCCAATTTGTTTCTGAGCCCAAATCAAGGTGTTGGCATTCACCTTTAAAGCCCTTTGGGGGAGGGCGACTAATAAATCAAAAGAATAAATATATGACTTTGTAGAGGTATAAATGAAAGACTACCTACTGCCATGAAAACCTATGCAACTGCTACAGTCATCTTCTGAGGTCCCGTTTGGGTGTTCCCACCTTCTGAGATTATGTGAGTAGCAATTCAGGAGAGAGCCTTCTCAGTCATGGCCCCAAAAATATGGAACTGTCTCTCTGGGAATATTTATCTGTCCCCTTCTGGCACTATCTTCTACCAGCAGGTGAAGATGTTTTTGTTTTGTTTGGCATTCCCTCAATGATCCTTTTCCCCTGCCTTATATTTTAATTACTATTTTATGTGTTTTAGTGTGTATTTTACTTTTTATTTTAATTATTTTTATGAACTGATGGATGAATTGCTTTGTCTTAACTGCCAGCTATCTTAGTGGTTCTGACTGTGTGGAAAGGCATTATACACATTTTGTAAATAAACAAATAAATAAGTTTATTAGGGGACCCCTTTAAAAAGCAACAAAAAATGTGAGCCTGCAATTCAAAGAGGCATGAAAATGAATGACCAAGTAAAAATTGGAAGTATAAGGAGGGGAAAAAAGACTAAAATGCAACATTAATGCTACTCTAGAAGTACCCTTTTGTGATCTAAACAAAAAGGCAACTAAAACAAACAAGAAAAAGATTTAACGCTATCCATCAAATTACATTAAAACAGCACAAAAATTCAAGCTTTTCACAACAGAATAGCTGGCAGTCGGAGGCTCTGAGTGATGTACCTGTGGGCTATGGAGGTCTGTTGTCAACATGATAATTGAATAAGCCAGAACGTATGCTGTGTCTGCACTAGCAAAGAGAGTTTGCCTGAAACAAGAAAAAATATAATCAACTTTTCGCTGTTAACAAATTTCCCAGATTCATAAAGCTTAGAGAAAGTTGCTCACCCTTGGTTGCACTCTAAATATCTAGCAGCAAACTTCTCCATTAATCGATCAATTTTCTGTGCCTCCCCTGGAAGACGGAACCCTTCCAAAAACATGCGTAGGGCTGAAACAAAATCCTTTGCTGAAAAGTCGTGTTGATCCACGTAGGCATACATAACTTCTTTGTTAAATTTATCATTGTCTCCCAGGAACTCCCCAACTTGAGTCTAAATAAAAAAAAAAAGCACCAGTGAGTTCCAGACCATTTAAACACTCACACTTAACATACAGGCAAGGAAGAGTGATCAAAACATTAAATTTTTCACTCTTAACAAAAGAATCCTGTTGGCGTTGATTGCTGCCTAGGGCCATCATATGAGATTTCTAGGGAAATTTATTAGCTCCAGTGAGAAACATGACAGGGCAAACGGCCTTTAGTTTCATAAGGACTAGAAAGCCATCAACTGAAAGCACCTGGAGAGTTATCTTGAGTGGCTGGAGTCCATCTCCCAGTGAAAGTGCTAGCTGGAGTCTCTCTCGGCCACCATAGACAGCCTCTGGCCACCTTGAGTCTTTGCTCACCCTGTCTGATCTTCCCTCCCTACCGTTGGTGCCACCTCAACCTGTCCAGAGGGGTCAGTCTCACCAGCAGGGGCACTCCTACCAAGGTCACCATTTACACCCTGCTGCAACCCCTGCACCTCCACAGTCCTGGCTCCTTGTGCCCCAGCAGGCTCTGCATAGCAAGGTTTGGCACCTCATGGTTCACGGTTGCCTGGTGATTTTGGGGGTTGTATCTATGGCATGGGGTGGGAGATTGAGACCAGCAGGTAGTGTACTTCTGCATGGTCCTCCCTCCATATCTGCCATTGCATCTGGGGTTGCTGATGTTGAACTTCCATGGTTTACTGGCATTTAGCAGCAGGGGTTATGGGTGCCCCTTGAGGATTCCGCCCCCCCCCCAGCCACTGTTGCAGTCCTTAGAAGTCAAGTGGGAGAAGGCCCAGCCTACAGCCTCCTTTGCCTAATTCTATCCCTCCCAACTCCTCCCCTCTCTGTCTCCCCCCTTCCTCCAACCCCCTGGTGACCGCCTGCTGCTCTGACCAATGGTCCCCCAGCTCCATTCCGCCCCCCCCCCCCGATGTCTGATTTCACTGGCGTTCTGGGGCTGGCCGGGGTGCATCTATCCATTTAGGAGGTAGCTCCACTGCACTGTGGCCACAGTGCAGGTCCCCCCTTCCCCCCGGTTCTGCTGCCCATCAATAAACTTGATTTTAAATCCAAGTATAGATTATGCACTAAGGAGTAAGGAAACTAGCTTTTATTTGTAAGGAATTGCTTAGTATGACTTAAATTGGATTATTTCATTAATTATTATTCATAACCCCAGCAAGGGACTAAGCCAGGGGTAGGGAACCTGCGGCTCTCCAGATGTTCAGGAACTACAATTCCCATCAGCCCCTGCTGACAGAGGCTGATGGGAATTGTAGTTCCTGAACATCTGGAGAGCCGCAGGTTCCCTACCCCTGGACTAAGCTATGTACAAGTGGGTATCCCATATTACTAGTAGGACTGTTCTTAAAACAGTAGACTGAAGCTACATGTACCAAGTCACTATGTAATGAAAACATGCTGCTAAATCAGTGTGAGAAAAGTGTGTGTGTCAAAGCAAAAAGTTTGCAAATCCTAATAAAGCCATTAGAGGTGGTTAAATGAAATCTCTGGATTACAGCCATAAGCACTTATTTTGCACTCAACATTACAGTGGAAGCATAAGGGCAATAATCAGTCTAGTTCTCAAAGCTCCCCAAACTGCGTGAGAAGACAAAAACATATTATCATCTGAAAACCAATGCTGGGGGTCAACACCATGGGGAGAGGCACTAGCCTCCATGCTCTGCTTGTACTCCTGAGAAAATCTATATGGCCACTGTGGGAAACAATACACTGAACTAGATGGACCTTTGGTCTGAGTCAGGGTGGGTGCTCTAATAAGATTAATAAAATAAACACAGACATTCAAGTAGTAAAAAAATTATCAACAGTTTTAGTACCGAGTCTAATCTTTCTTCTTGATGCAAGAACTGGGCAATATCTTCTGGAGTAGTGCCAAGCATCCCTTGCTCTTGAAGGTACTGAATTCCTCTTTTTGGTTTCTTATTAAATCTGCAGGTTAAATCTTACATTAATTAAGTACAGAAAATCACATATTAGCATCCTCCTACCTCCATGCTACTGCCTTTCAACTTATACTCTGACCATACATTTAAATATCCTTCCTGTTAAAATGTTTAAATGCATTTGTGGGGAAAGGGTTTGCATGAGATGGGAGTAGGATAAATATACAATGCTTCAATGGATATTTTCAATATAAAATGTTCACCCCTGGAAGATGTATTGACTCTCATAATTATTTCCTTATTCTGATATTTATTAAAATTTCACAGCCCAGAGCCTTCCAAATTCCCACCTAGTATTACTGGGCTTCTTCCCTTTGGCAGGATTACTGAATTAACTTTATTCGTGTTTCTACTACATCTGTGTCCATTGTCAACTGTGAAATAGATATGCCATGGTTTTTCATCTAATTCTGTCTTGTATTTCACTCCCAGCAATAGCTAAATATGGGAAGAATGTGTCAGGGCTGTAAGTTCAGGATGAATAAGCAGTATTATTGCCAACAACAGTAACATCAGCACACTTCACAATATAGTCCCAAGCTCTTAAGGGCAACTATCCTACAGAATCTCATACTAATGAATGATTGGCAGGCAGGGTGACTGATATCATTAAACTGTTGAAAAGCCACCTGCTGTGAGCGTGATTCTTCAGTGATAAAGGCTACGTCCTTAAGGCTATGAATTGCAAATGATTTGAGCTCCTGAAGCTGTCTCTTACCCTGCAGGCAGTGAACTTCCTTTATATAGCATTCCCTCATCAATTAGAACTAGACAAGTCAAATTTCATTTAAAGGAACACTACAGATGGCGTTCTAAAAATGATGCCTTAAGTTACAACATCTAATACAGCCCATGGACATAGATGGTCTCAGGGGCAAGATTGCTAATATTCTTTCAAAATCCACTGAAGTCAAGTTACTTGGAAAGGTTCAATTGTACTCAGGATTGCACGGATACTCCAGGAAGGACTGTAGCAAAGTGATTTCTGTGCATCTGAATCTGTTCTCGTGCTTTCCGCCATGAGAAAAAGGACCAGAAAAGGCAAGGGTGGGGTGAGGGGGCGGGGAACACAACTGTTAGGCTGAGGTTAAAATTCTATATACATTTACTAAAAAATAAATCTCACTGAACTCTGTGGGGCTTACTCCTGAATATCCACACTGAATGCAACCTTCACAGTGCCATAGAAGTGGTGTCAATAACTGCAGTCAAGCTTACAGGAATTATGGCATTCTATATTAAAAATATAGAAATAAATAGAAGAAGCTTTTGCATTCTGAGAATTCATCTCATGAGTGAAATTAATCAACTTACAAATCTATTCCTTGTTCAATTATTTCTTTTTGTTGCTTTAGGACCTCAAATTGCTCTGGATTGTCAGTACCAGACATTTGTGTGCTGTAGCTTCCAATTCCTGAAGAGGCTGTGGAGTCAAGGGAATTCAAGCTTCCATATCTATTAATTGAGTCGGGGTGTTTGGTTTCACTGCTGTCTTGTTCTGCAGGTTTTTCTTGTCCTGCCCAGGGAGCACAAAAGGAAAGTTGCTTTCTTGTTTGTTGGTTGATGTATTTACTGGATGGGTATAGTGTTTTGGTGTTTGATTATAATTTTCAATTATTAAATCCATATTCCAGCACTTAATAAACATTAAAAATGCATACTGATATAACACGGAGAATCATAACAACACTCAGCAAAACCTGACAGGACCAACCACTCTTGTGACGAAGAAGGAACTGGGGTATGGGCGGTCTGCTCTTGGGCATGTGGCCGTTGGAGGGAAGGCCGTGAGCCATATTTAACGGCAAAAGCAGCCTCTAACTTAAAAGCTCACGATTGGTCCGTTGCTGGCCTATGCAGCTGCAGTCCCCTCCCTCCACGTTTGTAGTGCACAGAAAATTGAAGTAGAAACAAGAATTTCAAAACAGCAGCTTACCCAAAGTTGTCTGAGAGTTGGGGTTTACATATTGATCCTTACTCCATTCCACCATGCACTTCAGTATAGATACTAAGCATTCCAATCCTTTTTTTCTCAAACTTAGCTCCTGCAGGAAGTTACATGCATTCAAAAAATGAGACAATATTCAACATGTAGAATAGCATTTATCATTGTAAAAATAATTGATAGCTTAATGGGACAAGTGATAGCTCCTACCTGAACATTGGTCATACCGAGTTCTTGGCTGCCCCTCCCTTGAGCAATCTTGGATAGATCATTAACTAGTCTTTCAAATATATTTGCAGCATTTAAATCACAATCATAGTTTACATAGATGTCCACTACACTTTGGGCATCTGTTAAGGACAAAATTATACAATGAAGAGCTTTTGCCTTAGCGTTTCTATAGCACTTCTGAGCATTCAAAGCATTTCACAGAATTATCTTGCTGTAATCCTTACAACAATGCTTTAAGGTAGGTCAGGACTGTTACCTCATATTGCAGATGGGAATTGAGAAAAAGTAAGTTTCCCTAAAGCCGTATAACGGAGGCAAGGCAGAGATTATAATCAAACTGGGGTAGTTCTGAATTGCAACTCAGTTTTTTTGCCATTCTACCTTACATTATATTGTATTAATAATGTATTTCAGAGGCATATTAGAAAGTTTGCAAACTAACCAGGCAAGTGATCCTAGACCCACTTTTTAAGCATGTAAGTATGCCCAATGGAGTAATACCTGCGCATATCCTTGTCAGTGTTTGTATAACCATCCATTTGTGATCAAAAGAACTAGTGGAGGTTTCCAAGATATACAAAAAAATTTCTTTGAAGAAAACCTAGAAAAGATTGTATGAACAGGGAAATTAATTTATTTCTAAGCTCTTACTTTTTATATACTAGTGTCCCTCATTATATCAGCAGACAGATAACAGGACAAGACAGCTTTTCTTGAAAACTAATAATATCCCCCTGAGAATTTCTAAGTGCTGGTGTATTTTACTTACCACTTTTACAAGTTTAGAGGTGTGATGTTATGAAAATATCTGTTATTCTATTCATCAGAATCACAGGCAACCATGTGTAATGGCTGTACAGTGAAATTCTAATTCAGGGGAAGTGATTCATAGAGTAGCTCATGATTATATGCAGACACGGAGGTCACTGAATCTGACTTGAACAGTAATTACATTTACTCCAATTACTATTCTACCAACTCTATTAAATTGCATTTGGAAGTCCTGCTAAGCAGAGATGGAAACAGTCAAACGAAAACAAAATAAACAGGATGTTTGCAATCCCACAAGAAAAGGATGAACATACTGGTCTCTGAGCAGCAGAAAGGAAAGCATAATTTTGGAGTGATGTAGTACATTACAGCTAAATCACACAACTAACAATATTGTTACACTCATTTCCAGAAATAGGTGACAGTTCACATGTGCGTGAATGGCAGTGTACCCAGCAAGAATTTAGTTCCTTTTGCTATCACCACACTGGAAACGACTTTTTTAAACTTGAAGAACTTCAAAACAATTTGTGATGCAGTGGAGGGAAGCAGTCATTAGTGAGGAGAAGAACTAAATTTACTGCTCTAGATCTACAAACTTATAAGCCTACTGTAGGGGAATCAGGATTGGACAGCAGCCACTATGTTCCACCTCACATTTTATTTATTTATTTAGGACTTCTAGGCCGCCCATTCCCAGACTTCACATTTTCACAGGGAATTCAATGAACTGTTATTCTGCAATCTGAGGCGTACAGATAATACTGACAGAATCTATATGCATTGGGTAATCCTCGGTAAGTGGGAAACCAAACATGTTTAGGATGTTGTGGGTTTTCCAGGTTATATGGCCATGTTCCAGTAGTATTTTCTCCTGACGTTATGGCTGCATCTGTGTCTGGCATCTTCAAGATGGCTATGCATGGCGATACAACCTGGAAAAACATCAGGAGAAAATACTACTGGAACACATCCATACAACCCCGGAAAACCCACAACATCCCAATGATTCTGGCCATGAAAGCCTTCAACAATACACCAAACATGCTGATTGGAGGAGGAGTGGAAAGCTTATGGTTTACATTCTACACTGTGGGCAGGATCCAAATGTCTGCATACAGTTACAGTTCTGTTATTAGAACACAATGGTAATTTGTGCTGATACTCAGTAATAGCTAGAGCATAAACAGTAGCTATTTATTAATTTTATTCGTAACAACATGTCAAAGGAGGTCCCATCAGACTGAGCCCAGATAAAAAGGATTTTTGGAAGAACTTCATTTATCACTATCCCCATGGGTGATTTTAACTGAAATACGTACTGCCTAGAATTAAATGTAATTAAATCACATAAAAGCATTCACATTACTGAAGATACCTTACCTCAATCTGCATTTTCAGATGTGTTTTAAAATTTGAAAGTAGAGTCAGGAATATAGAGAGTGAAAGTTCAAAGACTTCTGGAACAGATGAGACTCCATTTTTAGACAATGCAACACAAAGGTACTGCTTAATGGCATTAATAAACATTTCGTTGGTCCTAAAAACAGGACCTGCATTCTGCAGAATGGATAGCAGCAACTGCAATGAAAGGATCTTTGACCGCAACTCATGAGACCTATGAAAAAATAGTTATAGTTATTCTTCTCTTTTTAAGAAGGTTGTTTACTTCCATAAACCATTGGGATAGGGTAGGCAATATAAGTATAAACTAAAAACAAACAGCAATGTATTGTATTAGCCACAATCTTTTACTTCTAAACTTCGACTAATTATATTCTTTTGACAGGATATTACATGGCACATTGTACATTTCAGAGAATTCAGGAATTTGTGACGATAGAAGGATCCATTGGATACTCACCGTGAAGGGTCTTTCTACTGTAGGTTAGTGGATGGGTGTTTTCTCCACTACTTGCAGAGAGACAGGAAATTATTAAAAAGTTTCTCCATGTATTTCCTGTACCTTCATCAGGGTCATTTTCCTTCAGTTCCCTGCCTGGCACAGTAGTATTGGAAGCATAAAAAATTCTAACATGCAACGATAACATGGAGACAACAAATAACGGCTCAACAGTAACCCTAACTCTGTAGTCAGTCTGAGGACATAACGAAGAAAATTCCAAACAAATTTCTGGAGAGCAGAATCGGGCAGCAATAAAGACCAGGGAGGGCCAAGATGCCCCACTAACCTACAGTAGTGAGTATCCAATGGATCCTTCTACTGTAGGTGTGGGGCATCTTGGATGGGACCTCCCAGAGCAGTGTCCCAAATTCGGGTGGGTCTCATCAATCCCCGATAATGTTCTCCAGTACCCTTCTGCCGAAGGCTGATTCAGCCGAGGCCAGGGACTGTATTTTATAATGACGAACGAAGGTGGAAATAGATGACCATGTTGCAGCTTTGCAGATGTCTTCCACCGATGCGTGATTCCGAAATGCCGCATTGGCGGCCACGTTGCTTTGATGGTCATTGTTTGTTTTTGTTGGAGTTGAAATTGGAATTGAAGGACTTTCCTTGTTTGTTGAACTGTTTAAATGACTGCTTGTAGTTCCGAAAGGACTGCTGGTTGTGCCAGTTCGTTCTCTGTCCGTCATGTTGAGACCTGGGTAAGGTCTTGTGGGATCTGAAAGTAAATCTATTAGAATTTGACATTTTGTCTGGTCCACGAACAGACTTTGGCATCGTCTTTTTGTTATCTTTAGTTTGGACAAGGACTTGATCCAACTCTTTTCCGAACAATGCTTCTCCGTAATAGGAGTATCCTGCGACTACGTGCTTAGATTGAATATCAGCTTGCCACGGATGGATCCAAGCATTACGTCTGGCTATCATGTTGGAAGCTATGGATCTCGCCACTAAGGCCATGGCGTCAAACGTGGCGTCTGCTATAAAGGAGTTGGCCATGAGAATCCTTTCTATACCTTCCCTGACACCTTTGGCCTCTACCGGAATCATTTCTAGGAGTCTTTTCAGCCACACCATCGTGGCTCTAGCCACTGTGGAAGAAGGGGTCAGGGTTTTAATGGCTGCCGCCAACCATTCGTGAGATCTGCGAAGTGCTGCTTCTGATCTCCTATCTAATGGGTCTTTGATGTTTCCTTCCCCTTCTTTAGCCACTAGGGCTCCAGAGTGTAAGACTGTCACGGGAGTGTCCACAGGGGGATTGTGAAGGAGAGCGTGGAATTGCTGAGGCATCAAATACTTTTTCTTAAAGTTGGTGGGTAAGCCCTTGTGAGAAGTGGGGTTCATCCATTCTCTTTTAATCCTTTTCACAAAACATTCCGGAACAGGGGAAAAATTTTCCCCTACAGTATCATTGGGAAAGTAATCAGAATTTCCCCTTGGAAACCCTTTAATTGGTTTGTTGGAAACAGGAGCGGAGGATTGGGGAATTTGTTCCTCAGCATCCTCTGAATCACGCAAATCAAGGGCGGAAATAGTTTTGGAGATGAGTGATTGAATTTCCTCTAGTTTGAAAAATTGTGTGGAGTGTTCAGTGGTAGACTCAGTTGCCTCCTCTGACTCTGAGAATTTTTCTCCTTCATCGCTTTCCTCTAGGCTGGATAGCCCCTCCTCTTCCTCATCAGGGAAGGTTATGGGGTCCCTTCTGTGATGGCCAGAGCCCTCTCTAAGGGGACTGTGGGTTCTGAGGGATGTGAATGAGGGTGGGCGGCAGCAAGCCTTTGATTCCTGGCATCCAAAGCCTTCTCAATCTCCCTGCTAAGGAATTCCGCGAAGGCAGCAGGAGGAGCATTCATCCAGCTTGAAGCTGGGGTTATTTGGCTTTCAGTTGAGCTCCCCTGCCCAGAAGGCTGCGGGTCTTGCCTGACGGGGACGCAGGGAAGAACCGAGCGATCGTCTGTTCCGCCCGTTGCGAGGCACGACTGCTCCGGAGCCCTGGGAAGGCTGGAGGAGTCTGCCGTGGAGTTCCCCTCAAGGGATGTGCCCTGGGAAGGCGCGAAACTCCCGTCCGTTGCCAAGCGTCTCTTTTTGGAAGGAGCAGCCGATTGCGCATGCTCCATGGCACCTGTTTTTCCTGCGCCCGACTTCTTCGCGGCGGTTTTTGTTGCTGAGGGGGAAGTTCCCCCTGACTTTGCCTTGGATTTCCCTGGTTTCGCTGAGCGAGTGCGCTCCGCAGCAGAGGCTGCGAAGGTCTCCCGCTCGGGCGAGAAGGATCTGGCATCCATGCTAGACGGTGAGGGTTTTTCCCCCCAGGGCTTGAGAGCAAGGCTAGTTCTGGCGCTCTTAAGGAGACAAGCGCCTTTTTAAGATAAAGATCTTCCCCTAACCGGAGCGGAGCACTCACCAGACTGGTATGACAAATCTCAGACAGACACAGAAGACGACATTTAACACACACAGGGTTTTTTGTGCAGAGCCTCAAAAAACACGTCTGCTCTCTGCAGAGACAGGAAAAATACTGAAGGAAAATGACCCCGATGAAGGTACAGGAAGTACATGGAGAAACTTTTTAATAATTTCCTGTCTCTCTGCAAGTAGTGGAGAAAACACCCATCCAAGATGCCCCACACCTACAGTAGAAATGGTAGTTTTCTCTCGTTTTCTTTTTTGTTAAACAGGCAAATGGTTCTTTCTCGCACCCTGGCCATTCCACAGGTATATATACTCCACTTGCTTTACTACCAACAGATCCTCTGAAGATGCCAGCCACAGATGCAGGCGAAATGTCAGGAGAAAATGCTGATAGAACACGGCCATACAGCCCAGAAACCACACAACACCCCAGTTGTGTGGTTTCGACAACTGCCTTCAACAATTATTTCTTACCCTATTATTTTTCTTCCATTACCTAGCACAGCTGATATCAAATTCTTCTATAACTCCATGAAAACTGTTTTCCCTCCAAACAATTGCCATAATGCACCAGGAGGTAGAATCCATTACAGGGAACAGAAAGTCTACTTAAAGGGACATAAATTATGCAGATTCCTGATTCCACAATATGTTAACCACATGATCCTCTTTACCTCATAGACTTCAGAGCGCTTTCTCTAGATGTAATGATTGATTTAAATCAGAAAATTCTCATTAAGAATTTCCCACAAGTTTATGTTGATCTACTATGTGGAACTAGCTTTGTTTTTAACATGAAATGTGGACAGTATAAGTCAAGATATGAAAGAGGAAAG
This sequence comes from Sphaerodactylus townsendi, assembly GCF_021028975.2. Classification (NCBI taxonomy): domain Eukaryota; kingdom Metazoa; phylum Chordata; class Lepidosauria; order Squamata; family Sphaerodactylidae; genus Sphaerodactylus; species Sphaerodactylus townsendi. Next base: position 60,040,231 of record NC_059433.1, read on the forward strand.
GTTACTGTGCTACTGAAAAGTTTTATTATCTACGCATTCCATAACACAACAATTTCAACTTACTTTGGATCAGGTGGTCCATCTGACAGAGGCTTCATGGAGAGTTTACACAGTGACCTGAATACTAGGAAGGCATCCTTTTGTAAAATATGGGAAAACTTAGCACCAGGGGAAGGTCCTGAAGAATTTCCAGATTCCTAAACAAATTAACACATTTAAGTGTTCCATTTAGCATGAGTAAGAGTATACTGTTTCATCCTTATATGACAGTGCAGATATAATGCCTGGGAACCACTTCTAGCAAATCAGAAGTCAGTTTGGGGATTGTTTGCCCCTTTTGTTGCAAGCTTTTGGCTACCTAGAGAGTTTCTCTGCTCTCCTCACTGGAGAAGAGTCAACAGTTTGGCAGGTCTGTTATTAGAACAAATCAGGAATTCTCTTAATTCTGACTTTGAAACCCATTTTAAAGTATTTTTCAGATCCAGGTTTAAAGGAAACCACGCTAACGCCATTTTGAATGTTAGATCATCTCTTAGAGACAGCATGGTGTAGTGGTTAAAAGCAGGTGAACTCTAATCTGGGGAACCGGGTTTGATTCCCCGCTCTGCCACTTGAGCTGCAGAGGCTTATCTGGTGAACCAGATTAGTTTGTGCACTCCAACACATGCCATCTGGGTGAGTCACAGCTTTTTGGAACGCTCTCAGCCCCACCTACCTCACAGGGTGTTTGCTGTGAGGGGGAAAGGGAGATTGTCTGCCCCTTTGCGTCTCCTTACAGGAGAGAAAGGGGGGATATGAATCCAAACTCCTCTTCTTCTTACATGAAGTTTACTATAATGCTGCATACGACTGCTCACAAGCTTAGATCCGCCTATAACCTTGTCTAGATAGTTGCATCTGCATACCAAGTACAGCTGGTTCGGGGAGAGGTTGTTCCTTCATTATGATGGCTCATGTTTTGTGCAACAGCCTCCCAGAAGAAATCAACAATGACCCTTCTCTCTTTGCAGCCAAGGCATCTGAAGGAGATATTCTATCGTTGTTGGCTTATTGTGCATATTCCACATGGTTTGCATAGGTCCAAAGGACTGCCTCCACCAAAATCAACTAATCCAAGTTTTCAAGTTGGCTTTCTTCGCTCCAGGAATCAAACTTAGAAGAGGTTTGGCTGGTAAAACCTAAGGGAGGACTTTTTAGTTATGGCCTTCGAAATTCAGAATCCCTTCCCTCAGAAGTAGCGAACAGCTATTTCATTTACCACATTCCAGATGGGCTTAAAAATCGGCCTTTACTGGAGATCAATAAGACGTTGTGTGGCAAGGGAAGTTAATTATTGAAAAACTGACACAATGATTTTTACTGTAGGTTATTGATTTTTACCGCATTTCTATTATATTCAGTTTTTTTATTGTATGTTGTGTTGTAAACTGATTTATGGACCTATTAATTGAACTATGGCCAATAAATACACTATTTTGTTATTTTCATTTGGTTCTTGTGAGCCCTTGAGCTATTTTGGAGAGATAGGATACAAATGCTTCAATACCTATAAACTGGTTTTAAATTAGTACATGTTATTCATGGACTCCTTATGGACATTTTATTCTCACATGCAAAACGCTACAGAAATCCGACTGTTATACAAGATTTTGGCCGAAAATTCATAGCCTCGGCTAGCCCAATCTCATCAGATCTCAGAAGCTAAGAAGGGTGAGCCCTAGTCCAGTGGTGGTGAACCTATGGCACTCCAGATGTTCATGGACTACAATTCCCATCAGCCCCTGCCTGCATGGACAATTGGTGATGGGAATTGTAGTCCATGAACATCTGGAGTGCCATAGGTTCGCCACCAAGGTCCTAGTCAGTATTTGAATGGAAGACCACCATGGAGCATCAGGGTTACTACATAGAGGCAGGTAACGGCAAACCAACCTTTGAGGTTCTCTCGTCTTGAAAACCCTAAGGGGATGCCAAAGGTCAGCTGCAATTTGATGCAAGATTGCATCAAATTCAGAAGATTTGTGAAGCATTTTTGAAAAACAGTTGTACATTGTATATGAATAACAAACAACATTCTTGTAATCAGCATAAAAATGAAATGTCCCATTTAAGCTCTACAGCAACCTCAGAGTTATTCCTACATTTTATTTAGCAGTGGTGCTAGTCTAAGGCATATCAATAATCTTTGTTCTGTGTTTGTATCGATTCACATAAATAATTAAAATTAAAACATCTGCTGCTTGGGGCAGAAATTGCTGCCTCATACGAGTTGTGCTTACATAGCAGGCACAATATGTACTTTCAGATACTGTGAAATGCTCCCAAACAATTTACAACCATAGTTTTCTACAAATATATTCAAAAGAAACCGTATGTTTAGACACTTTAGAACAAAATAAATGGTTGCACCTGAGTGTCATTGGAAGAGACTGATAATCTGTCATCAGGTAAAGATGGTGTATAAACAACAGAAATGGGTGTTCCTGGAATTCCATTAGCCTGGATGTTCTCACTGTCACTGCCATCTTCTGAGGTTCCAGTTGGCCCATCAGCCGTACCTTTATCAGCAATTCTTTCTCCCACATCTAGGAGAGCCACAGCATGCAATAAAAAACATATTTAAAATAGGTGATAATATAGTTTGAAATACGATGCATTAAATGCAACCAACAGCACAGCTTCAGTTGTTTACTCTGCCCTGGCAAAAGCAAAATCCAAAGACTTCCAGTAGCTTCAAATGTTCTTGACACCATATAGTCCAGTCAATACTACTATGGCAAATTAACTCCAGAATAAGGAATTTTCTGCTAATGTTTCACTGGAAAAAAGCACATTCATTGAGTGAATTTGTGTTAATATTCATACTTTTCACCCAACTGAAGCCTAAAGCAGCCAACAATATTCTTACCTTTCGATTTTATCCCTGTGACAATCTTGTGAACCAAGGGAGAATGACTGGTTCGCTGTCCAGCAAGTTGCCATGGCAGTGTAAGGATTCTGAGCCTGAATCTCCCATGGACCTAGCCTGACAATTTAATTGTTACATCAAACTGGGACCTAGAAGCATAATACTGGCAGCTAAGAAACTGAAATATTCAGCTGGGGTGTCAGCCATTCCATGGCTTTAACCAAGACCCTCATGATCTGGAGGCTGATCTAGCTTGGTGAAGAAATGAAGACTGAATAATACTGTTTTATTGTATTATGACAGTGACTTCTACCGTTATTTGTTATGATTGTCAAGGCAATTGATGTTTTAGTCCCAAGCAAGGGTAGCACCCAAAAGTTTGATAGATTTTCAGTTCTGATCAAACATTTTATTAAATTGCCATAACTTTACAAAATTATCTCATTAAGCTTCTAAGCTTGGGGTGGTAATGAGGAAATCTGCTGTGAAGAATTCATACACAGAAGAAAAATGGAAAGTGGAAAAAAAAGAAATAATTTGACAAATCCTGATAATTTAAACTAGGCCAATTGATTAGCTCAGATAATACTTTAAATATTCCTTTAACTTTTTGCAGAACCATGAATTTATGCATTTATTTATATTCGGGTTTTTTTTTTTACCCAGATAGGACACAAAGTGGCTTAGAACACTGTTTCCCCCTTTATTCCTCCATAACAACCACCACCATGTAAGATAGATCAGGCTGTGGATATGGGGCCCCAGAATCACGCAGCAAGCTTTCTAAGTAGAAGTGGGAATTCAAACCCAAGATTTCCAGGATGATCGTTCAACACTCCATTCACTACACCTTGCCTTAACAGTACTATGTATGCCGGCCCATCTGAAACAGTACATACAGAGAATAAAAGATGGAAGCAAAATTAAAGCTTCCCAACAACCTACATTTTTAATAAGCTCATATCTCACACAAATCAGAGACTGAGAATCAACAACCACTTAAAGGGAAGGTTAGCACTCCTTTTTTCAGTGTGGCACAATATTTTAAACTACGGGACCAATCAAAATAATCATTTTGCTCAAACTGTTTCTTGTATATACTTTATAGTGGTATCATCAAATCCTCTTGTGATTTCCAGAGATTACCCTTTCCAACTTGGCACAACGCTTTAAAACAACTATATTACCTCCAACTACTGTGTTCACCATATCTTGGACTATACTTTGTACCACGTCCTGTGCAGTTTCTTCACACTGATTGTTCTCTCCATCACAGGCCTCTGTGTCTGCTTTAGAAAGGGCTACAAAATAAAATTAGAAATATATTATCTAAATAATTCAGGCCTACATGCCATTAATCAAAAAAGAGCATAGTTAGTGATTTATTACTTTGGTAAAGAATTCTCAATCAATCAATGATAACTCATCCTAAATCTTACTTGCTACTAATTACCTAAAGGCAACAAAGGAAGGAAATCAACTATGTAAAAAGTCACCTGGGATTATAACATAGATGTAAGCATTTTTTCTGTTGGAATAGGCAATGCCTGGTATACAAGGAGAAAGAAAAGACCCTGCAAGGCAGGGCAATGGGGCAGTTAGAGAACATAGTGAAGTCAGCACTAAGGGTGTGCATAATGTTTTTGTTATTTTTTTCAGGTTCAGGTTTATTGGACCAGAAAATTTTCAGAGAAGACCAAAAAAGATGAACACTTATATCAGTAAATGGTGTTTTGGTTGTTGTTCTTGCTGGTGGTGTGTGTATGTGTGCATGTTTACTTTTTTTCCTGGATATCATAAAAAAATCTGTTCCATTAAAGTAATTAAGAATTTTTTTCTGACCTGGGGGGAGGGCTTTTTTTAGGACTCTGTGGGGCTTTCATGCCGAAGAATCAGATTTGCAGCATAGCCACAGGTGACTCTCCTTAAAAGAATCTCCAAGTCTGGTGAAGTTTGAGTTAGGGGGTCCACCACTATGGGCTTGCAAAGGGCCTGCCACCATCTATCCAATGAAGTTTTCAATTGTTTCCAGTGGCCACAAAAGACAAGTCCTGCCAGACTAAGTCCTTCAGGGCCCAGTAGTTCAACAGATTAATGGATTGCAACTCGTAGGGCTCCACAAGGTACTCCCTCAACATTGCAGCCTTCATGTCCTCTCTCATGTGCCTTTGTCCTCTCAGAGGGGCATAGTGCCCGCCCAATGAGCTCCATCTCAAGGTCATTTTGGCAGTTGCCCTGAGGGTGATACCATCTAACAGGAAAGGTGAGGGACAAACAGCAGGAGCTGCTTTCGGCCCCTCCCCCCTTGGCAATGTGCCCCTTTGGGTTTGCTTATACTCGACCTGCTGGGAGAGCTCATCTTTCCAGCATATAAACTTCCCAGTCAGCTCAGCAATCCTATTCTTGATGGATGGGTTATATATGGTTGCCAATATGTAGACTTTCTTCTGGGTGAGAGGCTCAAAATAAGATGCCACACCATCTTGCAGCCTCTGCACCAGCATGAAGCAAGTCTGCACATCCTTCAACTGGCTCCAGAAACGTAGCCAAGTTCTCATGAACCAGCACTGATGTGTTAGACAAGAGCAGCTACTTTAGGGCTTAAGGATCCTCATAGTATGAGAAATAGTTAACTACTCATCAGGGTTGAGTTGGCTCTCTTTCTGTACCACCTTGATCTCACAGAATAAGGCGGTGAGGGCTCCCTTCTGTTTTGCTAAATGCTTAAGCATGATGAAGAAGAAGAAGAGTTTGGATTTATATCCCCCCTTTCTCTCCTATAGGAGACTCAAAGGGGCTTACAATCTCCTTGCCCTTCCCCCCTCACAACAAACACCCTGTGAGGTAGGTGGGGCTGAGAGAGCTCTGAGAAGCTGTGACTAGCCCAAGGTCACCCAGCTGGCGTGTGTGGGAGTGTGCAGGCTAATCTGAATTCCCCAGATAAGCCTCCACAACTCAAGCGGCAGAGCTGGGAATCAAACCCGGTTCCTCCAGATCAGAGTGCACCTGCTCTTAGCCACTATGCCACTGCTGCTCTTAGCCACTATGCCACTGCTCTTAGCCACTATGCCACTGCTCTTAGCCACTATGCACCTGCTCTTAGCCACTATGCCACTGCTGCTCTTAGCCACTATGCCACTGCTGCTACAAATGATGTAGGTGGAGTTCTAGCAAGTGCTGAGGTAGCTGAACAGGCGGAGCTCCAGCAATTTTTTTAACCAATTCCTAATACACCCTTAAGAAAAGTAGCCTATATTTAAATTTCAACTACTAACTATATCAAAACGGCACAAATGAAACCTGCCAGGAGGAATACAACAATATAATTCCTGCAACTCCACAGAACAACAATGAACAGAACAACACTCCCTTCCACAACTGTCTGAACAAATGAAGGAAAAACATAGAACAAGGGCGCAGGCCACCATAACAGCTGAACACAGCAGAGAAACAAGTGACAAAAATGAAGGGAAGGGGTAGAAGAAGAATCAGTGCAAAAAATGGAAAGAGCCCCGCCCCAATATCCTAAAACCCACAAAAAGAAAAAAAACCAAACCCCAGAAGAAACACCTGTTAAAAAACAGCCCTTCAAACAAGGATAAAAAAATACAAAAAATCCTCCACAACGCTGCAACCAACTAATCTGCAAAAAACGAACAAAAGAAAAAAAACCCCAAGAATCACAAACCAAGCAGGAGAAGGCAAACCAGTCCCTCAGGCCTTGCAAGAATTTTTGGCCAGTCTTCCTTCCCCTTGTCCCTCACCAGAAGAAGTCAAGGGTTTCACAGCAAAAGAGAGAAGGGGTGAAGGAAACCCACTCCCCCTTTGCAAAACACTCAAGAAAAACAGCTCGGAAAAAAACTCAGAAGGGCCAGTCACACAAACAAGAACCCAAAAATACAAAAACAGGACAAAAAACCACCCTTAACTACTTTTAACCAACAGGGATTCCAAACCAAATTCTACACAACTGAAGGATCATTATGCTTTGTTATACCTTGAGACTCCTGAACTCATCAATAGGCCAAAGAGGAGCAACAGGCACACTTCACAAAAGAACTCCATGTTATTTAAAAATGAACCAATTTTTTCAAATCATTTGATATCATCTTCTCCAGGCAGCAGAAATCCCATGCAGGCAGGCAGTAATCCAAGGGACACAGCAGTCAAAGCACCAAAAATTCACTGGGAGGAGCAGTTGCATTGAACTCTCTCAAACCTCTGTCTGGACTGGAGTCTGCTGGAACCAGACCTCTCTCTTATGCTCTTTGGCCATGCAGTGAGGAATCTGAGAGAAATCCAGACTTCCCCAAGCCCCATCCCCAGCCTCAGTGCTTATAAAAGCAGCTCTGAGGCCAGGAATGGCAGACTCTCCTGCCCCACCCCCCACCCTCAAACAGCATCACTTTCAATGGTGTTTAAACTAGGGAGCCCAGATTCTCCTTTTAAATCCATCTTAAAGGGAGAATCTGGGGTCCCCAGTTAAAACAACATTGAAAAGTGATGCTGTTTGGGGGTGGATTATCCCCCACCCTGAAACAGCATCACTTCCAATGTTTAAACTGGGGACTTCAGATTCTCCCTTGAAATCAATGCCGAAGGGGGTGGATTTAAAAGGAGAATCTGGGGAAATCTGGGGGGTGCCTGCTCTCAGGGGTGCAACTGTTAAGCTAGCAGCACCAAACTTTCAGGGTATCTTTAGGAGACTCTCCTGATGATAACCCCCCCCCCCCATGTTTTGTGAAGTTTGGTTCAGGGGGTCCAAAGTTATGGACCCTCAAAAGTGTAGCCCCATGTTCTATTAGCTCCCATTGGAAACAATGGGGGATGGGGCACCCCCTTGGGAGTCCATAACTTTGGACCCCACCAAACCTGGCTGGTATCATCAGGAGAGTCTCCCAACAAATCCCTGAAATTGTGGTGCTGCTAGCCTAAAAACTGCGCCCCCTGCAGGCCAAAAACCGAAAACACACACACACACACAAAAACCACAAACGGGAGGTGGAGCTTCGGACATGTAATGGGGGGGGGGGGTTTGAACCCGAGAACCCCCCATAACCTATGTCTTTGCATCTTTGCTGTGTTAATTACACTGCCTCCCCAAGGTCTGCTTATTATCAAGGTCTGCTGACAATCTGCACATGATTTTTAAGCAACAGAAATAAATGTCCGTTCAGACAACAGAACTATACTCTTTTCCACCCTCTTATGATCAAAGCAGCCATTATTACTTTCTGCGGCTGTTGCTTGGTCTGCTTCTGTCTGCTCATTTTCTGCACTGGAAATATCAGATCCATTTTCTGCTTCAGCATCTTCTTGAAGACTCTTGTCCACATCGTTTGTGTGAGGGTCCAAGTCCCCTTCATGATCCTGGGATAGTTGATCAACAGTCTGCTCTGAGATATGTCTTAGCTGAGGTGATTCAGGCTCACGATGGCTTAAAGGCGACTGTAGTAGATGGTGCTGCTGCCGATGTCTCTCCTTCTCCATTTGTTTGGCTTCCTGGAGCTGGGAACAAATTGGATAAGCCTGAACAAATTATGCAGAGGAAATATTTCAACTCCTTTGCACATATCAGGCAGCATCAAAAACAATTTCCACACTTACCGCATATACTCGTGGATAAGTCAAGTTTTTCAGCCCTTTTTTAAGGCTGAAAAATGCCCCCCTCGACTTATACGTGAGTCAGTGATCCCCCTGCGAGGCCCCTCCCATTTACTTTAACAAAAGCAGCAGGCTTGAGAAGAGGGCTTGCCTGTGTTCCCTTCCAGGCTGAAACAGCCTGCTGGGGACTACATTTCCCAGGAGACCCTGGGAAATGTAGTTCCCACCAAGTCCAAACGACTTCCTGGAAGGGAACACAGGCAGCAGGCCTCTTCTCAAGCCTGCTCTGTTTGTTAAAGTAACGGGGGGGGGGGGGGGCATCGAGCAGGGAACCCCCTCTGCCCCAGGGAAAAGGCGGCTGCCTTCTCCCTGGGCAGAGGAGGAATGGCGGCAGCGCCCTGCTCTGTGCCGCTGGCTGCTGCATTTCTCACCCTCAACTTATACATGAGTCAATAAGTTTTCCCAGTTTTTTGTGGTAAAACCAGGTGCCTCGACTTATACTCGGGTCGACTTATACACGAGTATATACGTTAGTAAATATAAAATTCAGGGTTGTATCCAGCATTATCAGTCTTCAACTGAACTTAATGCCCTACCGTACATGGACTGTACAGATAGTGAATCTTAGCGCAGTGATTCTTAGCACAGCTTTTCTGAATGCTTGCTTCTCAAATGTTTTTCAGTAATAGTAATTTCAAATGAAAGGGTTGAGTGAAAAGCTGGCAAATCAACCAGACAACACAATGGTATACTACATAAACATTTGATGTAGTCCTTAGCATGCACTGTACAGGTACTTACTGCTTGGTTTTCCATACGTGCAAATATAACATTCAGCATTTGCGTTAGAGTGGCCTTGGCCGTGGTTTGGTTTATGAGATTTTTGCTTGCAAGGTAGATATTGTAACATGTTCTTACAGCTTGCAGCACAGTTCCTTCATGAATCTCTATGTGCTGAGAGGTTACTGCTGTGAGCAGAGCCTAAAACAAAATCAGAGGTACTGTCATTAACAACTCAAAAGGACTGCAATAATCTGGGGTGTCTTTACAGAAAACTGAAGGCCTAAGAGGGGACAGCCCACCTGTCGCCACTAAAAATACAAATACACAAAACAGTAAAACAAATATACCCTGCAATTTTTTCCACCCAAAGGATGAAATATACATGATTGGTTGATGTTTTAAAGACACTCTTCTGAAATATTGCCTCTTGAAAATTACTGAAATACCAACTGGTGCTTTAATCAATTCCGTCTTCATTCAGATGATACTACAGATCCAACTCTGATCCCTCTTCTATCAGATGGTCCATATGCGGTACAGCAAATATGGCCTTTCTTGACATACGTAAAAACCAACTTCATTCCATTTTTGTTCACTGTGAATTATATTTGTATTTTACACCAAAAAACCATAACAAAATTGGTCAACAATTTTTTTAGCATGTAGTGAATGTTCTAAGTGCTCAAATCATACTTGTAAATTAACCATACTTTCAGTTCCAGTTGATTGTATGAACAGCAAGTCTGTGCTCAGAAGACGGGACAACTGACCATTGGGATGCTGAATTACCTTTATAATTTGTAGCTGAACCCCTTCGTCAGTCTGGGGACCTTGAAAGCAGCCACATATTGTTTCAATAATTCTATCGATTAATTTTTTGCCAGGGGCTGTACTATCTGGAGCACTGCCAGTCAAATGTCCATAGGCTATAAGTTTCTAGTAGGAAAAAAACAGATGAACAATTATGAGCTAAACAATGTATCTTATACCTTAGGAGAAACATACATTTTTCCTCATATAAAGTATCTTCTTGAACTGATTGCAAACTTTTAAAAAGTCAGATTAACACCTGTAATTGGAAAAGGGAGCCTCTTTGTAGCTAGGAAAACACTGGCAAGGTCCCTTTTCTGTTTTTGGTTACGTAGTTCTTCCATGATGTCTGAACCTGGCCAACTATGGTTACCATAACTGTCATGCCCCCAGAGAAGCTCTTACTATTTTCTTATTAAGCCTCAGTTGTCCCTATAGATAGTATGGGTTTAGTTCCTTTTGTATAGTGTTCTAAGGGAGGAAACTGTAGTTAGACCCTGTCCCTTTTAGAAATCCCCCTAGAGGCAGTCTCCCTTTCATTACCCAGTAATGCCCCTATTTAGCTCAGTTAGTCTAATGCAGTGGTTCTCAACCTTCCTAACGCTGCGACCCTTTAATACAGTTCCTCATGTTGTGGTGACCCCCCCAACCCTAACATTTATCCATTTTACAGATGGAGAACACTGATGCAGAGAGTCTTAGGCGACCCCTGTGAAAGGGTTGTTCAACCCCCAAAGGGGTCACGACCCACACGTTGAGAACCACTGGTCTAAGGTGTCAGGGAAGCTGGAAGGTTGCAATATATCTTATGCCTAAGGTGTATAAAGTAAAGAGAGCATAAAGTTAAGGTGTTAACAGAAAGCAGAATCCAGATAAAGGACACTGAAGCAACCAAGAGGAAGCACAGACAAAGTGGACTTTCTTGGAAGAAGTCAAGAAAGAATAAGTCTCAAGCTTCAAGTTGTTCCAGTCAAGCAAGTACTTTATTTTAGTCAGACGCTGGGAGGAGTTAGGGTCTCAATTCTTCTAAGCAATGCATTTTTTTTTAAACTGTTACACCTTGCTTGTGAGTCTCCCACTCTGTTTCTGGCCAAGTACAGGGAACCTAAGACTGTTTTATTTGGGGAACAGAACAATAACCATAATTTATTCTAAATCATACTGAGAAACTGCTCAGAATCAGAATTCTGGATTTTGGAATGGAAGCAAACAAGACTTGACTGTAACCAGAGCTTGCCTAATAGAACAGGGGTCTGCCATGCTGGCAGGTGCTTATGGGAATTGTAGTCCATGAACATCTGGAGAGCTGCAGGTTGCAGACCCCTGTAATAGAACTATGGTTCTAGAAATCAGGAAACAGAGGAGCAAAATCAATGTGCATGTGGGAAAAGACATATTCAAGCTTAATTCAACTGTGCCAGGATGTATAAACCTGGCAGTTGACATCTGATAAGGATAGCTAACATTTCTAATATTGTGAGCTAATCTATTTTTTCTATTTAAGAAAAGACCAACCTCTTTCCAAGCTGACGTTGAAGCTTAACACAGTATAAGGCATACATTTTGATAAGAAAACCTTTAGAAATTTAGTGATTTATGAAGATAAAAATTATGCAAATACAGTGAAAATGCCACTTCTGTCATGCCCCTGGACTGTTCAGTAATGAGATTCTGTATTTAGATGATTTCTTTATTATGAAACAGCATCAGGGAAAAGCACTTAGACTTCTATTGCCAAAACCAAAGTTTAAGTGCCAAAATACCTTTAATTACATTCCACGTCATGCCCCACCATGTCACCTAACACCACCTTTGAGCACAAGTTCCCAAGGGGGGGTTGGGCCTCCTCCAGTCCCACGGTCCAAAGACAGCACAGCTTTCACTTAGGTCAAAACAACCCACACACCCCAGTGCTGTGGAGGGAAACAGCTAGCATGTGTCTAACAAGCAGATTAGGCTTTGTCTGGGAAATAAAACTAAATCAAAAGCAGACAGGAGGGAAGGAGAAGAGGATCCCATGTCCCACCAAGGAGACATGGCAGGATCAAACCACAACTGGACAGATCATGACATTCATGGCTTGACACTATACGATCAAATCTTGCACAGACCTCTCCCATTTCCTCTCTTCTTTCCTTGTACTCTTAGAATTAGTTACTGACTTCTGATAATACAAACAATAATTTGCCTTTACATCTGACCCAGCAAACTAGTTTGTGTTTCTCCTCCACACAAAGATTACAAATCAAGAAGAACAGAAGAATCAAAGATAATTTATAATCTAATTTGGATGGGGAAGGTAAACTGTAGGGCACAAGGAGACATGGGATGTAGGCAGTAATGGGATCCAAAAATTTTAGTAACAGGTTCCGATGGTGGTGGGATTCAAACAGTGGCGTAGCACCAATGGGGCTGGGCGGGGCATTCCGGGGGCGTGGCCGGGCATTCCGGTGGTGGGGCATTCCTGGGCGGGGCTGTGGCAAGGACGCAGGGCACGCGCACCCCAGGTGCAGTTTGCTTTAAGGAGTCTCCAAACAGCTAACAATCGCCCCCCCTTTTCCTCTCCCCACAACAAACACCTTGTGGGGCAGCAGGTGGGGCAGAGAAAGTGGGGAATCAAACTCAGCTCTCCAGATTACAGCCCAGCCCCATAGCAAAAGTTAAGAAGCCAGGTGCTTCATGTGCCCCGCACCTAAATCGGTTAGGCCATTCACAACAGCAAACAACATTTTAGGGATAGAAGTGCCGTTTGGATTTGCACATTACCTCTAAGGAAAGTCTCCAAACAGCCAATCTAACGCTACCCTTTCCTCTCCCCACAACAAACACCTTGCAGGTGGGGCAGAGATTGCCTCCCTAGCCAGGCTATGGACTTCTCCTGTGCTGGCCGGCGCCCGTCTGCTGGGGAGAAGGCTTGAGACTGAGAGCAATGGCAACGACTTAATGGAGAATAAGGCACTGCACTCTAGGTGAGAGGGAGAGGAGGCGGAGCTCAGGGCCACTGTAGAGAGTGGGCGGGGCTATGTCAGGCTTCCTTAATTCTTGCAGCAGCCGGCTTCCTCAATTCCGGGCTTGCTGGGGCTTGCAAAATCAGTCGTGGGGGGACATTTTGGCGCCCCCCCCCACGGGACTGCAATGGATGCACCCGGGGACATGGGGTACCCCTTGTCCCTAGGCAAATATGCCACTGCCTCTGAGCGGACCCAATTAGTAACCCCCTCTCGGCAAACACAAATAATTCGTAACCCACTCTTGGGAACCTGTGAGAACCGGCTGGATCCCACCTCTGGATGTAGGAGAGCACACAGGGATAGGGACTTGGCCACAAAACCCCATCATTTGGCATCATATCTGAACTATCCACAGCCATGTTAATGCAGGGAATCATAGATCTCAATGATGAACTAATGACATGTTAATCAGTACATACCTGTAAACAGTCTAGTGATGTACTAACAATCCTGGGACACTTGGACTGGCATGCCAATTCAAAAGGTAAGAAGTACTTGTCCGCTTCAATAAAGCTCGTCTTTGATTTCACTGGTGGAAGAGTGCTTGAACCAGGCTTCGCTTCTCCATGAGGGGGGCTGAATAGAATGGCCAATTAGAATGGTAATAGAGACAATGGCAATTCAAGTTGAACACATAAATATCTACAAAATAATCGTCATAAACTGACTCCCCCGTTCTATTTCAAATAGACAAAAAAGTCTGCTCAAATGAAACTTATGTTGACAGTCAAAAGAAGTATCAGTGGAAGTCAAAGGTAAATTAATAACTCATATACCAAAATCTTTGAAGCTGTAATCAGGCTTCTACAAAAATCCAGTGTTAGTGGGTAGGTCAGACAAGTTGCCTTGGATACCCAACAGACTTACTTCTTAATATGGAAAAAGAACAGTGAAGGATGTTATTGTAAATATATGCTAGTTTGTTTAAACTATATTTACATCCATCTTTCTCTCAGACAACTGGTACTCAAGACAAAGACATAAGTCACTTGAACCAGCAAATTGTATTTTTTAAAACCCACTGAAAACAGCCAACAAAACCTAATGACTAACATTCTTCAATAGATCCCAGCTTCACAAATCCCAACAAACTAGAAAAATAATCAAGTAGCTCCAGCAGCACATCTAAAAAGTCCAGTCTTACAGTCCTTGCTGGGCTTCTGGAGTCGCTCTGGAAAGATATTGGAAGATATGTATCGTGATTACTTCAAGTATCTGTCTGTGCATAGATGCACATAAGAGGGCACACGGCATTCAACTTTTTTTTGGGGGGGGGGGGGTAGATTGAGTAGTTTTCTGGGCCAAGTAACCAAAAGACTGAGAACAAAAATAAACCAGTGAGGGAAGAGATGCGTTCAATATATTACACTAGAAATACTATGAAAAATATCTGAAACATGAGATACTAACAAAACCTCCCTAACCGGTTAAGAGAGCAGTAGACTAAATCATTGAACAACTGAAAAGGCCTTCATCGATGGAAATGTTTTTACCTGATTAATATCGCGACAATCATAACATCATGCGTATCCTGCTGGACAGGTAAGGAACTTCAGCATATCATTGCAGACTGGTGTCTTCTTTCAAATCAGAATCTTCAGAACGACTCCGCTCAATCTATACTGAATTCCCTAAAATCTGATCAACTGAACAACTCTCTCACTATAAATGAATTGGTCGAGAGTTTCCAAATCTTTTTGAGTCTGCCTGAACCTCAGGAAATTTGACACAGAGCGGCAGATAGAATCACATAATGGCTGCCACGGGAGGCGGAGCTAACACCAACATTTCACGGAATAATGTATAATTCTAATATTTCAAGCAGCTCTGCTCAACAGGATGCCTTAGAATCTTCACAGTCAATCAGGAGACTGTTCAGCAAATGCCCCACCTAGCCCCTCCTACTTTCTAAAAGTATGTGGCAAGCACAAAGAAAGGTGTTGGTGGGCACCATACACTCAAGGGCACCAGGGTGGGAACCCCTGACATAGTTTATCATTCACAAACCCCGCTTTCTCCTCATTTGTATACTACTGCAGAAGTACAATGCCCTCAGCAACACACAGAATTATCTGGGTGGGAACTTCTGGTAATGAAGGCTCAGTACTTCAGGTGGTTTAATACACTGCCTCTCCCTAAAAAGTACAATATGCTATATGACTGAAGTAAAGGGATATAGTGGGAATATTTCCAACATAATTTATAGACTAAAATGTTCACGATCAATAAAAGAAAAAGTACCTTTGTTTTCCAGTTTCTGCTCTAATTTCATCTGAAAAAAACAAAAACAAATAAAAACTGTTTACCAGAGTTAAAAGTTACAGAAATACTAACAAAACCTCCACATGTATGGGAAATTACATTATATACTATTACATTTATAATTCTATATTTCCAATATTGTGAGGTCTCCAAAGGATACATTTTGTTTAATGAACTATTACAACACAATATAATTTGCCCATGTGGGGAATATTTAATAACATTAGTGTTCTGTATACTAACTAGTTCAAATAACTGCCTTCCTTTCTAGTTTAAAAAAGAATTTGGAGTGAACCATGCAACCCACAAACTTTCACGGAAAGAATTTAAAACCACTCCTCATTATTGTTAATATGGCAGGGTGTTTGAACAGGCTGAGAACTAATTTATTTATTTATTTATTTATTATTTGGGTTTATAAACCGCCCTCCCCCGGAGGGCTCAGGGCGGTGTACAACATGGATAGAGCACAACAACATTTTAAATACAATAAATATAGATTAAAACAGCTCTAATAAGAATAAAAATAAACCCTTCCCCATTTAAAATGCAGCATTAATTAACTCAGGATGGCGCCCTCTACCAATTCCCATAAACCCCGAATGGAAGGGGTGGCAGGATCTCCATGATGTCATAACGGAGGGAGAAGAGGAGGAGGGGGCCCCTTATCAACGGCTGGTCTCCCCAAAGGCCCGGTGGAACAGCTCAGTCTTACATAACCTTGCTGATGTTCCCAAAGAAGCCGAGCCCAGAAGAAATGCAAGCAGGTAAGTCATACCTTTCTTATTAAATCCATGTGATCTCAGTCCTCTCAAAATAAGTCAATTAGCCAGCGTGGTATAGTAGTTAAGGCTTGGACTAGTACCCAAGAGACTCAGGTTTGAATCCCCAGACATGCTATGGAAGCCTGTTGGATGACTGTGGGCCAGTTACACAATCTTAGCCTAACCTACCAATTTATTTATTTATTTATTTATTTCCTTAAGCTTTTATACCGCCCCATCCCCGAGGGGCTCTGGGCGGTGTACAACATAGGAATAACAATGTAGGATAATTAAAACATTTTAAAAGCAGCGATAAAACCATAAAGCTAATTCTAATAGATAAACCATAAACCCAATAAAGTAAATGGCGTTCAACAGTCTATTTTAAAAGCTCCCTCCCCTCCCATAAAGGGGAGGGGTGGCGTCCAGCATACTGATTATAAGTTCCCTCCCCCCCCCAAAAGGGAGGAATGGCGAGTCTCATTAGGTGGCAGCTGGCCCTGATGTCAAGGGCCAATCAGGGTTGTTGGTTTTATTAATCTACACTCAATCATTATGTATTGTTCTTATTTTTTATGTACTAAGAATATTTTAATTTGTTGGAAATTGCTCTGAGCCCTTCTTGGTAGGAGGAGAGTGGGATACAAAATGAATGAATAAATAAAATGATAAAGCAGAGGACAACAAGAAGAAGAGTTTGGATTTATACCCTGTCTTCCTCTCCTGTGAGGAGACTCAAGGCAGCTTACAAACTCCTTTCCTTCCCCTCCCCACAACAGACACTTTGTTGAGGTCAGTGGGACTGAAAGAGTTCCGAAGAACTGTGACTAGCCCAAGGTCACCCAACAGGGATCATGTGTACAAGCAGTGAAACAAATCCAGTTCACCAGATAAAAGTCCGCTGTGCATGTAGAGGAGTGGGGAATCAAACCCAGTTCACCAGATTAGAGTCCACCACTCTTAACCACTACACCACACTGGACAACAAATCAAGTCCCTTCAGGTCCTCATTGGGGAGCTAGGTGGGTTATGAATGAATTAAATCAATAAAAGTAAATCAATAAAATATGCTTATCTTCTAAGCATGCAATTAACATAGCACTGCCCTGAGCCCTTCGGGGGAAGGTAGTATAGAAATTAAAAAGTTCCACTCCATTTCCATTCCATAATGAAGACCTTGGACAAATACAAGCTTAAGACACACATACGGAGACTGTTCTTTCATTCCCTTTATTAGGCATAGGATAAAACAACAATCAGACTAACAATAACAACAATAAAAGGTTATTAGGTGATCAACAGGAGTGCACAGTTGTTGATAAAGCTGTTGCCAAAAACTTTGCTACGTCTGCAGTTCTTTTAGTGAAGAAGTCATTCAAAAGCAGATGAAGCTTGTCTTGGTCAGAAGTGGCAAGACACGAATTAATGCGAGGTTCAATGTAGAGACTCCTGAGTTCTGTGTGGCGAGAACAATGCAAGAGTATATGAGCAGTTGTTTCTACTTGGTTGGCCGAACATTGAGAAGTTCTTGCTTGTAACGGGACCTGAAGGAATCTGCTACGGAGAACTGCAGAGGGGAGGACATTTAGACGAGCTTGCATAAAGAAGCGTCTCAGTAATGGGGATGAGAGATTTTTGAAGTAGGCCGGAAGGGATCCATCAGGTGGAAGAAGTCCATAGCTCAATAATGAGCAAGGCCTGTTAGTTTCAGATAGCAGTTTTTGCTTTCCAGATCAAGTACTCTTTGTTTTAAGGTGTGAAAGGTACTGATCTCATCCGAGTTGGAAAAAAATTCCACAGAGAAACTAAGGTTGTGATATAATTTGTAATTTGTTGGTTCCATTTGCAGCGCTATGAATCTGCGAGAATGTGACATGTTAATTTGCCTGGCCTTGCACTGTGATGGAGGTGCACCCAAAATTTCAAGGCTGATATCCAAACTCTCGTAGTCATAAGATTTAAACCCATTTCTAGGCATAGGCTGACATTTGCAACACAGTTGGGTAGTTCAAGAAGGTTGTGAAAAAACTTGGACTGAATTCTTTCTAGGTCTTTAATCAGGCCACCTACCCATATTGGGGCTCCATATAGCATCTTTAGAATTAATTTGGATTTGAAGATTTTAACTGCAGAAGGTATGTATTGACCTCCTTTGGGGAAAAAGAAGTGTTTAATCATGGCAGTATTGCATTTTGCGAGGGGGGTAATACAGACACTGTTGCCAAGCTGCCTCCTCCCCGCCCTTGAGAATGAAACATGCTTCTCTGCTTGACACATGGGGCCAAAAAAAGGATTTCAGGTTATTTCCACTAAAATGGGGCAGAGCGACAGATGTCATCAAAAACCTACTTAGAATTGACAGGAATGTATTCTTGCTTTCATTGTTCCAATGAAGGCCAGGGCATCCAAGGCTGTTTCTATCCCAAACTCTGACTCTAGCTTGAAGATCACCTGAAATTACATAGCCACTAGCTCCTTAAGCACTTTTCTCACTGTTGGCCAGCAGGAAGTAGTTACTTAGGTCCGGGGGGCACTTTCTTCAGGTGTGTCATGACCTCCTCTTTCAAAGCAGTCAGAAATATACCCTCCAGCAGGCAGGCATTTATCTGGTCAGCCACAAGGAGAAACCTAAAAACCATTAAGCACAAAGGCTTGAGAATGAATTGAACCATCTGTGGCATTTTTATTGCAGCAGATGCAAGAGCTTTCATCAACAAAATGTATCACCTGAGGGCCTGTATACATTTTCTGGGTCTACCTCCAGGGACTTGGGATGCATTCAGAGGGTGCAATGATGGAAGAGAAGTGAGCTTGCTTTAGTGCTTTAGGAGCAGCAGTGGCGTAGTGGCTAAGAGCAGTGGCTAAGAGCAGGTGCACTCTGATCTGGAGGAACCGGGTTTGATTCCCAGCTCTGCCGCTTGAGTTGTGGAGGATTATCTGGGGAATTCAGATTAGCCTGTACACTCCCACACATGCCAGCTGGGTGACCTTGGGCTAATCACAGCTTTTCAGAGCTCTCTCAGCCCCACCTACCTCACAGGGTGTTTGTTGTGAGGGGGAAGGGCAAGGAGATTTTAAGTCCCTTTGAGTCTCCTACAGGAGAGAAAGGGGGGATATAAATCCAAACTCCTCCTCTTCTTCCTCTATCACTGCCACAGCACAGGGATAATAATGTGGTTTCATCTTCCAAATGCATTCCAACTCTCTGTTCAATAAAATAATCAACACAGCATATTAAACACACCTCTCCCTCCCTGGAGACCGCTACTCTATTTCCTTATTTTTAATTTTCTCCATGATCCAATATTAATCTCTTTCAGCTGATAATGTACATGTTCATCCACCTTCTCTTTCTCCCTCTTTACAGGCCTTGAAATGTTTTTGATGCAAGTTTCTTGCCTTATAACTAGAGCCAGAATCTCTTCTCACTGGTTTCAAATCACCAGGTATGATTTGGGTTACAAAGCTCTATTGCTTGCCCCATGGATCACTACTGTACTTTAGCCTGTCTAATTGGATCCCTGCACTGCGAAAACAATACATGTAGAATGTCGACAGAGAGAATTTTTTTTCTCAATACTGAAACCAGGGGGCATGCATTGAAAATACCGGGGGAAAGAATTAGGACTAATAAAAGGAAAAATTTCTTCACACAACGCGTGATTGGTGTTTGGAATATGCTGCCACAGGAGGTGGTGATGGCCACTAACCTGAACAGCTTTAAAAGGGGCTTGGACAAATTTACAGAGAAGTCGTCAATCTACGGCTACCAATCTTGATCCCCCTTGATCTGAGATTGCAAATGCCTTAGCAGACCAGTGCTAGGGAGCAGCAGCAGCAGCAGGCCATTGCTTTCACATACTGCATGTGAGCTCCCAAAGGCACCTGGTGGGCCACTGAGAGTAGCAGAGTGCTGGACTAGATGGACTCTGGTCTGATCCAGCAGGCTCTTTCTTATGTTCTTACATCTCAAATCTGCTTGGACAGGAAGTTGCAGCCCTTATTTTACCCTGGTCTCTCCCTTCTTGAATTGTGTATGTGTGCCAGCATGCATCTGAAAAACCTGACACTGATATGGGCTTTCTAGTGTTGGGTGTTATTACAATATGCTTGATACTATTCCGACTGATCACGTTTGCTGATGCTCCAAGTCATTTATTAGAATACCGTATATACTCATGTATAAGTCGAGCTTTTCAGCACATTTTTTGTACTGAAAAAGCCCCCCTTGACTTATACACAAGTGAAGTGTATTTTAATTAGGGTTTTTACTTTGTCGGCTGCCAGAGGGAGCAGTTTTTAGGCCAGTGGCACCAAAATTTCAGGGTATCATTAGGGGACACTCCTGATGATACCAGCCAAGTTTGGTAAAGTTTGGTTCAGGGGGTCAAAAGTTATGGACTCCCAAAGGGGGTGCCCCCATCCCCCATTGTTTCCAATGGAAGTTAATAGTAGATGGGGCTACATTTTGAGGGTCCATAACTTTGGACCCCCTGAACCAAACTTCACCAACCTGGGTGGTATCATCAGGAGGGTCTCCTAAAGGTACTCTGAAATGTTGGTACTGCTAACATAAACATTCCTCCCCGACAGGTTATGTGAATGTCCCTTCTAAAATGATACCTGCCATGAGCAATTTTAAAAATAGAACTATTCTTTTAAAAAGCAGGGTAGTTTTGAGTCACAGTGAACAGGCATGTTCATTCCAGTTTTTATTGTAAGATCCATTGTTTAAAACCCTTCCTTACAAAAAAGCTAAGGTTTTTGTACTCTTAAAGTTATTGTTGATACCATATTGTTCTTGTTGACCCTCTTTTCCACTTACAGAGCTAGTTTACTGATGCCTCAATTAATGTAATTTTATTGGTATCTATTTTTATTTTTGAAATTTACCAGTAGCTGCTGAATTTCCCACCCTTGACTTATACGCAAGTCAATACGTTTTCCCAGTTTTTTGTGGTAAAATCAGGTGCTTCGACCTATATGTGGGTCGACTTATACACGAGTATATACAGTACCTAGACCGCCCACTCTTCTCAAATGATATGGTTTACCTGTCCTACTTTAAAATACAATTTAAATCAAGTCACTACCAGAATTCTCCCAAAATTATAAATTCTCTAGAATTTTGTTTTCAGTTATTTCCACATTTTCAAAAATGAAGCATTAGCTATATCCTCTCTATTGTTATCCTAGGCGTAGGAATTTATCATGCTTAACTGCCAAGAGAGCGCAGATTGAGAACACCACAAAAAGACACAGGCTCAGATTTGTTCTTCAATTAAAGGTCTGCAATCTCAACTTTTTAAATAAGCTTTCAGCACAAGAACAAATCATCTTGATAATCATATAAAGACTTAGGGATTTTACCCAAAAGTTGATAACTTCTAGACTGAATTGTGCAAATCAAACATGGCTGGAAGTTTCAACTTTCCAAGGACTCTAGAGTCTGAAGACAACTGAGGCAACAGACCAACCCAACTACAAAGCATTCAGACATGAGAGACTTCTTCAGACTAGGAGGAAATACTTCAATTTCTGCAAGTGGTAAGCAGTATAAGCCCTCGAACTGGCCAATAGGAATCATGTGATGAAGTCACCCATCCATATCTAGGTTCAGGCATAGCAACCCATGGCCCTGACAAACAGTTTCTACACCATGAGCTTTCTGTTAATTCTTCTTACTTACCGCATTCTGGTTTTTGCATTGCTCATACCTTGCCAGGGCACATTTTTCCCATGTTGATATACATTATGCTACGTAATGGCATAATCCTCAACAGTGTATGTTTGTGAATTGAGCACCCTTCTAAAGTGACAGTATAGATATAAAAAATCATATTTGTCTTTTCACACAGACACAGAAAAATGATTTGACTCAGCATATAGTTTTCCAAAAAGAATATAAAGTCATTGTCCAAAATGGCTGTTCAAGTGAGAAGATTCTGAATCATTTATTATGGAAACTGGCAAAAGGAAGAGTGAGAAACTGTGTATGATTATAAAATTGCAGCTTTAACTTCTGCAATAAGATTTAGAACAAATCCATATTTTGGCTATTTTATTTGTGCAATATTTCAAAAAAAGAATCTGACATAAAAATAGGTTTGCTGCAATTTATTCTTCTGATAGGAATAGTTTCCAGAGCAGACTTTCTTATATACACAGCCTAACAGTTAATAGAAATAATTTTTCTTCTCCTTTCTCTTGTCCCAAATTATTACTGTTATTGTTTTGTCTTGTTTCTGGCTTTATTGTTAGATTTTAACGTATCAAATTTCCCCCCCAAATGAGCAGTTTTTACAATATGGATTAGACTATCTTTTCATTATCCACTTCTGTTTAAATTATTTTACATGGCTTCATCCTGGATTTATTTTGTTAACAATGGCCACTTTGATTTTGTTACAAGCTACCATAAGATTTTTTTATGGAAGGAAAACATAACTATTATCAGAGTGGATCTGTTTAAGTGTGGAATGAAGATGGTGGTAAAGTGATAGTGTCCAGTTAGTCTGTCTCAAAACTCTTTCCATTTTCCTGCCTGGCCTGCTATAGCTATCTTTATTTATGATAACAGTTTTGGCAACTTGGGAGTCCCTTATCTACGGAGGTTTCCATTGACTTTGTTATTGCTTTTAAACTTGGCTAATTAAGGAAGTAGAGGAAAATTCATCAGCATTTTTTGTTTGGGCATTATTTCTGTTAGTTGGGATAAGCATGCCAGTTTAGGTTGAATTATTCTTTTTGAATTGGCAGCTGCCCAGCCAAGGATTACTCATGAATAGATTTGACATAATAAGGTGATCAAAGTTTTTAAGTGTTGTTATTTTATTTTTTAACTGAGCCCTCTGCCTGTATCAACAAGGAATGGGTGCCAATAACTGAGCTTGTGAATTAGGAGACTTCTGCTTCTAAGCAGAGGGAAATCAGGGACTATTTTGCTTCTCACATCATGTTATGATGTGTCCACCTCTAATCAATTTACTCCCTTGGCTTCCTCCCTTCCTTCTGGAAGCTGCCTGGGGATGCAAGTGGAGAGTTAATTTTGCCATCACAGGAGGTGGAAGAAGCTAGCACTGACAGCAAGAACCGTGAGCTCCATTTATAACACTCTGAATTTAATACTAACCAGACTTGATCAGCTTACCAGATTGGTTCTTTTACTTACTACCAGAGGCTCTACAAAATCATGTAATGTGGAGCTTCATACACACAGGCAAATCTCCTCATCATTTGATAAGACTGGGAAGAAATCACCACTTAGTTCTCCAGCTGCATGAAGTCTGCCTGACTGTTGCTATAAAGGACATGCCATGTCATATAGCGTCTAAAAACACTGTTTGGCAATCAAATTGGACTGACAGACTTGATTTCCGCGGAGTCACTCAATAATTTTAATCAAATATGCAGAGTTTTGGTCTCTTTTGATAGCCCTAGCATTCCATTGCTATCAGGATGACAGAAATCTCTCTTTAAGTATTTCAGGGATCTAACCAGCACACATTTTTGATAAAACAGTTTGATCTTCACTGCTTCAAAATGTTTACAGATTCAAAGCCACTACAATTGATGATAAGACATCAAGGGATGATTTGGGTAGTAACCAGCGACATGATTTGATCAACTGGTATGACCCTCTTGTTCATCCACAGAGCAACCCTAAGAGTCTCTCTGCTGTAGACTTTACAGAAGAGGATTTGATAACCTCTTGTTTAACTTTGCCTTCTCCAGATCTACTTGAGATCATGGACATGTTGGAACGACTGAGACTTATGGGATTTGAAAATGGGACATCAGTTCACCCCCCTGCTTCTTTTTTGGCTTTTCAATTTGGAAAACCAGTGATGAGATAGGACAAATCAAGAAGTTTCACTGGCCCAAGGTTCCTGAACTGTGCTGGTCTAAAACATTGGCTAGGATACCTTCCCATAAGGTGGCCTGAAGTCATGAGGCTGTATCACTCCTTGCTTTCTGAGTGAACTGCTCACATAGGATTACAGGAGGTGACCTTATGGCCCTCCCCAAGACATATCAAGCAAAGAGAATGCTCATCAGCTTGTGGCATTTGGAACCGATCTGGGTACATTTTTAAAAGAGTGCCTTCTGACACATTTTGTCGGATAAAAGGTGTTCAACCTACGATTAAACTTCTCGCTCATTTTATCTTTTCCCCCCAAACCTTGAAATAGGAGAAAAGAGAGACCAAGGAAACAGAAGATGGAGAAGAAATAGATGGCTGTTAAGGACAGCTAGGAAGAGAAACCAGTGCTGAAAAAAGAACGGAGGGAAAATGCCATTCTTCCCATTTGTAGTTTCGATGGGAAACCTGCTGCACACGCACAGTAGAGGAAGAATGGTCTTCATGGGGTTAGGAAGCTAGAAAGCCCCTTTACCATCTGGCCTGTGCCTGAACAGTCCCAAATGTGAGACTGCGTGGAAGACCGACTACTGACAAAAGATTCAGAGAAACCAACCAGCACCAGACCTGATTCTGGTATTCATTTGTTTGTGAACGTTAATGAATGCAACAGATAAGAATGGATGGTGTCTTCTGTGAACAAGAAGCCTTTGCTGAATTATTTGCAGCTATTCCCTTTCTCAATACCCATGTCATCACGAAGGTGTATAGGAAGCCAGCAATTTAAGGCTGGAAGAACCAAACAGATACAGACCAAAAACATATGATTATCATTAATTCCATCACTAGGGAATTAAACATTTTAAAAATCTGTGCACATTTACAAGTGTTGTTATACCATTTAACTTCAGAAAATAATAATTTGAACATTTCAGAATTTGGGATAGATTAAATCCAGATGAATATTTTCTACAGGCACAAGGACTTCTACCCATGTAGTGCTATTTCCTACACAGAAAAGACCCCCAGGGAAAGGATTGCTGGGGCATTCTGGGATGCTCAGAAATAGAAAGAAGTTGTGCTGCACTAGCACAAGTCTGGATTTAAGATCTATGCATGGCGTAACACAGGCAAGGAAGTCTTTAGAAAGGCATTAAAGCAATATGCTTCTGGCAGGGCTTAGGAAAATGAAAGAAAATGTTCCAACTGTTAAAGTATATCAAGGAGGGAATGCCTTATTTCAAATTTTCAAATAACCTATTCAAATAAACAGAAAGAATGCTACTGGCAAGTCAGTTCTAATTACACTAAGAAACTGTTCAGCTGCAACAAAACTGCTTCGTAGTCTAGGAAACAAAATATGAAGAAATATACAGCTGACAAGCTATATCAGTAAGAGGAAATAACTGTGTATTCTCTCCTCCTAGTGGGGGCAACAATAGCTGTTATCAGGAATTTTCCCTCTGTTTCCATACCAGCAAGAACAAGTCTGTCAAAACCACGCAGCTCCTGGAAGATGGTGGTGGAAAGTACCATCAAATCACAACTGACTTATGGGGACCCCATGAGGTTTTCAAGGCAAGAGACATTTGGAGGTGGTTTGCCATTGCCTGCCTCTGACTGGGCTGAGAGTTCTGAGAGAACTGTGATTGGCCCAAGGTCACAGAGCAGGCTTCATGTGGCTTCATGTGGCTTCATGTGGAAGAGTGAGGACTACTGCCTGGTTCTCTAAATCAGAGTCCCACTGCTCTTAACCACTACTGTGTAAAATATCACATTTTAAAATACAGATGCAAAGTAATACTATGATTTACAATTATATAAGAAATAGCATCTATGCAGGAGAAATTATTTCTGAACAATCCTTGCCTTTTAGTAGTTTTTAGGCAATCGTAAGTAGCATGTATATCATAACCTGCGTAAAATTGGCATATGATCTATATTTGAAGTGACCATTGCTTCTTGATTTCAAGAGAAATGACATCTTTAAGGGCATTAGGAAAATTTCAACAGGCATATATGAACATCTCAAACTAACTTCTCATAAGACTTGAAAAAACAAGAAATGAAAAACACTTAACAAGAATAAACACATATAGCAGCACTCACCTGAAAATATTTCAGAGGCTACTTGAAAAGAAATTTACTTTATTTAGAACTAGCAGTAAAGTCCATTCTATGGTGTAATAAAATGGGTTGTAGAAGGGGGGAGGCACGCTGCTTTTCTGGCCTTCTCCCCCCACTCCCCCAGCCTAATGCTTCTGCTGCCCCCCCCCCCCCCCCCCCGGCCTGGCACTTCTGCAATTCATTTTTTGCTTCGCAGCTATTTTACTTTCTTGCCTAGGATTCCTTGACTGGTTTTTATTCACTGGACCCCTATCACAGGGTTGGACTGTAAGGCAGCCAAGTCTCAGAGAGCAACCTGTTGTTGGCTAGGCCAGGAATGCAGCCTCCCAGTGGCCTTCTTGAACATCCAGACTTTTCCAGTTGTCTTCCTGACCATTCCAGCTAGCTATCTTTCTTCCCCATCCCTCCCCTCCACCTGCTCCTTTTTTCTCCCACGCAACATGACCATCTTGGTCTATACCTGATTAGACTTTTACTACACTCAAGGCAGGCTTTTCTCTTGAGGAGGCTAATCCTGCCAGTCTTTACCCCCATCTGCTCCCTAGGAGCCCTCAACATCCACTTCTGCCTCTCCTTCTGTCCTCCTATTAAGTCATGATCAGCCAGTCTTGGTTCTGTTGCCAGCTCCCCCACTTCACACTCCACCCAGGGACTCCTTTGGATGTCACAATGAGTAACTGCAAAGGAAATAGGAAGCGAAACCAAGCAGACACAAGTTAAATCAATTACATTTGATTAAATCCAGTACTCTGGACAAGATTTCATAACTAGCAAACTATCATTTTTATATCAAGGTTTTACCCTATTTCCTAATAGAAAAAGTCAATATTTAATATTTATTTAAAATAATCACATTAACATGTGCTCACAGTGGCTTTGAGATTGCTGGTTACTATTTTATTTGCCACCATCATTTGAAAGCCATGATATATAACACTTCCCAAAGTAACATTAAAGTTGTATGTTCTTGCCCAGATTTGATGAAAATTATTTCAATTTTTATCAGATATTTTCTATTTAAATAGGATTATACTTTTTTTTCAAGATACAGTAAACTTTTCTTTAAAAAACAGAAAGTTTATGTCCTTCAGACCACCCATAAAGGACTAATGTCACATTAGTAGAACAGAGAAATCACACAGACAGGAAAATATGACCCCCTCCCTTTCAGGGGTAGTGGAAGGAATGGAAGCATAGAGGCAATGTAAAAGTGTAAAAGAAGTTTTGTTCTAAAACACTTATGATTGCCTTGAATATGTTTTAATGTTAAAAACCAAATTAAAAATTAGCACACAAATAAACACACACTGTTTTAGAACTATAACCCTAAGGGATGTATCTGCGGATGATTCCATATAGAGTCTGTAATCCAAATATTTACACAATGGGATTCTGAAAAGCTAAACCAGGTAAGCTGTAATTGATGTTTTATGTATTTATATAAGGTGAAAGCAGCATAAGGATGGGGCAGACATTCACCAATCGGCCATACACTCCCATTATTACAGGAGGAAGTATAGGAAAGTTCAAAGCTTACTCTTGGCTCAAAACTGATATATGAGAACAGAACATTCCCCAAAAATTGCACGTAAAAAAATAAAAGATGGCTGATACAAAGAACCACAGGTGAAGCACAAGGTCTTTCTACCCCACCTTCTTTCACTGCAAATACTTTCATTCCTTGAAAACCCATTTACAAGGATTGGCAGATTCTTTGGAAAGGCAAGAATCACAATGCACGCTGCAGCTAGTGAGCAGGAGATTTATTTGTCACGCATCCATAAGCAGCCTCTTGCACGAGGCACTTCAGATTCTAGTATATCACACTTCATCAATCTGCCAATTTAAGATAATATCAGGGTTAATTTTCTGCTACAGACCTTGTGGGATTACTTTAATCCTTCACACCATTCCAGCAGCCTTGCAAGTATATTTCTGTCATTGCCACTTTCCCTTTGTTCACATTTCCACCCATTCTTTCCCGCCTCGCACCCCTCACGGTGCCACAGACAGGGATTCTTCCCATTTCTCCAGAATTAAAACAGTAGTAGCAGAAGCATTATGACACTGTGCTGGGTTTCTTACAGCAAAGCACTACAAAACAAGATGCTGCACTGTGAAAACTGCATGAGCTATAGGATCAGAAAGCAGATATCAATCTCTTGGAAAAGGAAGGCATACTCTCTAAAGTGGCCTGGAATGAATAGGCAGCTTCTATTTCCCGCAACATAAAAGAGGGTGGTTCAGCTCTACAGAAACTATAAGCCTGGTCCTGAAGTTGGGAAAGACATCTTCTCCAGTAGACGTGGGAAGTCTGCGATGGGTTCTCTTCTTGTCTGCTACCAGGAGGCAGGTTCTTCTTTAAACGAATTGCTTCCCTTTGACCCCTCGTTCGGGTTAAGATCCCCAGTTGACTTCCTGCCTCTACAGGAGAGCAAGGCTTTTTAGAGCTCCTCAGATTTTCTTCAAGGACTCTAGGTTTTTTAGCTTCCCTTATCTTTATTTCCTAGTGTGTGTTTGTCTCCCCCCCTCCCTCCCTACCCGGCCGTAATTGATTTGCGAGGGGGACTCTCGCCGCCGCGGGCTATCGGAGCGCTAACGCCCCCCCCGCCCGTCGAAGGCAGAACGAGCGCCTCTTCAAAGCGCCGCCTCGCCCTTTTTTGGCACGCAAACCTGCGGCGCGCTGACGAGCCAGCCGCCCGTTTCTTTTGGCGCGATCGCGAACGGGCGCCATTTTGAACGCCGCTTTTTCCCTTGCCGCGAACCGCACGCTCCCTCAGAGCTTGTTCGAAGTGTTCATTCAACAGAGCGGGCGGCAACGATGGCGGACGGCCGGTTCTCCCCTGAGAGGGAGACCTTTACCCGCACAGCGGCGGAGTCCACCCGGGCCTCAGCAGCCAGAGCTTCCTCCACTCAGCCGGAGACAGGCAGGAACGCTCCCTTAACTGGCGCAGCCGCGAAGTCCAGCCGTCTGCAGTCCAAATCCGGGCGCTCTAAATCGGCGGACCAGCAACCCCAAACGCATGAGGGCACAGTCCCTAAACGCGTGGGGCCCCCTGATACCTCCCAGGGGCGTAAGGCGACAAAGAAGCGCAAGCACATCGAGACCGAAGCGCAACAAGCTCCTGAACCACGGCAAGTAAATGTGCCCGAGGGGAGTGCTGATGTTGGGCAACCAATCTCTGGTTCCCTTCAGGAGGGAGGCCAGGTCAACCTTTCAGATAATCCAAACGCCTGGAACTCTATTTCCCCCCTGCAGTTTGCTAACTTACTCATCCAACAACTCCAACATCAGGGGACTGGGGGGGGCATTTCAGTACATGCACCTAACTGCCCGGCTGGGTCAGTTCAGCCCACTCTTACACATGAGTCAGAGAGCGAAACAGGCATCAGCGAGGGAGAGTGCGTAGAAGAAGAGGAAAAGTTCTCTGACACAGAAGATAGCCAGATCGAGCCCAGTGAGCAAACCCCCAGATTTTTCAAGTTAGAAGACCTGCCATTCCTGATCTCAAAAACTATTTCTGCCCTGGATCTCCAAGATTCTGCAGAGGCAGAGGAGGTCCCCAATTCTCAACAACTCAAACTTATAAAAGGCAGACCCAGGGGAAATCAGGATTATTTTCAGCAGGATGGAATGGACAAGTCGTGCTTCCCTATCCCAGAAGCCTTTGAAAAGAGAATTAGGAAAGAGTGGCAGAATCCCACATCCAGCAAAAAAACCCCTCCCTTAGCTAAGAAACTCTACGCCCTACCTACCTACGTTCACAAGTCCCTGCAGGTCCCCCTGGTGGACGCACCTGTCGCATCCATCCAATCAGGTAGCCTAGTTCCCAGGGATGGAGACGGCTCCATCAAAGATCCTCAAGACCGAAAGGCTGATGTACACCTCAAAAGGGCACACGAGTGCCTAGCCATATCCATGAAGGCCCTTCTCCCTTCCGCCACTGTGGCCAGAGCACTCCTGGCATGGCTCAAAAGAATCTCAGAACTCCTTCCACCCGAGCACAGAGCTATCAAAGAAGGGATCGACAGGGTTAGAATAGGGGCTTCCTTCCTGGCGGACTCCACTCTGGATGCCCTGGCCATGGCGGCCAGATCAATGGCCCATTCCGTAGCAACCAGACGCACCATTTGGCTGCGCTCCTGGAAAGCGGATGCACTTTCTAAGGCAGCCGTCACAAGCTACCGCTTCGAGGGAGAAAAACTTTTCGGCCAAGAACTTGACCAAATTCTAGTTAAGGACAAAGACGACAGGAAATTACTTCCACGTTTCGTCAGGCAAGACAGCTCGTCCAACAGGGGTTCCTTCAGCTCCTTCAGATCCTTTCGTGCCTTTCGTTCCTTTCCGCGAAACGGAGACAGGAATAGGTCCAACTGGCAGCACTATCAATCTAGTGGGGCTTCAAGAAGGGGATCCTTCCGACCTTATAGGAGAGGTGACAGATTCCCCAAGTCAGACAAGGCCAACAGACAATGACTGCCCGCATATTCCGGTGGGGGGGAGACTGTCCCACTTCAGCCATCAATGGGACCAGTCACCTGTAGATGCTTGGGCAAGAGAAGTAGTTCACCTAGGCTACACAATAGAGTTCTTACACTTCCCAAAGCATCGATTTTTCCCATCCCCACTGAGCCACATCCCAGACAAGAGACACAGAACCTTGAACGCAATACACCACCTACTCTCCATACAAGCCATCGAGCACGTACCTGCAGAACACAAACACACGGGAGTCTACTCCCACTTTTTTACCGTCCCGAAAAAATCAGGGGACTGGAGGGCGATCCTCAACCTCCAATATGTAAACCAACACATAAGGATCGCAATGGCTCAAGATGGAGACGCCAAGCACTATCACAGCATCCATCAGGGAAGGAGAGTTCCTAACCTCACTCGACCTCACGGAGGCATACCTCCATGTCCCCATCCACAAAAGACACAGAAAATTCCTCCGCTTCGCAGTGGAGCAGGAACACTTCCAGTTCAAGGCTTTACCGTTCGGGCTTGCATCTGCGCCCCGAGTTTTCTCCAAAATTCTGCTGCCCCCCATAATCCACTTACGACAACAGGGAATACACGTCCATCCTTACTTGGACGACATTCTAATTCGATCCAAAACCAAAGCCACTGCACTCACAGACGTCCAAATGGTAATCCAAACACTACAACAATTCGGTTTCCTAATAAACAAGTCCAAAAGTTCACTCAGACCCACATGCAGGATGGAGCACTTAGGTGTAATTGTAGACACAAGGCTAAATTCCCTCTTCCTCCCGAGACCCAAAATCCAGAAAATTCAGAAGGAAGTCTCCCTCATCATTTCCAAGAAACAAATGTCCCTAATGCACCTATCGAGCATATTAGGTCAGATGATAGCAGCCATCGACGCTGTTCAATGGGCAAGAATGCATGCAAGACCCCTGCAGGCTTTTCTTCGCCAGTACCAATGGGACATCACCCACAAACGGGACCAACAAATAATCATCCCACTCTCATTGAAAACCAACCTCAGATGGTGGACCAAATCACACAATCTTTCCCAGGGGAAGGTCTACCTGGTCCGGGAACGGATCCAGATATTCACGGACGCCAGCCTAACGGGCTGGGGTGCCACCCTGGGGTCTCAGATGGTTCAAGGACACTGGTCACAATCTCAGAAATCCCTTCACATCAACCTGCTGGAGACACGTACGATCCTCCTAGCCCTCATCCATTTCAAGGATCAGATAGTACACCAACACGTATTAGTCAAAACGGACAATATAGCTGCGAGGGCCTACATAAATCACCAAGGAGGCTCCAGATCACGACTCCTGCAGAAGGAGGCCGACAAGATCATGAACTGGGCCGAGGCCAATCTCTCTTCCATACAAGCGGAACACATCAAGGGTCAATTGAACATCACGGCCGATTGGCTCAGCCGACAGACCCTGGACAATGCGGAGTGGGCACTTATCCCGGAGGTCTTCCAACAATTAATGAGCCATTTTCCCAGACCAAAGATAGACCTCTTTGCATCTCAGAACAACGCTCAACTACGCCAGTTCATGTCCCGCTTCTTCTGCAAGACAGCCTTAGCAACCAACGCACTCACGGCCCCCTGGCCCCCAGAGACTCTCTATGCATTCCCACCTATACCTCTCATTCCAAAACTACTGAGACGTCTGTTCCAGGAACAGGCAACAGTGATCCTAATAGCTCCATACTGGCCACGCAGACCCTGGTTCTCCACAATACTAGAACTAGCAGTAAAACCGAATTTCCCTTACCATCTCGACCAGACCTTCTCACTCAGGGACCGGTATGGCACCCGGATCCAGACAGGTTGCATCTAACCGCATGGCTATTGAGAGGGCAGGGTTAGAGCAAAAAGGTTACTCACCCCAGGTCATACAAACCATACTAGACTCCAGACGTAAATCCACCACTAGAATTTATGACTACACGTGGAAGGTGTTTGTAAAATGGGCCTCCATTAGACAATTGGACCCCCAGAAACCGGGACTAGCACACATCCTAGAATTCCTTCAGGGTGGGGTAACAGAAGGCTCCCCAGAGTTCTCAACCCTCCGTAGACAGCTGGCAGCCCTCTCCACGGTCTGGCCCAAAATTCAGGGCCACCGTGTTTCCGTGCATCCAGACATCCTACGGTTCCTGAAAGGAGTTTCCCAAACACAATCTCCCAAAATTCACAGGTTTCCCTCCTGGAACCTACACACAGTGTTATTGGCTCTCACCAGATCGCCCTTTGAACCAATCCGGTCAATTCACCTCCGTTGGTTTATAGATGAAACTCTTATTCCTCAGAGTACTCAATATCAGCCAGGAGAGTCTCTTGTGAGCTCAGATCTCTCAACATCTCCCCTGACTGCTGCACAATATATCCGGACAGGGTCAAATTTCTAAGATCAGACTCCGGCCCTTCCGGCCCAAAGCCGCATCAAATTTTCATTTAAAACAGGAAATAGTACTTCCGGTATTCTACCCCAAACCTAACAGCTTATAGGGAGAAATTGTGGCACAAAATAGACGTATGCAGGTCCCTTTAAACGTTCCTCTGTTCGAACGGAGGAAATCAGAAAGTCCAACAGCTTATTCATCAATGTGACCCATCCTAGGCTAATGTATCAGATGTCGGGTGCTGCCATAAGCAACGCCTTTATCTTCAAGCATTCTGCATCTCGGAAGCTTACGCTTCCACCAAATTGGCAGTGCCATCCGGAATTACAGCCCATTCTGTCTCACAAGGCGCTTTGCTACCAACGCAGCTGTTAGGCCACAAATACCAGTTGAGGGATATATGTAAGGTATACATCTGGTCATCCTCATCTACATTCAAGTTAAACATTATAAGTTGGACTCTTGGTCCTAGGTTCAGATCTCCTGCCTTTCTCGCACCAAGATTTTGGATCTGGTTATGGAAAACTGAACTTCCTAACCCGGGAGCAGGGACACGGCGCTGTAGGTTCTCATTGCAGAGACTTCCTGACGCCTACTGGATAACCGGGCTATTGGTTCTACTCTACTGTGAAGAGCCTTTCTCCAGTTAGGCGTGGGAAGTCTCGGCCCTCCCTCGGAACAGTTTTCCATCCAAATCCTGAATCGTCCGTTTAGTTGTCCCTCTATGTTAGGGGGTTAGTTCAAAGGTTAAGATGTTTTTTCTTGAGTGTTGTTTGTTTAGACTACGTGGTCAGTTCGCAACTGGGGATCTTAACCCGAACGAGGGGTCAAAGGGAAGCAATTCGTTTAAAGAAGAACCTGCCTCCTGGTAGCAGACAAGAAGAGAACCCATCGCAGACTTCCCACGCCTAACTGGAGAAAGGCTCTTCACAGTAAGTGAACCAATAGCCGATTTCACCATGAATTAATGACATATTTGTAGCATTGTCAAGGGGCACCTAATTCAGCAACATATCATTGGCCTATTTCCAGATGGAAAATTATAAGACATGCCTTACAATCAATGATTCTAAAGGTCTGTACCAGGGTAAGGGACTGTGTAAGTGTTTGGTATTCTTCCAAATCCAGATATTTGGCAAAGGATCAAATTTTGCAATGGCTATTCCAAGATCTCAGGGCTATCTCATTATTGCAACAGGTGAACATGACCAACAAAACATGTAAATCTTGCAAATGGTATTGGAATGTAGAGGATCATGGATTACAAACCAAGCAGGCGAAAAAATATTTTTTAAAAACAGTATACCATGAGCATCTTATAAATGTACAAAGCTTACATAAGTTTCTAATAAAAATTAACGCAGTGCTGGATGCTACAGGAGTCAAGGATTTGCCACATCTTGGATTCCTAAGCTGATTTATGCTGAACTTGGCAAGTATATTGTATCCAACGAACTGTTTGTTACTGAAGGATCTAAAGTTAGGCTCATTCCATGCCTATGAACACGACTTTTTTTTTTACAGGCAAAGAAACTGTCACATCTAGTAATGAGTTCACACACTTGGGTCAATGCATTATGCTCTCAAGTGATGTCTTCACTTCACTGAATTTTATGTGATGCCTGTCCATCACAAAAGGCTAGATTCATTTGCCAACAGATCTTTAGTAAACAGCACAATGTAATTTCTTTTACACTGCCCAAGTCTCTATCTCACATGTTTTGTGAATTGCCCTTTCTTCAAGGAACTCAAATCAGTACACACAGCTCTCCTTTCCTTGCTGTATTGGGGTCAGCAAAGATAGAATAACAGGGATAACACCATCCAGTAAGCTTCATGGCCAAGTGGGAATTTTAGACTGGGTCTCCTAGATTCTAGTCTAATCCTTACCACACAGGAATTAGTTGATACAATTTGGGAACTGTGGTCACCACACTACACTGATCAATTTCCGAGCTCAAGAGTGGCTTCCACTATGGATTATTGAAACAATATAAGCCAGAATGGTCTGTTATACCATTTTCAGCTCCACTAGTGGAAGCTCAATCCAACATATCCACTCAAAAGTAATTTTATCTGATCTACCACAGCCAGACAGCTACACAGATTTAATCTCACAAGAAAATACACAACACAGATGGATGCTATCCAGAGTGAAAAATCAAGTCATCCAAGAGACTTATACAGTTCTAACTCAACTTTTTGTATGCATGTGTGTTGAGTTACTTGTATATTTAACAGCAAATAATCTTGTAAGATGACAAGCGAGGGCCATGTGAGAAATCAGAGGGGGAAAAAAGACAATTGATAAATCCCCCTTCCCAATCTTCTCCTCTAGAATTCTCTAAATGTTTACAGTTACCGTATATACTCGTGTATAAGTCGGCCCGCATATAAGTCGAGGCACCTAATTTTACCACAAAAAACTGGGAAAACTTATTGACTCACGTATAAGTCGAGGGTGGGAAATGCAGCATCAATTGAGGCATCAGTAGGTTAAATGTTTTTGAATATTTGTTTCAAAGAAAAACAGTAAACTGGCTCTGTAAGTGGAAAAGAGGGTCAACAAGAACAATATGGTATCAACAATAACTTTAAAAGTGAAAAACCTTAGCTCAACCAGCAACCAAGCTAAAATCAAGAGTTAAAATCCTTCAAAACTGGATTCCTCATCATCATCTGTATGTCCAAATGTAACCCAACTTAGATTTTAAGAGGGATATTATCAGAAATGAAAAATCTACTATTAGCTTCCATTGTAAACAATGGGGGATGGGGCATCCCCTTTGGGGGTCAATAACTTTGGATCCCCTGACCCAAACGTCACCAAACCTGGCTGGTATCATAAAGAGACTCTCCTGATGAGACCAGCCAGGTTTGGTGAAGTTTGGTTCAGAGGGTCCAAAGTTATGGACCCTCAAAAGGGTAGCCCCATCTACTAATAGCTCCCATTGAAAACGGACCATTGGATACTCACCGGGAAGGGTCCTTCTCCTGGGGGCCGTAAGCCATCTTGGATTGGGTGGTTTCGCACCTCGGTCTCTGGGAGGCAGGAAGTTGTATTTTTGATTTCCTGTCTGGTCGTCGCCTCCCCCTTCTGATCCAGTATTTTCAACTATGAACTATAACCATTTAACTTAACAAACAACATGTAACTTGTCAAACAGGTAAGGAAGATTATGCAACAGGAGGGAAAGAGATATTTTATCTTAACTATTAAGGCCCCTGACGTATGTAGGGTGTGTATACAGGTGTGGCTGCAGGGTTGTGGTAGAGGAACATATCTGGATGAAATGCCTAGGGAGGGCCAAGATGGCTTACGGCCCCCAGGAGAAGGACCCTTCCCGGTGAGTATCCAATGGTCCGTTCTCATGGAGGCGTAAGCCATCTTGGATTGGGGCCTCCTAGAGCAGTGTCCTCCAAGATGGGAGGGTTAGGCATCATCCTCCAGAATGTGTTCGAGTACCCGCCTGCCAAATGCTGTCTCGGCCGCCATCCATGAATTCAGCCTGTAGTGTTTTACGAACGTGGATGGCGTGGACCAAGTAGCTGCCCTGCAGATACTCTCTATTGAGACGTTTTTTCTAAACGCAGCATTTGTAGCTGCACTTCTGAGTGAATGTGCCGTGATGCCGGATGGGACTGGAACGTTGGCTGCCTTGTGTGCCTCAATGATGGAGGCCTTGAGTGTGGAACTAATGGAGCCTACTGACATCTGTGTACCTACATTAGGAGAGGATATGTTAATAAAGATGAAGTCTGTCTTACGTATACTTTCGGTCCTGATGATGAACGCCTTCAAGGCTCTTCTAGCATCCAGGTTATGCCATGACCTCTCAGTAGGACAAGATGGTTTAGGATGAAAACTGGGAATGACGATATCTTGTGTATTGTGGAAAGTCGAACCTGCCTTTGATTTGAAGGAGGGGCCGGTCTTAGGATCACCCGGTCTGGGTGGAATACGCACAAGTTCGGGTTAACTGATAAGGCCCTGAGTTCAGAAACTCTCCTGGCCGATGTGATTGCCACTAGGAACAGGGTCTTCATACGTAACCATTTGAGATGGATAGTTTGTACCGGTTCAAAAGGAGATTTGGACAAGGCGGACAGAACCGTATGGAGACACCAGGAGGGGAACCTATGCACGGTTGTAGGTTGGGTTTGTCTAACCCCACGAATGAAGCGCACCACGTCTGGGTGTCGAGATGCCGGAATGCCCTGGAAGGAGGGCCAGACTGTGGACAGTGCTGCCACCTGCCTTCTAAGAGTGGCACTCTTCAGACCCTGCTCAAACCCCTTCTGTAGGAATTCTAATACGCATGCAATGGAAGGAGCTGTGGGGTCAAATCCTTTGGGTCTGGACCAGGTGACAAACGATTTCCATGTGGCGTTGTATATACGGGTTGTGGCCGGTCTCCTTGAGGCCATCAAGGTGTTGGTGACTTGATCGGAGTACCCTTTGTTCTTTAGGGATTGCCTCTCAACCGCCACGCGGTCAAACGGAACCATTCGGGGCGCGGGTGAAGGATTGGGCCCTGACTGAGGAGATCTCTTCTGTTCGGCAGATGAAAAGGTGGAAGGATGGCCAGTTCCTGAATTACCGAAAACCAGGGGCGTCTGGGCCAGAAGGGAGCTATCAGTATCACGTCTGCCGTCTGGTTACCATGAGGACTTCCCTATGGCTGAACTTCGCATTACTGGTATCGGTGGGAAGGCATAAAGTAATCCCTGTGGCCAAGGAGCCGTCAGTGCGTCTGTACTGTAAGCGTTCCTGGTCCAGAACCGAGACATGAAGGCAGTCACCTGATTGTTCTCTGCTGTGGCGAACAAGTCTAGAACTGGATGTCCGAGTCTCCTGGTCACCATCTGGAATATTGATCTGTTCAGCATCCATTCCGCGTCCTGTATCTTTTGTCTGCTCAGCCAATCCGCACCGACATTCAACTTGCCCTGGATATGTTCCGCTTGGATCGACAGGAGATTCCTTTCTGCCCAGAGTAGAATTCTGCGGGCTTCTCTGTGGAGCCTGGATGATCTGCCCACCCCCCCGATTGTTTATGTATGCCTTGGTGGCAATGTTGTCGGTCCTTATCAGTATGTGTTGCTGAAAGACTTCCTGTTGGAAATGTTGAAGTGCTAGGAATACAGCCCGGATCTCTAAGAGGTTGATGGGCAGCTGGGATTCGTTTTGGGACCAGGTCCCTTGAACAAACTTTTCCTCCAGGGTGGCGCCCCACCCGGCCAGGCTTGCGTCTGTGAATATTTGAGGCCTGTTTGGTGTCAGATAAGCCTTTCCTTGTGTCAGGTGGTGTCTGTTTGTCCACCACAGTAGTTCTGTCTTCAGGTGATTGGGAATGGTTAGTGAGCGGTCCCTCTTCTGTATAATGTCCATCTGGTAGGGTCTCAGAAATTGCTGTAACGGACGCTCATGCATCCTTCCCCATTGTAAGAGGTCGAAGGTTGCGACAAAGAGATCCAAGAGGCTGGTCAGCTGGAAGAGTTGGCACAATCTGCTGCGACGCACCGCCGTTACAGTTCTCTGGATCTTCAGGATTTTGTCGTTGGGTAGATACAGGTGATTGTTGGAGGTGGAAATCAGGGCCCCCAGATGTTCCATTTTCTTGCTCGGTGTCAGGGAGCTCTTCTGCAAGTTGATGACAAATCCGTGATTCTGGAGCACCGATATGACTACTTTTAGGTCCTGTGGAGCTTGCTCCTTGGTCTTGGATCTGATCAGGATATCGTCTAGATAAGGGTGTAGATGGATCCCCTGTTGTCTGATCTGGATCACTGGGGCCAGGAGTACCTTTGAGAAGACTCGGGGGGCCGTGGCCAAACCAAATGGTAAAGCCCGGTACTGGTAGTGTAGTCCGCTGACAGTGAACCGGAGGAATTTTCGGTGAGCCGGGTGGATCATGATGTGCAGATATGCTTCTGTGAGATCCAGTGAGGATAGGAGATCGTGTTGTCTGAGAGCTTCTGAGATGGTTCTCAGTGTTTCCATTCTGAACTTGCGTAGTCTGATGTGACGATTGACGTGACGTAGGTTCAAGATAGCTCTCCAGTCTCCGTTTTTCTTGGGGACTATGAAGAAATGGGAGTAGACCCCCAGCTTCTTCTCGCTGTCCGGTACCGGTTCTATGGCTCTGATGCTTATGAGGTGATGAATGGCTTCTATGGTTTTGCGGGCCTTCACCTGTTGCTTTGAGAGAGGGGATACAAGGAATCTGTTTTTGGGGAAGTGGTCGAATTCGATAGAGTATCCCTGGGAGACTACTTCCTGAGTCCATTCATCTACGTGATCGCCTGACCACTTGTGTTGAAAGTGGTACAGGCGGCCCCCGATGGGAAGAGTGGCATAGTCAGGTTCTGGGGGGCTTGTCTGCCGTCGGGAACTTTCCTTCTCTGTGGTATGGTCAAAAGGAAGGTTTTCCCCGAAAGGATTGGTTGTTCTGCCATAGGCGCTATTCTGCCATCCTTTGTTGAATCTGGGGAGTGTATGTTGTGTGTACGAAAGGAGGTTCTGGGAGAACGTTGGGGTGAAGAAGCCTTGACTGTTTTGGGAAGGCATTTTCTCTTGTCCTTACCCTCTATTAAGATTTTGTTTAGGTCTTTTCCAAACAGCATCTTTCCGTGGAAGTCAAATCCAGATAATGCATTTACCTTGGAGTGTGGGTCTGATTTAATCTACGGTTCGAGCTTTCAGGCGCTATGCCTGGGCTACCTACTCATCGCCAAGCTGTAGCTTTGGATGAGAAGGACATGGAGTCAAAGGTGGCGTCGGCTATGAACGCATTGGCATTTAATACACGTTCTAATCCTTCCTTGATGCCAATTTGTTCGGGTAGTAGCATGTTGATGAGCCGCTTGATCCAGACGATGGAGACTCTGGCCATGATGGATGAAGGGATCATAGCCTTGATGGAGTTGGCCAGCCACTCATGTGTGCGTCGTAAGGCTGCGTCTGATCTTTTATCCAAGGAATCTCGTGGTGATCCCTCTCCCTCTTTGGATACGGCTCCTCCATATTGTAGGTTTACCATGGTGGAGTCGACCAGTGGGGCCTGCAAGATGTCATTGAAGTATTCTGGCAACACGTAAAGTTTCTTTGCTACAGCTGGGATTCCTTTGCTGGCTGGGGGACTAGTCCAGTCCTTGTGCATTCTGGA
This sequence comes from Sphaerodactylus townsendi, assembly GCF_021028975.2. Lineage (NCBI taxonomy): Eukaryota > Metazoa > Chordata > Lepidosauria > Squamata > Sphaerodactylidae > Sphaerodactylus > Sphaerodactylus townsendi. The sequence goes on from NC_059433.1 coordinate 60,080,431, forward strand.
TTTGAACATCTCAGGTACTGGAAAACAAGAAGAACGTTCCTGTTCTGTCCGGAAGTAGTCCTTGCTTCCCTTGGGTCGACCCTTGATGGGTTGACTGGTGGATGGTTCTGTTCCAGGAGGTTCGAGCGCGTCCTCTGTATCCTGGAGTTCCAGAGCTGAGATGGCTTTGATTAACAGTGGAGGTAGGTCTTCAGCCTGGAACAGTCTGAAAGATTTATCTTGGTTGTCTGTCTTGGGTTCTTCCTCATCCGAAAAGTGCTCTTGGAACTCCATCACTTCCTCTTCACTGAAGGATTCATCTCCTGCAAAAAGCAGGGGTTGCCTATTTTCACTTTGTCCACTGGAGGGCAGAGCTACTGGGGAAAGAGATCTGGTTCTATGAAGCCTTTGTCTTCTTAAAGGAGATCTTGAACGGCCACTAGATGGTGCTGGCATTCTGCTTTTACTTCCCTCCATGGCTGTTTGGAGTGATTTAGTGAGGAGCTGGGCAAAGTCCAGGGGGGAGAGGTCTTTCCACCCCCCGGGGCCCCCGTCTCCTGCGCGACTGGTGCAAGATGCGGAGGGGGAACCCGTCTCCCCTTCGTTGGGGCGCTCGGCTGGGTTGCTGCCTGGGCTTCCCGCTGGGGAAGCGCAGCTGTTTGGCGCCCTTTCTCTCTCTGGCGCTGAAGAGGCTTCAGGAAGAGCTGGGGCGGGTTGTCTCGCGCGCCGGCGATCCGCACATTGAATCCTCTTCTTCCCCCTCATTAGTGCTCCCCGCTTCTGTAGAAGGGCCATGGAGCCGGGTGGAATCGGGCGGCTTATCGTGATCACCGCTCACGGGCTGGCCCCAGTGCTGGGTGCACGGGCGCGCTTGCCGCCTCTTCTTTCCCCTTCTTTGCCGCCTGATTGTGCTTGGTCTGCCTTCGTCCCGTCCCCCCCTCAGAAACTGCACCGGGTTTTGGGGACGGGCACCTGTTCGCGCCAACTCACGGCCGGCCGAACGGCTGCCCGAGTGGGAAGGGGGGTTTTTTCTTGATGATCTGGTCCCCTTTGCGGTGGACCTTGCGAAGGACTCCCTCGGAGGGGAGAAGGAGCGAGCCGCCATTTTTAAGTGCGTTTTTTTGGCGCCAAAAATTGTAGTGCGTAAGCCCCCCCCTTACTAATCTAACTAAGCTAAACTTAATATGGGATGGGGGGGAAGGAAGGGGAACACACACAAAAGGGGAAGACAACTAAGAAGACCAGACAAGAAGGTTATACACAGCACTTGCACAAACTCTCTGGGGAGCTCTTCAAGGTCCTTGCACTCCCGTTCTGAGGCAGGAAAATACTGGATCAGAAGGGGGAGGCGACGACCAGACAGGAAATCAAAAATACAACTTCCTGCCTCCCAGAGACCGAGGTGCGAAACCACCCAATCCAAGATGGCTTACGCCTCCAGGAGAACAATGGGGAATGGGGGCACCTCCTTTGGGGGTCCATAACTTTGGACTCCCTGAACCAAACTTTACCAAACTTGGCTGGTATCATCAGGAGAGTCTTCTGAGGGTACCCTGAAATTTTGGTGCCTCTAGTATAAAAATTGCACCCCCTGCTGGCCGGCAAAGTAAAAACACACAAAAAAATTAATGACCCGCATATAAGTCGAGGGGAGCTTTTTCAGCATTAAAAATGTGCTGAAAAATTCGACTTATACATGAGTATATACGGTAATCCAGCAGTTTGATCCTGCCTATCACCCTTCCCCCTCTTCAACTGACACTCAGCTGTTTTCAATATTCCATCCCTTAAAAGCATGGGCAGTATAAATCAGACATTTGAGAGTTTTCCACTCTTAGTTAATTTATATTGTTATACATACATGGGAGGAGGGGGTTCCCCCAAGTATACAGAGATCCAGTTTGCCTGTGGATGTCCCACTACAGTGGTTTTCACCATCCTTATAGGTGGTCAACCACACTTAGTGAAGTTTTACAACATCAAGTGCACTTGCAGTCAGCAACTACTGTTTCTGTAATGTGACAATTTCTGTAAAATATTTGCATTACGATAATGCAAATAGACAGGCATCACAGAATAAATTACGAGCTATAGCAGTAAGTAAAAATGAGATGATCTAGGGAATTATCAGCACTAATACCAAGCAGAAAGAGCTACCTTGAAGCTTCAGACACCGCCCTTTACTAAAATGATAATGAGCTTCAGTTCAAGTCTACTCAATCTGGACAAGTGGGATCTGTCAGGCTGACAAGTCATGGAAAAAAAGCTTTTAAAAAACCCCTACTATGCCAGAGGTATATTAAACTTTACAGGACTGAATATGCAAGAACAAAACTTTGCACTTTTAATATTCCGAATGTGGATACAAGAGAAGATAAGAGGGCAAAGTGGATTTAAGGTTAATAAATCTTTCTGATATATTTAAGAAGATAAGAGGGGAAAGTGCATAAGGACAAAACACCTGAACCATATGATAAAGTGATTCATATTACAATCCTACACAGATTTACTCAGAAGTAGGTGGTCTTATATTCACTGGAGTTTACTCCCAAGTGTGCTGAAAGTCATTGAAATAATAAATTAACTAAACTACCGGTAATACAATGTAAAAACCAAAAAGGATTGTGCATAAAATTTAATGGAGGAAAAATTCTGCTCTTAAACATACATGAAAAGCAGAGCAGACCATTTTATGGATGGGATAATGTCTGGAAACAAATTGAGATAACAGAAAGCAGAAGTACATTTAAAATATACAAAAGCAGAATGAGAAGTTTAATCCTCCTCAACAGAAACTATCAGGTCTACAAGCCAGTTTTACAGCTTGATGCCACTCAAGTTACTCAGTGGAACTTGCATCCTAGTAAAACTTGTTTAGGATTGCAATTTTTACAGTAAACATCCTTAGGAGCCATCAGTCTCTCTGCCAATATACAGAAGACTCAAAATGTTTATGCCAGGTATTCCCAAACTTTTTGAGTCATGGAGCACTTTGCAGGAGAGAAATGAGTCACTGAGCACTATGGCTGCCCTTATGCCAAAGGCACGTATGTGAATTCTTGGTGGTTTTGCAAGTTGTTGGTCTTTTACAGTGTAGATATATAGCAGAAGCACGACTTATTTTTCAAATTTTAAATTTTTATCTAAACTTAATTTTTCCCAATGAAAATCATTAAAAATTGGAACTTTAAATATAGTTTTCTCAAAATATTAATTTTGTCTTTGGTAAAAGGGCAACAATATTTTCATCTAGCACCTACATATAAACTGAAGGACAACAGTATTGACTATGGAAGGTATTTTCAAGCATTTGGCCATGTTTCACAGAAAATAATCCGGAACTTAGTTATCTACATAAATGAAAACTAACAAAAACTAACAAAACCATGAAGTAAGGTAACTTCCCAGATGAAGTAACTGTGGAAAATCCCTGCACCTTTACGATTATAAAGCAGAGACTGTACTGAGTGTCTAGGAAGAGAAAGCATACTGCATTCTGGGATAAAAGAAAGCAGCTAGTAATTCCCAGAAAGCACAGGCTGCAGATGCTATCTCATGAGACAACAACGGCTGCTCATTTGGGCATCAACAAAACAAGGGACAGAGTACAGGCAAAATTTTACTGGCCAAGTACGGGAAAGGGCCCAAGAGTCTTCTGAAAGTCTTGCGAAGTATGCCAGCTTGTGGGCAAAGAAGGTGTAGGTGGGCAAAGCTGACTGAGCTGATGCATTCCATACACTTCAGTCTATAATGCTTCCTATCTATACTGCTTCACAGCATACTGCAGGAGCTAAATAATTTCTACACAATACTTACCCATACACAGTTCACAGCCACTCAAATTCACAATTTTGAGATCTTCTCACATTTATTCCAACCTCTTTGCAGACACCTGGAGATGCTTCATGGAACACCAGGTGATCCATAGAACACTGTGTGGGGACTGATGGTCTATACCGTTAAAATGTTGGGCAATGTTTCTCCTCCCACAAAAAAAGAAGAAGAAGAAGAAGAAGGAGGAGGAGGAGGAGGAGGAGGAGGAGGCGGGTTTGGATTGATATCGCCCCCTTTCTCTCCTGTAGGAGACTCAAAGGGGCTTACAATCTCCTTGCCCTTCCCCTCTCACAACAAACACCCTGTGCGGTGGGTGGGGCTGAGAGAGCTCTGAAAAGCTGTGACTAGCCCAAGGTCACCCAGCTGGCGTGTGTGGGAGTGCACAGGCTAATCTGAATCCCCCAGGGGTTAATAACAGTAAAGTAGTATTTGCAAGGAACTTTGCACTGAAATGGAACTGGAACTTTATAGGCTGAATGAATATTGGATGCAACACACAATGTTCTAAGCAAATGGTTTGAACAAACTATTATTTCCCACACTAAGTCAAAATTTTACTCCTAACTTGCCTCAAAACTTTGTTAGCTGTGTACATTAGCATAATTAAACTCTAGTCACAGGCACATATTTGCATACAACTCAAGAACAAATAAATGTGTATAGACGTAGTTAATAGAACAGCATACAGAAGTGGGAAATTTAACTGGCTAATGCTTTTCTTACATGTTCCATAAAAATATGTTCAAACTGTATAATTATATTTACTGTATAACAACCATAGATTTAACACAAAGTAAACAAGAATGTATGATATATATTAACCTATTGTTACACATCTAGAAATGCAGACGAATGTCCCAAATACATAATACATAAGAATAAAGTAAAAAAGAAGAATTACTGGCTCTATTCAGACATCCCTACAAATCATAAGGGAAGCTTAATTACATTTTGAGCTCAGAAAATGGTGATCAGCCAGTGAACCAGAATTAGAAGTGACAAGTTGGATGCTATAAACCACAAGATCGTTACTTAACAGTCCCCTTAATCTCTGAAAAAAGTTTCATGGTGTTTGGGCATTCCTCATGGAGAAAAACCATCTGACAGGGGCACCTGGGGCAAAGAATAGTTTGCCCTCCCTCCTCTGCCAGAAGGCTTCCTTTGGCACGAGAAGCCCTACCAACAGAAAGGGGGCGGGGGGGGGAGAGAAATCGATTCCCCACTCTTTTTCAGGAAGCTTGCTGGGTGACCTTGGATCGGTCACAGTTCTCTCTGAACTCTCTCAGTCCACGCGGAGGCAGGCGATGGCAAATCACCTCCAAGTGTCTTTTGACTTGAAAATGCTATGGGGTCACCATACGTCAGCTGTGACTTGATGGTACTTTCCATCACCACATTTTGCCTTGTTTTCCCTACTGTCATATTCCCCAGGTGCTGGGTGCCTTTTTATGCACAGAACTGTCCTCAGCCACCAGCAAAAGGTGCGCAAGATCCACTTCTGCAATTATAGGATCCAACCTCAAAAGTCTGAAACAGGCTTTCAGACCATGATTTGCTCTAACGTTTGGCAAAAATATAAAAGCTAACAAACCCTGTGCTCCCCAGTACAAGATTAACCCAGTGGTTCTCAACCTTCCTAATGCTGCGACCCTTTAATACAGTTCCTCATGTTATGGTGACCTCCAACCCTAACATTTGTCCATTTTACAGATGGAGAACACTGATGTAGAGAGTCTTAGGCGATCCCTGTGAAAGGGTCGTTCAACCCCCCAAAGGGGTCCCGACCCCCAGGCTGAGAATCACTGCTCTAACCACTATACCACATTAGATCCCAAACAGAATTTATGCCATATCTCAAATGCCTCCATACCATCATAAGACATAATTGCCTAAGGATGGAACCCGTGGTGACAATGCACTCCTAGTCAATTACCGTGCAGGACTAACTTCCTGCCAAGCTGTGTGTGATGCTTGGCTGAAAGCGAGTCCTGTGTGGCAACCGGCCACCTGGGCTGTTGGGCTCTCTTCCCCCCATCCCCCCAACTTGGGCCTTGGGAAGCAAGGCGGGGAGGACAGTCCAATCCTAGGTGATTCTCATATCAAGACTGTGACACATTGAAGACATGTCTTCTAAAATAAAAAAGGGAAAATTATATACTGCCTCGCTGCTGCGTTGACCAACCACAGCTGTCTGGAGCCCACTATATTGTTTACCACAGCAGGCTTCACTGCTAGTAGATCTATACAGAGCTATTATAACAATGATCATTTTATTGTCAATCCATTTCCTAATTCCTAAAATGGACTTTTCTTTTTCAGCACCATCACACAGAGCCAGTTCCAGATTTGGGGTGGGGGGGGGGGGCTGAGCAGACAGCTCCCACTCCCTCCTATCCACTCACTCATATGTCTCACTGTGCATTCCTCCTTGCCCTGTTCACAAGCCTTCTTGCTGCTTATGCTCACAGACACCTGCACTGCCAGAGCCCTTTCCCTGATTGCACTGGGCAGTGTGGGCAGCTGGATGCATGGGCAGCAAAGTGCTCAAAAGTGACCAGGCAGGGAAATGGCATGTTGGGGTGGGGGAGGATCAGCTGCTGTGGGTCCTGCCAGACACCGTGGGCCATGGCAGCTGCCCCACTTGAGTCTATGTGGATGCCAGCCCTGCTGCCACACATTAATGTTTTTATCCACCCTGGAACCAGAATCTCTTTCCCTACTAGTCACCACTAGTTCCAAATCCATCACTGAATACCAGAATTTAGGAGACGGCACCAATGTATATCATTTCATGCTTACATCACTCCTCATTTTCCATGTTATTACAAATTCAGCCAATTTGAAGACATCCTTGCAACTTGGTAGCCACAGAAGTTTTCACCATGCACAACTTCAGCTACTTCACTGATGAACTCTGATTGCAGGGTATTTGTTAAAACAGCATTAGTGTGAATAAAGATCCTTGAGGAACCCTACTACTTGCTGTTCTCCACTGTAGAAACAATTTATTTTCTCCTACCATTTGCTTTCTCCTTTTCATGTAGGGAATAGCAGGACCAGCCTCTTATCCCAAGACTTCGATAAGTTTATTAAGGATCTTTCACTGAGAAACTTGCCAAACAATTTTGAAAGTTTATTTATATTATCACTCCTATACTAGTGGCTTGTTGATATTCACAAATAATCGCAAACCGCAAAAAATAGTGAAAAGACTTTTTCATGCTTGAATTCCTTTATCCAACTGTGGTATTTCAAATGCTTTACAGATCTACTTTTAAGGTTTAAGTTACACAGAATAGATATTATGCTACCGACCTAAAATTCCCAGGATACCTTTGGAACATTTTTTTAAGTTGGTTTCTTTCCAATCTTCTAATAAGCAGTGCTTTAGTGACAAGCTGTGTGATTTTATTAACAAGCAATTTCAGATTTCAGTTCCTTAAGATGACTTCGATGTATGCCATCTGAATCTGATGATGTCGCTTATAATTTGTCACATAGCCACCTTTTCACTTCATCACCTCTATTCAATTCCGTTCTTAGACTTCTTTCCAGAAAAAGTGCAATTCAGTTGTGGGTATCTGCCCAATATCTTTAACAGCAATGACCTGTAGCAAAATTTACACTCCTTTATTGTCCAACAACCTATTACCCAAGTTGGTTTACATATATGTTTACTATAACATGAAAAACATCCCCTTGTTAGTATGGGATCTTAAGCCTTTGCATACCAAGGTCAACATTCAGATCAACATTCATAAAACCAAGGGGGAGATATTCTTAAACAGAAGGGGTTTCATTTTAAAAACAGAAAAAGAGTCCCGTTGGGCTTTCTGGACAACATTCCTCATACATATATACTCAAATTTATATCACTCTATTCCAAATAGAGTAGTAACACTTGCATCAATTCCCAGGTGTTACTGAGGATTGAGTTGAGAGCTGTCTCTACTTCACACAGCTCCCTGACCAACTACTTTGGCTCTCAACTATGCTTTGGTGATACGTTAACAAAGCATATACATGTTGACAGTACAGAATATAATTTTATATAACTTAGGCCGCTTTCACACGGCCACGCTGGGGGTTGCCAACCCCCCCGGGCCCGTTCGCATGAACGGTCCTGGGAACGACAGTGAAGACGGCGCCATGCTGCGCCGTTGCCCGATCGACGTATCTTCCCTGTGACCGTCCGACATGTCGCAGAGGCCAGGGGACACTCTGCCCTGCGCAACCGCTCCGGAGTCGCAGGGCAGGGGGGGCGTGTCCCCAGGCCTCGGCGACGCGCCGGATGGTCGCAGGGAAGGTAAGTCGATCGGGAAAGGGGGGAGAGGGATGGCGCCTTCTCCCTGCTGCCGTTTGCACGGCAGCAGCTGGAAGCCACCGTTTTCCAAAAACCTCGCTCAGGCAGCAAGGTGGGAAAATGGTGGCTTCGTGCCGCTGGGGGGGAGCGAGGGTGGCGCGGCTGCGAAGCAGCTGCGCCCCACATGCGAACAACTCCCTAGGGACAGCGTTTTTGCCGTCCCTAGGGCGCTGTATACGGCCCGTGCGAAAAGGACCTTAGAGACAGAACCCAGTTCCATTTTCTTTTACGTCAAGAGGTGTGGCACTTCTGCTGCAAATTCATTAGGATAACATTAGTGTTACAGAATTCATCACAGATACTAAGAAACAACGCAGAAAGATCTGGTATTCATTTTTTTCCCATAAAATTGTTACTTCAAGTATTCATGAGAACTGGAGACTGCAAAGAAGACTGTGTTAAGATTGCCTCAGGCATTTATGCAGGAGAGAGAAAGAATTATCTCCCATTTAACTGAATTGCATCCATTGTTTTTAAGCTTCAGCTTTCCACAGTGAAATGAAAACCACAGACACAACCATTGCAGAAGAAAAGAATCTGGCCAGGCTTGCAAATGTAAGAAAGCCTGAAAATTGTTCAGTTATGGAGTGACATGAACATTATACCACACTGGCGTATAATGAAAAAGTAGCTCCCAGTAAATTAAAAGCCCTGATATTCAAACCAATCCAGAAATATAAAAATGAGGTACAAGTCTCATATGATATGTTACTGACTTCCTCAATGGCCACATTGCGTAGCAGTTAAGAGCGGAGAACTCCAATCTACAGAACCGGGTTTGATTCCCTACCCCTCCACATAAGTGGCGGACTCTTATCTGGAGTCCCACCTACCTCACAGGGTGACTGTTGTGGTGAGAGGAAGGGAAAGGAGTATGCAGGCTGCCTTGAGTCTCCTTGCAGGAGAGAAAGGCAGAGCGTAAATCCAAACTCTTCAAATGAAAATACAAAGCTTATCTTGAAAAACCAGATAACCTGTTTAGAGTCCCATAACATCTGAGGGACCTACCGCCCCCTCTTGGGAGGGTTTTAGCTGTCGGACAAGATATTGTTTACTGGAACGCTGTGTTTTAATAGGGGTTTTAATAGTTTAATCCTAATAGAGCCATATATATGTTATTATAGTTGTATTATAGTTGTATTTTGCTATGTTTTAAACTGTGCTCTACTTATATATACATATTAATATGTTGTGCACTGCCCAGAGCAGGAAACCCCCACCCACCCCGCCCAATCAGCCCAATAAAGTCATCCACTGGTATCACCAAAGGAATTTTCTGTATATCTGGAAAAATATTGGCTAATACGATTTTCCCCAATTACAAAACTCCAAAGCTTTATTTTTCTGTAGAAATGTTTCAATGTCTAAATATACATCGTTTCATAATACTAAAAACAATGAATCGATACTGTTGCCAATTCAATATCAGCCAAGCTTGGCAGTTTCAAAATTGTAATCAATTTTCTTCTGATAGTTATCTCTAGAAATGGTATAACAGATTATAGAAAAATGGTTAATTACCATAGGTAAATGTTATTGATAGGTAAATGGGGCCTGGAGGGAAAGAATAAAGCCACAAATAAACTTAATAATTCAATCAGAAACACAAGTTATAAATTCACATGGCTGACTGCGCAGGCCAAATCAAAACCAAAGATAACATTCTTATTGATGTATCTCCTCTCATGTGATGGAAGGGACATTGCAATTACTAATATGCTACCACACTAACAAACAAGCGATGCTTCACAGAGTTACTGTGTGGAAGCCTAGTGACATCTGTGGAACCAAGTTAAACACTATTAAAATAAATGAGCAGCCAGCAACAGTAAACAGCATATGCATAGTCCGTGTGTCCATGGTTTACAGCCCCTTTGATTTAAACAATGTAAGGGAAGTACATGTTGTATTGCCTTTACAACTGCACAAGTATTATTCCAGTAAAAATAATTCTTATATAAAACTTTGTATTTGTGTGAATACAATATATTTGCACTTCGCTCGATTGATTTTTTCCTAATAAAGTGTTTCTTCAGTTCACACATTACTTGCTATTTGGGGCAAAAACTAACTTGAGGTACTTTTAAACTGTCATTTTCTAAGTGAAACATAAACACAATAAATTAAATCTACTTGTAGCGTTAGACTTTTCTCAGAAAGTCCACATCACTAGATAAAACTAACTCCCCCCCCCCCAAAAAAAAACACTGTCAGAGAGAGGACTTCACATGGATGCTTCATGGTGCACTTGAAACATGGTGGCATGAGGGAACACTGCAGGTGCAAATAGTCAGCTTCAAAGAACAAGAGGGCGGCAGCTGCTGCCTTCCTTACAGTTTAATGGTAAATAAACCTTCTTCAACACATGTCTCCAACCTACAAACCATCTAGGAGTTGAGCACTATTTCAGCAGAAATACTATTTAAAGAAAACACATTTGAAAGCACATACATAATCAGAAACAAGGACATTTACAAACAGAATACTACATTCCAGCACAGAGGAGGATATACTGGGAGGGGGGGGGGAAGAGCCAGTGTTGTATAGTGGTTAATACCAAGCAAGTGGACTCTAATGTGGAGAACTGGGTTTGATTCCCCACTCCTCCGCCTAAGTAGCAGAGGTTTATCTGGTGAAGCATATGTGTTTCCGCACTCCTACATTCCTGCTGGGTGTCCCTAAGCTAGTCACAATTCTTCGGAACTCTCTGAGCCCCACCTGCCTCACAAGCTGTCTGTTGTGGGGAGAGGAAGGGAAAGGAGTTTTTTCTTATAGGAACGAAAGGCGGGGTATAAATCCAAACTCTTCTTCTAGAAAATATGATGAGAACAATAAGATGTATTTAGCGGTGAAATTCTATAATCAGAATTAAACTGAAACTGTGAACTGATGTCAATGGGCCAAATGTAGACTTAATTTCATATACAGTACAGGACAGGACAGGACAAGATTCAAGAATTCCAAGTTTTATATATGTGTTATAAACATATCTATTAAGCAACAGTGCCACTACCATCCATCAAGGTGGTGTGGGGAGGTTCACGAAGTGCGGCAGCCTCCCCACCGCCAAGAAGCCTAAATGGACCACAATGGACTTACGCCAGCCAAAAAGCTGGCTTAAGTCCAGACTGTGGCCTGCCGGCACAACACCATCGAAGGTTGAGAGGCAGCCACCTAACATCAGCTCTTCTCCCAGTCCTGTCCCCATCCCACCCCCCAGCATCCTGCACTTCATCCCACAACCAGGGGAGGGTAGTGGCGGCCCCATGACAGTGGTATCACCCCTCCACCGGGATAAGTGCCCCAGAGAAAGTGAATCCATCAGTGCGGTCACCCTGCCACTCCCATCGCCAGTTGCAGTCCCCCCCTTTGTAAGGTTATCTATGACTGCAATGCAATGATCACTTATCTTCAAGAAACAAGAAGTGGGACTTACTTGTGAGTAAAGATACACAATTCACAATATATAACTCCTTCCTCTCTAACAGCATTTAGGATATGGTTATTGTTAAAGACAATAAAAGGGGCACACACTTTCTTTTTGGGGAAAGGAGTAGGAGTAACTTAGTTATATTAATTTTTTATTTTCAAATTCATTATTAATCCTTCTCACAGAGAATGGAGACAAATAAGCCACTCCCTCTCAAGTGATTAAGGCTGTAACACTAAGAGGACGGAAGGCTCTATGAAATCACATCCTACTGAACTCCCTCTCCCTTGTCCCCCAAATCTTCAAGAATTTCCCAAGCCACAGTTGGCAAGCCAACTTTCAGATACATTAAAATTAGTGCTTTAATTTTAAAATATTTTAATTTTGTAAATTTATTTTAAAAATAATCCAAATATAATCCAAAATCCAAAAATAATAGTGATATTGGAATGTAATGAAAGCATATGCATCTATACCCGTGGTGGCGAACCCCTTTGGCACTCCAGATGTTATAGACTACAATTCTATAGGGGCTGATGGGAATTGTAGTCCATAACATCTGGAGTGCCAAAGGTTCGCCACCACTGATCTATACTCATTCTATGACTATCTATGACACAATCTATATATATAAAAAGCTAACCGTGAGTTTGTTGGTAACAGGTCACCTCCCAAATGGTTGGACCAAAGGTGTGAAATTTTTGCATGCCATCCAACATGCCTCCTTCCGTGTTCCTAGCTCCTTCCCCCACTGTGGGACCACTCCTGTGCCACGCAAAACCCAAATTACCACCAAAAACCCACGGTGCATGCCCACAACACAGCTTAGAACACCTCCTTCAACTGCCAGGCTAACTCGCCCGCAGACTGCCACCACCCTCCCCCTCACCTCCAAATGCGCATGCCCACTGTCGCCCAGCACGCACGCTGCTGACACACACCTTCACTTCCCCAAACACACACTCCGTACCGCCGGCTTCCAGCAACTGACCTTCCCAGCCCTCAATGACCACCGCACCAGGAACGGCCTTCCTCTCTGTTCACCGCCTCCTGCTCTTCCAGCCGCACCACCATCCACAGGCCCCACCCCCGCACCGCCAGCCTCGCTGCCCCATCAGCCAGCCTCCATATCACCTTCTCCTGCACCCAGTGGCGAAGGTAGAAGGCGCGCGGGGGGGGGGGGTTTGCAATGCACCGCGCCAACCGCTTTTACTCACGTGTGGCCAGGAAAAAATCCCCACCCTTCCCCCTTTCCCCCATGCCGCCCCCAACCCCCCCACCCCACCTCAAGCGTGGGGCCGCCGGGAGGAGGTGAGCCAGCACCCATCGCAAAACTCGCAAGCCCAGCCGTTTTGCTTCAGTCCAGGCCCAGAGCTCACTCCAGCCGGGGGGGGGGAGAACCTTACAGGTCCTTACAGGAAGGAGGGATGGTGTAACCCCCCCCCCGCAACATCCCGGGGAAGCAGATCCAGCACAGTCCCAGAGGGAGGAAGCTGCCCTGTGGCCCCCACTCTAATCCAAGCCACAGCAACGCGTGGCTGGGTACGCTAGTTAGATATATTGAATGAAAGCCTGCTTGTCTTTGTAAAAGAATAAACCAGTGGCAAAAATGTGCCTTTGACACTCAAGTGTTACAGTGGTCCTGCAGCACATGTGTGCATGTGATATTATTTTCACTACTGGTATTTGGACTGTTGAATAATCAGAATGAATTCTTAGTTTCCATTTCATGAAGATACACTATTCTTGCTCAGAAGGATGTACTTCTAGAAAGTCCTGGACTTCACCAGGACTTCACCCAAAACAAGTGTGCTTAAAATATTAGCCTTAGGGTTTGAGTAGAGGGAATTAAAAATTCTGAATTCTAAATAAATTATGTAGACTCCCTGTGCCAGAGAGAGAAACGCTTCTTACCATGACATGCCTCTGAAGATGCCATTCATAGATGTGGGCAAAAAGTTAAGATCAAAAACTCCCAGACCACACAGCCTAGAAAACTCACAACAGCCAGCACATACATTTTTAACTTAGTCTTTTTCTTATAGCACCAATAAGCATATGCAGTTTGGGGAATTTTCCAAGCTTTTTGGTGGCTGGGTTTAAACAAATCCACTATTTTTTCCTTCCCAGAAAGCATTTATAATATTCGATTGCTTAACTGCAACCCTGTGTATTACTTTGGGAGTAAATCCTATTGATTTCATTTGTGCTTTTAATTTAAAAAATGGTACTTCTTTATATGATACTGTGTTTACTTACTTGTTTTACTCATCTTTGACAGTTTTTACCAAGATACCACATGCTTATTGTGATATAAAACCAGTATATTAGTGGTCTTCCCCCATGTATAGTAATCACCCACACCAATTCCCCTACCAACAGACCCCCAAACACTTATTACCCTACCAACAGCCCCCCAAACACTATTTTTCCAAACTGCTAAACAAATAGCCAGCCTCGTATCTTTTTCAGTACTAGCATCACACGGTGTAATATCCAATATATTTAAAATTTGTCTAGCACTAGAGACCTTATTTCAAGAGATGCAATATCAAACACTAGTAAAACCTGTCTTCCGATTGTGTTTGGGGACATGTAATTTTATGTATGGAAGAAAATCAAAGAACGCCTCAGAAGAACTGCTCAGAAGGTGAAAAGATAAGGACAGAAATAGGGCAAAGGCAAGAGAGAATGTTGAAACAGCAGGAAACATTCTGTTAAAAGAGGTGGTATTAACTAAGGAAGTGTGAAAGTCAAGATGATTCAGTGCAGAAAACAGAAAAAAACTTTTCTCTGCAAAGCTCATTTAATGAGTACTGACACAACAGGCCTTTACTTCATTTTGTAGTACTAAAAAGATAGTGTATGCTATGTATACATGTAGCTAGGAAAGAGGACAAATCGATCTGGGGACTATGAATATAGCCCAAGATTGCATAGAGGAAATTCACAAGTTTGGGGAAGGCCCTGTTCAGACACACAACAAAACTAAGATTTAAGAATCAAGAATAGGACTTGTAATATCGGGCATTCTCCAACTCATCCTCCTCCCCTGGTTTTGGTATTACACACTATCAATGATAGCCAAGGTTAATATGAAACTAGGTGCACTCAAACTCATTTTGGCTAGATTAAGACATAACATTAAATAAAGGTCTGGCATGGAACGCACCCTATGTTCTTTCCACTGTGTACTCAAATGCAACGAGTTATTTTCTCTTCATTGCAAACCATAATTTGTTGTTACATTAAAACAAACAAACTGCAATTTACATTTGCTCTTCCAAACAGGACTGCAATCTAATTTCAGACTGCAGATTATAATCCCAGTTTGAAGAGCAAACACAAAATTTAGTTTACTGGGTTGGAGGTAACAGTAAATTATGGATTGAACTAAAGTGAACGGTTTGAATCCTGTGAACATGTTCTGGCCACAATGGAGTACAGCCTAGACTGCAGAGCTCAGTTCTTCTGCTGCTATCATTGCTGTTCGCATAAGGATTCACTGGAGACCACTGATCTTGGTTAAATGAAAATACTAGGTGTTCCAGCCACAGTAGAGACTGCAGTGGCTAGAACAAACAGACAGCAGAATACAGCCATAGGATTCAAACTAAAATAACTAATAATTGAAATAAAATATCTTCCACAAATTAAGAAAAAAGGGAGCATATTAATATGTTGCTTGTTCACATAGCATTTTTTTTCTGCTATATCTTAACTGATTCTTTGAAAGCCCCGAATAAAGATAAATTGGAAAGGGAATTTAGGAGCACACCTGGTTTTATTTTAATCAGTGTTAGCAATGGTCATGCAGTGGTGAACCAACATACAGCAGGAAAGGAATAATTCACTTGTGAGCCACACTGTGAAGACAGACTGTACATGATCCTGAAATTTAAACTCTGGTTACTGAAATGAACCTGAAGGATTACACCCACAATGCTAGTATAATATCTTTGGCTGGCAAATCCTGTTGCCTTGCTTATAATCATTGCTGTAATACCTCATAGGTGTGGTTACACACACTAGATTAATATACGCAAAAAACTGATATGTGGAAGAACTTCAAAGAACACTGCAACTACCTAAGGGATTTTTAAAAAGTCACAGTCAAGTTCTTTGTAAAACCCATCCTTAGAACTAGACTATGATGATGATGATGATGATGATGATGATGATGTACATAACACAGCACAAGTGTCTGGAATTCGTCTCTGAATATCGAGTCCTTCCCAGGGACCTAGGATATTAGAGGTATTTGCGTAGAATGTGTGCAGCTCCTAGAAGTACTGCTTTCTGCAGCATGTGGACTGATGTTCTGTCCAAGTTTAGGCTTTTCAGATGCTTTTCAAGGTTTCTTGGGATTCCTCCTACAGCACCGACTGCTATTGGGATTACTGTTGTTCTTTTTCACCACAATCGTTTGACTTCAATTTGTAGGTCCTTGTTATTTCGTGATAACAATTTGTAGGTCGTTGTTATTTTCCAGCTCTTTGTCCTCTACCCTGCTGCCAACTGGCACTGTAACATCTATGATCCAAACATGTTTTTTCTCTACCACTGTTATGTCTGGGGCATTTTATTATTATTATTGTAGATTTT
This sequence comes from Sphaerodactylus townsendi, assembly GCF_021028975.2. Taxonomy (NCBI): domain Eukaryota; kingdom Metazoa; phylum Chordata; class Lepidosauria; order Squamata; family Sphaerodactylidae; genus Sphaerodactylus; species Sphaerodactylus townsendi. The sequence goes on from NC_059433.1 coordinate 60,096,642, forward strand.
ACAGCTGCCGGATCTTTAGCTGGTTGTTGGCCTTTCATTACAATTCAAGCCTCACCCAGAGGCCTAGGAAGTTGTAATGTATCGGCGTAGTGTTCATGCAGTCCCAACAGGGCTGTCGTCTGAATTTGTCAGATGTTAATTTTGTCAATTCGAAGATGATGATGATGATTATTATTATTAGTAGTAGTAGTAGATGATAAATTACAAAGAAAAATAAAACAAGATAAATATGCTGGACTATGAAATTATCAAAGTAGAAAAATTTATTCTAGAATATAATACACGAAGGCAACATTGAACAATATGTAGGTATTAAATGCAGGGAGCAAAAACATCTAGATTAACAACATGTTTTGTTTACTGCATATAGTAAGTCAGTAACCATTTGCAGTACATTACTAAAGAGCTGTACTGGCATCCATTGCATGAAAAATCTGTTCTGTTTTGGTTGCGCTATTTTCAAGGCTCCTCAGCTCTCAATGAATGAGCATCAAGAAAACAAAAGGAACACTGGAATAAAAACCAGAGCCAGTATAGGCCTCATGTAATAAGCACGAGATAGATAAAAATTCAAGACCCGATATGTGTGAACAGTTTCACCAACGCAAGGAAGAAAAAAACAGAAACAATAAATCACTAAAGGCCCAGTCACTGCCAAACACTAACCATCTCAGAACCCAGCTGAAGATGACAGTCTGAACAGTCATACAAAAGCCTAGAGAACAACCTGGTCTTCACACACCCTTTGAAATGAGTTAACGAGAAGGCCTTGACACCTCCTCAGGCAGTCCATTCTACAAAACAAGAGTAAAAAACATTCATTTATTTGCATGCCATTATATATGGGGAGAAAGTTGCAGGTTGTGAAAGGTTCAAAAAAGTAAGATGCAGAACTATTTGTGCCCACGAAAAGGGTGAAAACCAGCAAAGATGTTTTAAAATGTGTGGCTACCCAACATCAGAAGAAAGGCAAGCCCAACTTGGAAGTTACAGATGTATGGATCAACATAGACAGAATGGCTAAATTTCAAAGGGGGAAACCACAGCAATCCAATTATATGAAATAAAGCAGTCTTGGCAACACCAGTCAGCTTCTCCAACAGAGCACCTCACTCAGTCAGATGGAACCAAAGGGACATCATCCAACGCTGGTAAATCAATCTGTTCCAAAACACAAATTTTCCTGCAACAAAGTTATAGCCACTTTGTCCAGTGTCAGTTGTTTTTCCTAACCCACTTGACCACTGCATCCAGGCAAAAACAATAATTTCTCAACGCTTAGTATTGGATGACATCCAATTCCAAAATGCCATTTCACTCGCAACTTTAAATAGATATTAAATGGAACTGGCGATCTTACAAGGCAAGTGCCTTGGAAAATGCCTCTGCATTCTGTTAGACCAAAAGAACCCTTCAGAACATAAGAATCAAACCCTTCAGAACATAAGAATCAAATGCTCCGAACAGTCCAATAGGCTGGTACAATCAATAATATCAATGCCATCCAAAGGCCTAACAACAGCAACATGGAAGAATTACTCTTATCTGTAAGAGATCATTCACCAATGAAATTAATGCTGTCTGCATCTCACAGCCAGGCCTAAAATCAGATTAAAATGGACCAAGAAAAGATATCAGAAATCTCTGAAATTGTTGTGCTGATATGTGCTTCATCATCTGGCACAAACATGGGAACTGGAAAAAGTTTAATTGGTCAGGATTTCCTAGCAAAGGATACCTCCCCCCTTAAAAAACAACAACAACCCAGTGGGTAAACCACTGATTCTTGATGCAGCTGGGGAAACTTACCCCTAAGACATTAATTGATCTGGACAAAGGTTTTCTCATTTTTTCCAAGAAGATTTAATCAGTCAAAAGAGACAAAAATCTAATTTGCAAGTGTAGCCTTCACAAATCCAAATAATATCTGTCATGAATTAAGGGAGGAAAGCCTTAACATTTTACAAAATTCAAACTAAAGAAGCTGAAAAGTTGCAAGTACATCCTAATCGAGAATTACTGTATTCTTTATACCTCTCCTAGACTAACAATAGTATATTTTAATAGTGATCTAGTACTTCCATATTGAACCAGTACAGTGTTCTTTCTCTGTATAAATATGAATCAGAATCACGCAGAAAGAAGACTCTTCTGAGCTTGAACCAGATAAATGTATATTTTAACCATTACTAATAGTTAGAGGCACTATAATATACTTTTTGCTTGCATGTATGTGTTCTTACCAATGCTAATAAATAGACAGTAACAAACTGACCAAGAAAATATCTGGATCAGAAACAACTGATATTCATATTGTAGTTTCCTTGTTTAGTGTAGGATGGGTCATACATTGTTAATGCATTAACTCATTTAAAATGTGTTCCTTATACAGATTTACTCATAAGTAAGTAGCACTGAGTACAATAAAATGTACCTCCTAGTAAGGTTACTGTTTCACAGCTTAGCTGAAAACCAACTACTATTTATTCAAGAAAATCCCACATGCCAAATTAATGGTACTAACTTCCTGGTAAGTACATATAGAACTGTAACCTTGTTAAATATTAAATTTCTAGACAGGAAGAATAATCTCATACATAACAAAATATGTGTTTGATTCCTGCTAATATTTTCAGCCATTATTCACATTTTATCACCACCTACAAGGTTTTGGTTTTAAGCAGTAACAGATCTCATACTGGGATACACCAAGGGAATAAAAATTGCACACCATAAATCTCTCTACAAGATATTAATAAAGAACATTAAGAACACACAGTGCCACCCTAATCACAGTAACACTGTTCTAAAGCCACAGTATCGAAGCGCAGATCTGCTACCATGGCTGAGGCCAGGGAAGAAGAGATCCTGGTGAACAATAGCTGAATATTAATGACAGAATAACAGCACCAGAATGTGGAGGGGGATGAACATTCTAATGAAAGCAGCATGGTACAGATGGGTATCCACACTTGGATGAACACACACATATATACATATCTGAATGTAATTTTAATTTAGGCTGCAGGTTCTAACCCAAACAAGGCCATCTGGACGCAAAATATTTTTTTTCAAGCATCTCCATTCTGGATCAGAGTGTAAAAGCAGTTTCAAACAGAAATTGTATGATTTATTTTGTTACAAATACTTATTAAATGGACATCACTAAACACACATACACACAAGCAACATCATCACAACACAGCATTATAATGCACACCATCCCCACAGGGAGAAAGATTATCTACCAATACTTCTAGATTTAACACATTTTTTTAAATTTCCCAGGCATTTACACAAAGTTCTTTTAAACAAATGTGACATTTAAACAAATGTGACAGCCCAGAAGGACATTTATATTTCTTCAAAGCATCATAATTGCATATCATTTGGTGCTTTATGCCACCTAATAATTTTTCACCTCAACATCTCCTGCTGTAATGAAATAACTCAATATGACTTCAATGGGGCAAGAATCAAGCCCCAGTTTAAGGCCTTGGATCAGTGGGTTCAACCATGTCAAACTTAATTTCTATACCATATTTTTCTTTCATTCTGGCTGAAATAAATATATAAGTGAAGGCAACTCCTCCCAGCCATTCTTTTCCTAACTTATCGACACAGACAGCTTTACTAGAAAGTGTTCCTTATACTATACCTATCCCTCCTGTTGTTCTTCCTACACAACCACTTCTCAATTCTAGAAGCAGACATCAATTTTAAATGCAGGCAGGGTGTCACTGTCCCTGGTTTTCCATCATTCCCTTTCTAGAGCTTCTATACTCTGCTCCCCTCCCCACACTGCCTGTCACCTGCTCCCTCCCAGACGGCCTTGTTCTTCCAGGTCAGCTGTGTACACACCTCTGCCTATTCATCCAGGGTGTGTGTGTTGGGGGGGGGGGGGCGAGAGAGGAGATGAAAGAAAGCCATGTCAAGGCAACCAACTCCATTTCGCCGTCAACAAGAGGGAGAGCTTCTCTAACGCACAAACTCCACCAGGATCCACACGCACAACTCCTCCCTAAGCCTATACACATACACACCAGGCCCTGTTGGGTCCCCTCGCTATATCCAGCCCCAAACACCACCACTGTGCCAGATCACAAAGGCCTGGCTCATGCATCAGCAGCACCACGGGCTTGGCTGCCCTCGTCCATAGTCTCACCAAGCCAACCCACAACCTGACCCGGCGGGCCTCCCCCCGCCCCAGCCGTCACCTCGCTCCCCCCATCGCCCTGCGAGACCCTCGTCGCTGCCTCTCTTTTCCGCCTAGTCAGTCTTCTTGCAATGACAGTCAATTGCAAGTCCTTCCGGATCCAGGTGCATTCAGTGTCCCCCCCACCCCAATTGCCAGGCCTTCCCGCTCCAAGTGCATTCAGTCTCCCCCCAACTGCAAGTGCTTCCCGCTCCAGGTGCATTCAGTCCCCCCCGCCCCCCATTGTCAGGCCTTCCCGCTCCAAGTCCCTTCAGTCTCTTTCCCTCCCCCCCCCCTTCTCTATTTACCTAGGGCCACCTCACAGGCTTTGCGTAGTTGGGAATGATGCGCCTTCTTCACCTCCTTGTCAGCCAGGATCTTCTCCAAGGCCCGGGTCAGGAACATGTTTTTCGTTTTCTTCCCCTCATACATGGGGACGCAATGAAAGTTAGGAGAAAGAAGGACGGAAGGGCTGGGAAGCCTCTCGCTGGCTCCAGCTGTGGCGGTGCCCGTCGCCCCGCTCCGCTCCCGACGAGGAAGCAGGTTCCCGGTGAAACCGTCTCCCGGGTGAAGGGAGCGGAGGCTGAGCCCCGACTGGGCGGCTACTGCGGTCCCTGGCCGGCGCCGACGGCGTGCGCCGGCTCTCTCGGGCTCAGTCCCGGCGCTCCACACTCGCCTCAGCCTCCATTAACGACGGCGACGGCGGCAGTAGCAGTAATGGCAGCAATGGCAGCAGCAGCAGCCTGCTCTCGCCATGTTGGAAGGAAGCGACGTCAAGGCCGCGGCCCGAGTGGCTGCAGAGGAGGAAGCGGCGGCGATGCGGCGGCGGCGGCTGCTGTGGTTACTGCTGCTTCAGGCCGGGAGGGAGGCGCAGGCGCAGCCGCAGGGAGGCAGCAGCTGGGACGGGCGGTCAGGCCTGCGCTACAGGTGTGAGGAGAGGAGGCGCCTCTTCTTCTCCTTCCTGAGGAAGAGACTGGGGGCGGCAACGGGCTGGAACTGACCCGCTTTCACCCTTCCCGTGTGGGCGAGAGTTTCCAGCCTCTTTTCCTCCACGCTCGAGCCATCTCATGTCGGGCGAGCGAGTCAGCCTGGCTCGCTTGCTCGTTCAGACTTGGAGTGGGACAGGAGCTCCATCCCCGCCCTGGCTTTCTTCCGGGTAAAGCTGCCTTTATGTTTGAGGTGTTCGATGGTGTTGAGATATAAACCCGCCCCTTACCTGAATACCTTTATTTGAAAACAAGTCCCAAGTAAATAGGATTGTTTGGCTTACAGTTGGGCATGTAAAGACTTCGAACTGAGGCTTCTCAAACTTGGCCAGTGTGGCCCTTGCTGTGCTTGGTCCCCCCAGTAAAATTAAACACAGAGCATAAAGGTTAAAAACAAAACTTTTTTTTTTCAGTTCGGGCCCAGGCAAAAATAGGTCAACGGTAGAATCTAATAAAAATAGTAGAATCTAATAGTACAACCTAATGATATGGGGCGGAAATCCAGGAGAGTGAAAAGCTTTTGAGTGAACATGAGAGATAAGGAAGTGGGGGGCTATGTCCCTACTTAGTTAAGCAGAATCAAATAAACTTGCGCCTTCTGGTAACTGAGCAGGCTATTTTAGTTAAGCCTAGCCAGGTTCTGCTGTTGCAGCAAAAATACAGGAGCCTTATGGTTTCACACCGTTTTAATTCTCAAAAAAGTCTTTAACATGCCACAAGAGGATAAGACTGTTTATTTTTCTAAAGCCTGCTTTAAAGATTGAGAACTGTTACTTGTAGTAGTAGAATTCAACCCCGCTATCTAATCCAAAGATTCACATTCTGACAGTGATCCCAAAGTATGAAACTGCATTTTGGAAAAAAGATTGAGTTATCACATCCTAACGGGAACTATTGGCAGGCATTTCTCCAGTACATTGTAAATTGCTGGTTTGCCACAATGGGCCTTGGGAGTTATTTCACAAATCCACTTTCTTAGGGGAAGATTAAGGAAGAATGTTATGTTGATTCTTTCATCTTAGACTGATCAATGTGGCATTTAAAAATTCTAAAACTACTTTCTGGTTAAGTATAACTGAATCTTATTTGCTGGAGTTACTACGGTATAAATAGGGCTTTTACAGCTTTTGGTTTTCGAACAGAGGGATCAATAATTCTGTTAGATAATTTACAGACTGTGGCTTGAGGATATTTGAAATATTAGACATTATCACCTTGCTCACTAAATTGTGTTATGTATAAGATTCTCCAAGAAAGGTAATGCTTTCTTATTAGTTGTATTTTCAGTCTGTTAATAATTACAAAAAAAGTTGGTTCCTAAAGCAGTTTACAGGAGATAAAAACTAAGGATTGGATCCAACCAGGCTTTTCACCTAATCCACATCCTTTTTAGTTGAGCCCTCATCATACATGCCTTTATCCACATGATTCCTAACATAGCATTTTTTGTGGTAAAAGTGAACCCTTTTCTTTCTGTCACCAGCAGAAGAGATGTTTGGATCCAAACCTAATGCAGACTCAAGCAATAGTAAACTGTCACACTCTATCAAACTTGAGCAAAACCCCAGAAGAGTATTTAAACAAATATTTGGGGTTTTAAAAATCCACAAACAATAAAACCATCACAAACTAGTACCTGAAAATATTTATCTGGAATAAAATAAGGTGCTAAATTTGGAGGGCCCTCCCCAGGACCTGCTGACCTGCACGGAGGCCGGGGGGGCTCGGTCTGCATGGAGGCCAAGGGGACCGGGCTCGAGGGTGGGCATGTAGGCCTGCCCCTAAATCCTGCCTCCAGCCTCCGTGCAGGCCTTCCCAGGCCCTGCTGGCATGCACAGAGGCTGGGGAGGGGGGATTGGCCTACACGGAGGGTGGGGGTGGGGCTCGGCAGCCCTGCTCCCAAGCCCTGCCCCCAGGTGCAGGGGTGGGGGGGACGCCCAGAGAAGGGATTGTCTCTGGGCGCCATTTCCCCCCAGTTCTTGCAGCAGGCTGTGTGTGTGCATGCGTGTGCGTATGTGTGTGTAGGAAACAAATCCAGTTCACCAGATAAGAGTACGCCACTCATGTGGAGGAGTAGGGAATCAAACCCGGTTTTCCAGAGTAGATCCCACCACTCTTAAGATGGCAGATATTAAGGATGTAATTGCTTAGTCTCAGCAATGAAAGAATTGTGTTGGAAAAAAGGATCTTACAATGGAAAAGCATATCAAATAAGAAAATAACTTTAAAATATTAATAGTAACTATCTATTAATATTTTTAAAATCATTATCTTCCCATTGAGTATTTTTATACTTTTATGTAATATTATTCGTATAATTATATCACCTTTTAATTTTCCAGAACTGTAATTTCTGTTCTTCATACTATGCTATATAGATGTTTCCGTTGGTTATTAATAAAAATAAAAAATAAATTATAAAATAATTTGTTTGCTTGTTTTGAATATTCAACTTTATTATTGTCCCTGCCTGCCCTACTTCACTTTTACTTCACTTTTATCACCCTTTCTCCCCAGTGGGAATTCAAAGCAGCTTAGATAATTCTCCTCTCCTTAATTGTATCCTCTCAATAACCTCATGAGGTAGGCTAGGCATAGGAGGTGTGCCTGCCCAAGATTTCCCTGTTACTACTTCAGCACTTTAACCACTTTAGCAGCCTGTGGTCCAGGGAATTGTTTTGCATCTTTCATGGGGGGGGGGGGGGGGTTACTTTTGGAACAGTAATATTGATACAAGTGCTGCTTAAAGGGCTAAGCCAGCAGTCTTGACTATGGAGTATAATAAGATCTGTGCTTTTAAGAATCACTTGATGGATGAAGTTAAGAGAACCAGGCCTGGGGAGCTCTCTGCAGAAAAACTGGGGAAATTTATTTATTTTATTTATTTTATTTATTTATTATTTGATTTAATATACCGCCCTATCCCCAAAGGGCTCAATTGGAGTGGGTTGAAATGAAGGAGTGCCTCCTTGTATGTAAATAGAAAAGCATAAGGACATCCCTTTGCAAGCCCACTGTGCAAGGAAGAGTCCTGAGGTAAGTGTTCCGTGGGTAATGGGCCACAGGGAATCTTTACAAGTATTAGTATAACATTTTCTTGAACTACGTCCTTGAACAATGAACTACTTACATGAAAACTTCACATTCAGAACAGATCTTGACACAAGGCTGTAATACAGTACAGTATAAATTTTGAACATTCTGTTTTTGAGCCACCATCCTAGCATGGTTTGGCTGTGATTTACTTAATCTGTGCTTTCTAACAGTTGGATTGTGGAATGTATAATTTCAAAGAACAAACTAATCAGTCTCCTTCCCTCAGAATTTGAACGGTCATGTTGACAAATAAATATACTTGTTTATGGGCAACAGATTTCCACTTCAGACATTACTTTTGCTATATACATTCGATGTATACATTGGATATCCTCAGTCAGTTGGAAGGGGACATAGTCCATTATCTTATTCTTTCTAAGAGTTTTTTTTTCTCATTTGCTGTTATGGCCAAACTCATCTTAACATTCTTCTAAGTTTCTGAGTTGGAACCAAATAATCATGAACAGGGTATCGCAAGTGGATTGGAATCTCCCCAACTCTTCAGTTGTCCCCCCACAGGGTGCCTAAAGTTGCTCTTGAGCAGGGGTCCCAAACCTTTTTCAGCCTGATTCACGTTTAGAATTCTGACCAAGTGTGATGGGCGCAGCCACAAAAGGGCTGCCTCAAACTGGTTGCTGCAGCTTATGAAGGTCCTTGTGTTGTGGTGCCAAAGTAACACCTTTAAAAATCTGTACAAGCAATAAAATCTCCATAAAACTAGCTGAGCGAAAGCCCCACCTGGCCCCACCCACTTTCTAAACATACTTGATGGGCAACAGGAAAGGTGTTGGTGTCCTGGTGCCCATGGGCATCACATTGGGGGGGGGCTCTTCTTGAGCGAAGAGTGTGGGCTGCAGCACAACTGTAATATCTTCAAAAATCATAATCATCTTCTTGTGTGAGCAGAAGTGCTTTCTGCACACAAAAAAAGTGCTTGGGAGCCATTCTTCTACTTTTTTTGTTTGAACTTTCAGAATGAGAGATTATAAATCCTTACTAGGCAGCTGTCTATTCTATTTAATATGCATGCTTAAATTCAATTGATACAGTAGAAAATTTATAAAAGAGGATGGCTATGTAAAATTACCTGATAAAATTTTACATAAAAGCAATCCTATGCAGAGTTACTTCAGTCTCATCACTTACTTCAGTGGGCTAGAATAACTCCTTATTAGAATTGCACTGTAAGGTACCTGCCTTATTTTCAGGAATGGTTCCTAACACCAGTTCTATACCCATGTAATCAGCTAGTCTGACATGGGATCAGGATTGAATTATACTCTCTAACAGCCCAATCCCAGCAGCAGGGGACAGTGCTGCTGCCATGCTGCCTCCAAAGGGCTTTCAGATTGCGCAGGGAATCAGCAAAAAAAACCAAAACCCACTGCCTGAAAGACCTCTATAGGGCTGAACAGAGTTATGCCACCCAAAAGGGTGGGTGTAAGCCCTGGACATGACGTTCTGGCTCTAAAGTTGGTCCACCCATGGGAATGCCCCGAGCCACCTCCCCACCCCCCACACCTGCTTCCGATCACATACCAGTGTTGCTCTGCAGGGGTGCCCGCTGCCAGATTTTGCTACCACAGAGCCATGAAATGTCTGGCTGTCAGCGTCTTTGCCCTCTCCACTTGTAAGGGTGATTTTTATGCCAATGGAGGGGGCAAACATGCCAGCATGGCATCCGAGATGTGATTGCCCCCCTCTCCTGCTCTGGATTGGGCCATAAAGCTACAAAAGCAATTAGTCCTGGAAAAAGATCTAGGGACTTGGTAACTATCCAAAGTTAATATGCCTAAACATATTATAGCATTGTAGAGTGACCAAAGAATTCAGAATAGTTACAGATGTTTGTTCTTGCCTATATTTTTGCGTATCCTGTAAAATGAAATGGTTATTTCTGTTTAAGTATAACTTCCTTCTCTGGATTGACTCTTGTTTAGCTCTGTCTTCTCTCTCCTACACTAGAAACACTGTTCAATATTATTTATGGTTCATCATTTATGCACCAATTTCATATCATGCCTCCCAAGAGGCTCCATGGAACCTTACATTAAGTGAAGAAACATAACCAGTGATCAATAAAATGCATTCATAGAATGCATTTTAAACAAATGGGGGAAAAGGAAAAGAAAAGAAATCACAAAAACGTATGAACAGCATCCAATATAACAATTTTTAAAAATCACTCATTGGCTTCAAAGTAAAAATCTCTTCACAATTTTCCTAAAAGCTACAACATAAATGGCATTATGAGTTTCACTACAGCACAATCCAGAAAGTGCATTCCATAACATGGGCACCATTGAAAGGACGGCCCCGGAAACATGAGGGCCTGCACAAAAGTTTTCTTGGCAGCCACTTCTGCTCTTCTAGAACTTCTGGAACTTCTTCCCCACTGCACAGCTTCTTCTTTAAAGGTCTTCTAGAACAGCTGAAAACTTTTTTTAAAATCTCAGAAGACTTTTTGTACCTACACTTTGTCTCTAGTGCATATACGGTTTGCATGGCTGATGTTTTTAACCATTATGTGTGAATTTTATTGCAAGCTGCCTTGGCTTTTAGAGTAGAACAGCCATGGCTGGAGTGAGGGGGAACTGTGCCCGGGCACACATGTGCCCTGCGCTCCTCTCCACTACACCCCGCCCCTCCCAGGAACGCCCTGGAATGCCCCTGCACCAGTGTGCGCCCAGTGCATCTTGCACCCCCCCTTCCCCGCCCCCTTTGCACTATGCCACTGACAACAGCCCCATCCAGAGGGAGGGGGCCAAATCCACTGGTGAAAGTGGTGCATGGCCACACTGGCGGATTTGCCTTCCTGAGGGCACTTACCCTGTTGGAGAAGTTGATTATGCCAGTGTATGGTGGCCGTTGCCTCCACCCCACCCCCGCCCAGTATTGGGACATGTGCCCCTGCAACTGCTGCTGGTGTAGCAGGGATGGGCCTGGAAGTTTCTGGTCATTCGCAGTGTTACACCAGCACCAGTAATTCAGACTGGAGAACTCCTAGAATTACCCACCCCCAGGTCCCTCTCCTCCCCAGTCACTAATCCACGAACTGGTAAACTTTCTTCATGTGATAACCCTCATGAAATAGCATTGTTGTATTACATTCTTCAACTGGGAACCAATTCCCATATTACAGTTAGGTATGTAGGAATTGAAGCAATAACTAAATAAATCTTGCACATATTTGATGACAAGGAAAATTTTATTGGATGTGACAGCTGTGCCTTGTCCCTCTAATTAATTTTTGCAGGATATAGATTTTTTAAATTTTGTGAAAGTTTAGTTCAGATGAGCTGAGATTTGTTCCGAAGTTATAAAAAGGTTTATCCCAAATGTTTGTGCATAGTAAATCCAAAAAGATTTACTTTTGGATTCAGGTTTGAATCTTTGGGTTTTATGTACTTAGGTCAGAGAATTTGCTAAGCCTATTGTTACAATACTCTAGCGATATATCAAGATTTTAGTGCCTTTTAAAAAAATGAAACCACTCTTCTTTGGGGGCGGGATCAGTGGTGGGATTCAGCAGGTTCGTACCACTTTGGCAGAACTGGTTGTTAAAATGGTTCTTGTATACAACCTGTTGTTAAATTATTTGAATCCCGCCACCGGAACAGGTTGTTAAATTATTTGAATCCCACCACTGGGCGGGGTGGTTTGACCACCACAGTCCAATCATGGAAAAGTGGGCTGGAGGTAGGTGGGACTGGGTGAGACAAAGAAATCCAACAGAAATATTACACGTGAGGAAAAAGGTGACCCAAAATTGCTTCTAGGAAAAAAAATATCAAAAATTGAAATAAAAACTAATGGGAACAAAAATGCATGCAGAAATCAGAGGATAACGCAAAGAAATATGGGGGCAAAGCACATATACACAAACATGCTCATGTGAAAAAGATCTTAGTAGCCTGTCAAATAATTTTGAACAATGGAGGCAAATAGAGGGTTTCCCTCCCTAAATTGCCAGAAAGCATGTCTAAAGTTTCTTATAGCTGATAGGATGTGACCAGAATAAACTGTATGAGTGCCTTGTGGAACAGAAATTGGCTTGGATGAAAACTGGAAACTGAAAACGAAGGGAAAAGTCAAAGTAATATTGCACGCTTAACAACCTTCTTACATTTTACATGCATAAATTCAATTTGAGGGATAACCTCCTACTTTTCTTCAATGCAGTTTCAAGTTGACTTTAATAATCTGATAAAATGACAAAGGGGAAACTAAATACACAGAACTGTGCAATTCTAAATGAGAATTTAGCACAAGAACTTTTTTCCTTTTACTTGTGGGTTATAGTAAGATGAATAGTAAAGATGGTTTCAGTTGTTCATCCTTGAAGGCATTTTAATATCTATGTTGAAAAGCTCACAGTGAGGTCATAAAGTCAGGTGAATTAAGGCAGGAAGCAATGAGACTGCAGCAATAACCACTTTTAACTGCCAAGACGGGATCTTTGGATCTGTGTGATTCTTTCCCCCAGCAAATGCAGCTACTTATTTCCTGTCAAGAATGCAATAACTGATATTTCATCTGGCCCATTATACACAGAATACAAATAACACAGGAGGGAAAAGTGCATGGGAATGACTGTTCTTGTCTTAAAGGAGATAATGTGGGACTAGAGCAGTAACTCACTGAAGCACCTTGGCTATTTGTTTACCAAATACATATCCATTAAAAAAAACCCTTTCAGAAGAACTGTTTGTTTTCCCAGACAAATATATGATTGTTATGCAAATACACGAATCTCATATTTTGACTGCTATCTCTTAATAAAGGCTGCTGTTGCATCTCAATCCGTCAAAAATGTGCATGAGATTTCTATGGATATGCGTTGGACACTGAAGGCACAAATGAATAGGCTATGTTGTTGTTGTCCAAGCAAATTAAAACTATGGATCACAAAGATGGTAGTGACTGGTGGAGCTGGTAAACGACAAGTCATACTAGGGAAAAATAGTAGCCTTTGAAGGATGCTACGCTCACAGTCCCAGGATATTTTTATGTATATCAGTTGCCCTTACAATTATCACTGTTATCATGTATTTGCTGAACAGTGCCATCCTAAGCAGAGTTCTATGCTTTGAAGTCAATGGGCTTAGGAGGCTGTCACTCTACAAAGGATATAGATCACCATGGGTACAGTGGCAGGATTCAGCAGATTTGCACCACTTCGGCAGAACCGGTTGTTAAAATGGTTCTTGTAAACAATCAATTATTACATTATTTGAATTCCTACCACTGGAACCGGTTATTAAATTATTTGAATCCCACCACTGGATGGATAGTCCTGTTATCTATCTATGGCAGTAGGGAAGAGTAAGAGTCCAGTAGCACATTAAAGACTAACATTTCTGGCAGGGTGTGAGCTTTCGTGAGTCACAACTTAATTCTTCAGGTACAGCTTGAGTGTGAGTCCATCTGCCCTTGGCACAATGTGCTTGTTGCATGATGGAGGCAAATTTAATACAGTAAATGGTAAATGAACTAGAGGCCCCTTGCCCGTCTTCTGGTCCTTGTTTAGACCAATTCAGACTATGGGATTTTGACTACTACTCAATCCACTACTTGTCCCATTGACCAGTGCCCATCCTGGCTGGTGAAGGCCAGTGAGGAAGTGCTATGGGACTCCCTGTTGAAAATTATCAACTTCTCCCTTGACCAAGCAGTATTTCCAGAGTGGTTAAAAGAGGCAGTAGTCTGCCTGCTCTTAAAAAGACCATCTTTAAATCTTTTTGATCTAGCCAATTGCTGCCCAGTTTCGAATTTATCATTCCTGGGTAAGGAATGTCTCTTGCTAATATTTCCATGGATCAAGGCTATGTTTTTATGCCATGATTCATTGCTATGAGCCTTTATTTGAAACAAAGGCTCAGGATTAGATACAAAAATTCTAATAATAACTACTGCCCTTGGATTTATACTGCCCTACCCATTGTTGGCACAGTTGCTGCAACTCAGTGCTGTGCCAATAACTACACTCCTGAATAGCCCAGATGTACTTTGAATGGGACTTACAATTGCTCGCTGGAGTAGGATTGGTAAACATTGATCAGGAGTAAAAATCCTTTCTGTTACATTGTCAGAACATGTTTAGAATCCGAGATAGGAACATAGTTTTCCATTAAACAATGATAGGTAACTGCCTACAGAGTTATTCTACGGAAGTACAATAAGGATTTACAAGCTGCGACCCCATTAGCTTGTTGTTGTGGCTTTTCTGGGCTGTATGGCCATAATCTGGTAGTTTTTGCTCCTAACTTTCACATGCATCTATGACTGGCATCTTCAGAGATATGTCACAGCAAGATGTGCTTCTCTCTGTGGCACATGCTACCCTGTTACTTTCTATAATGCTGATGCAGGCTTTTTTAAACACAGCAGTAGCTCAGCTCTTGGGAAGATAATGTGGCACAGTAGAACATGTACCATGATGTTAGCCGGCATCTTTTGAAAGTCCAAAATGCGTGTTAACTGGCCAGACAGTCATGACATGGTATAAAGCAGGTTCCTATGTTCACTGTTCAAGGTCAGAGAGGAATTATCATTCAATAATAGAGCATATACTTTCAGTCTTGGGCATCTCCAATTAAGAGATTCCTGGGTGACAAAGAAAACTTTTTGCTGCACGAGATTTCAGAGTGACAGTCAGGTACAGCACTCACTGAGCTAGATTGACTAACTGACTGAAGCAGAGAGAGGCAGCCTCTTATATTCTTACAAGGCAAGTAGACTTCAAAAGCGTGTGCCAAATCATGTTAATTATATCTGTGAGTATATTTAGTTTAAACTCAACCAAAATTATTTTTCAAAATGATCCAAAAATATTATTTTAGACTTGTGAGTACCAAGAACCTGTATTCATCAACAGCTTTTGTTATTCCTCAAAACCAGTTGGTCTTTTTTTCCAAACAGGAATCGTTTCATGAGGTCCCATGGTTTACGTAGAACACTGACAAAAATGCATTATGTTACTAAAATATTGTCACACTGATAAATAATTGCATAATTGCTTGTACACACCACAAAGTGCAATAACCTATTACAGTTAAACATGACATTTCCCCATGCAATGAACTCCTGTTTAGAAATTGCAATATTTCATTTGTTCATCATTAATATGCATGATACCAACTTGAGCAAATATATATGTACTGAAATATATCATTTTTAAAAGGAAGAGCAGCAGTACACCACCATTTGTTTTAAAAACAACAACCTGATGTTGCACAAGATGGGTTTCTTTGGTCACCTGCAGTGACTAATCCATACACCTCCACGGGATTCTTTCAATTACCAATTTAATATATTATTCATAAGTGGAGTGTCTGATGTCTTAATGGAGAGGCAACTCATCCAATAGGTGACTTGGTATCTTTCTCCCAGAAGAGATACTTTCCAAGGGGTTGCTATGCGAGGGCAGCTGCATTGTTCTGCCTGACCGGTCAATGTCTTTTCAGTCAAGAGGAACAAGAAAGGCACACTCTGGTCCAAACATTCACTGGTCTTTTGATAACATAGCGTTTTTGATAGAGCAGTGTCTCTGCTATGAAATTTCTTTTTTGCAGAGGCTTCAGTTAGCCCCCAACTCTATAGAAATTAGAACTGAAGGTTTTCATTTTAACTGGGGAGTGTCTGACTGATCAATTCACTGCAGAAACAAGGAAAGAGGCAATTTCAATGCCAAGAAGTAATGTAAAACTTCCTAGAGATATATAATTGACTTTTAAGATTCTGTGGCATAGAAGGTTGGTGTGCTGCTTATAAAGAAGTACATATAAATGTGGAGCTGTTGGTTTCATCTGCAGAATTCTCACTCAGAGGAAGAAATTTACATGCAAAGGACATAAATTGAAGCCCAATTAAAGAAGCAAGTACCAGGTGATGGCAAAAACTTCCACCTGAAATTCTAGAGAGTGGCGGCTAGTTACAATACAATACTAGGCTTAATGCACTGACTCAATATCAGCTATCTTCATAAAACATGGAAATATTTATAGGGAAACTCTTCCAAAATGTCAGTGATCCATCATTCTATCAGGAAATTCTTCTTTCCAAATCATGAGTTTGATATCCTTGCATAATGTTCTGTTGAAGCTGCCTGGCAAATGGAGTCATGAAATGGAAGATGATTGACAGTAGGATCCTAAACAGTATTACACTCTTTTAAGCCCATTGAAGTCATTGGACTTCAAAAGGTGCAATTATGTTTAGGATGGCAACAGTCTGCATAATTCACCATAGGACCACAATATTCTGCAGAGGACTCGAAACACAAGGGAACATCACAGTATTCCTTTTATTAGCTTCATCTATTGAGCTAGTTCTGCCCCTTTTTAGAAGGAAAGATTTGTCCCCACTCATTCCTGCTTTTGTAATCTTCACGATGGACAGCTGCAAATTTCTCTTTACTTGTGGTTGCTATTAAAAACCTGGTAGATTCCTGGGGGCTTCCCTTATTAACATTAGAAGTCATTACCTCATTCAATTAGTACTGTGGCTGCTACTAAGGCTCTTTCCTCACCTTGATATGCTTGCTTCATTTCTCTATTTCCCTCCAGGCCTAGCTGATTTCTGAATGCAGAGTCAGTTGTGAGAAAAATGCATTGTGCAGCAGAGTAAATTAAGAAGTATTAAGAATTTAGTCCTATTGCCCAACTGTTCCAGTTTTATTTCAAAGCAGACTTCCCACACTCCACATTATGAATAGTTTCCTGTCTTTCCCCCTAATTTCAGCTGGTGGGGTGGGGGTGCAGGTTGTATCACGGAAGCATTCAAAGCCAGTGCAAGAAGAATTTGGATATAATTAAGAGTAGAAAAGTAGCATTTCCAATAAACTTCAGTTTGCACTGCCTGTCACACTTCCATTGCTTGGCATGATCCAAATGTGTTAATTACCGGGGTGTTGTGGGTTTTCCGAGCTGTATGATGGTGTTCCAGTAGCATTTTCTCCTGACATTTTGCCTGCATCTGTGGCTGGCATCTTCAGAGGATCTGATGTGTTAATTGTTTTCATGTTAAGAAAATATAAGGCCACTTAAGTGATCATAAGAATAGATGGATTTTTTTTTTACTAATGCCGGCTTCTATTGCAGAGACTATCTTCTTACTGGGAGGCTGTTGAGACAAAAAATTTTGAGTGACTCAGTGGGCTACAGGGAGAGGGTGAATACTTAAGTACATTTAAGAATTTTTAATAGCATAGCTGGATACAAGCTAAGATAATCTAGCTGCAATGGCTGAATATGAAGATACTATAATAGAAGATACTGTTATACTATTATAGAAGATACTATAAAATATAAAAATAACTTTTTAAAGAAAAAACAATTAGAGACTATCCTTTTCTCTTCTGTGAACTCCTGCATGGATATACTCCTTTCAGCAGGGCTGGAGCAAGGGGCAACTGCACCTGAGGCACATGTGCGCCCTGCACCCCCCTAGTGTGTTGTGTACTTTCCCGTCCCCTTGGCGCTACGCCACTGCCTTTCAGGGCTAGATTGCACCATCTCTAGCCCTGTCCCTCTACAACTTGACCATCTTGATTCTTGTTTGCTTCTTCTATGCTGTGATAGATTTCAACATCCAGTCAACTTTTTAAAAGAAGACATGCAAGGATAGAGCAATATAGTTTCCCACCTGCAGCAAGCTTATTCATTGTGTGTGTGTGAACGGAATATCACTTTGTTGTTTCTGGAGAGGAACTTACAGGAGCATCACAGAAATGCTTTTAGGATATTCAGCAACAGAAATCTTACAGTTTGTATTCTTGCTGATTGATCTGGTATCAAAATACTCAAGGTGGTCTGTGTTCTTATATATGTTCCAGGCACTGCTTTCTAAACACAAAATTACCATTCAGTTGATATTGTCATATAATCCTTCCCAAGAGCACTGAAAGAATGCTGTCCTGTGGGTTAATTTACTTCATTGGTTGCCAAGCAAATGCCAGCACAGACTGATGTGTGTTTTCACTAGCTGTCACGTGAGCCTCAAAACTTGATGTAAATATATGATCACTGAAGCAAAGCTTTCCAAACCATGCTTCAGTCGGCTGTCAAGCCTACACCACTGTGAAGGGGGTGGTGGATAAAGCAGTTCTCTTTGCCTTTCCCCCGCAGTTCTCTTTGCCTTTTCCCCCTCAAGGATAAGAAATTTCTCCTTAAATAAATAACTCAGCTTGACCAAATGAACCATTTTTGAAGCACATTTGCATTAATTCATTTCTGGTGCAAGTTTGCAGAACAAATTTGTTTAAAAGTAATCAGTCATTACTGACTTCTTCCAATATGTAGTCTGTGACGCATCAGTTTGAAGTGTAATTTGTTTCTCTTAACTAAAATACATTCACCTACACTGATTGTATGATGATCAGTTCATGACTATTGTATTTTATAGACATATACAACTATGACAAAAGTTTTACCTTCCTCCCATCTGTAGATTCACCAGGGCTATTTAAGCTTGTGGTATCTTTGCTTCTTCTGGTACAGAATGATTCAGAAAGGGGAAAATGAATATTTTGTCTGTGTTTTTCCTTTCCATTGGGTGAGGCGGGCTTCATGAATTCTATACAATATTTTGTGTGAACAAAATGTGGTATTACGGTAAGTGAATTTTGTGGTTGTGATTTGACACCACCACAAACGTTGGTAATACATGTTCTGAAAAATCATGCATGACTTTCCACTTCAGAATCCTTGTAGCAGCAATTAAGATAGCCTTTCACAAAACAAAGATGTTTTATTTAATAAGTTCTATTGCTATTAAATACAAAACTCCCAGTTACAGTTGACATCACAATGGAAATGTCAAGGAAGCAAAGTTTCTGCAGTTTCGTTGTGATACAGAGTAGACTCTTGTATGAAAACAACACCATGTACTGGGTCAGAAAACCAAAGGCATGAATCAGATGAGCATTTACCCACCTACAGATACATTGTTAGCCTGCTTTTCTTACAAGAAATTCAAGGCCAATACGTACATAGTTTTCTCTTCCTCATCTGATCCTCAAATCCTATGAAGTAGTGAGACCAAATGATTCAGCATCATGACAAAGTACTGAATTTAAAATGGGTGTTTCTAGTACTACGCTGTTTCCCCGAAAATAAGACCTACCCTGAAAATAAGCCCTAGCATGATTTTTTTGGAGGATGCTTGAAATATAAGCCTACTCCAAAAATAAACCCTAGTTACAGATTTCCCAGCACAGCTGATCTGGTCATGTAGGAGGCGCAAAATTATAGAAAAAAATTAAGACATCCCCTGAAAAAAAAGCCCTAACGCAAAAACTAATATAATTTTGGGGAAACACGGGTAGTGTAATGCTGTAACAGCTATACCACATTTGCTTTAGCTTCTCATTTATTTTTTCACCTAAATGTGGATGTTGCCTATCAGCACTGGATTTCTTCCAATGGGCATCTCTCTTGACATTCTGGCAACATCACATGTAACTATGCATGACTACAGCTGGGCTAAGGTATTATTCTTTCACATACAATGTTCATTAGAGAACTCCTGTGCAGCTCAGCTTCCGTATTTTCATTTCCTAATCATTTAAAAATTTTATGCAAGTTTCTTGAAACCAGACAAAATGTTTATTCCCCATTATAATCATAAACCTATTAAATACTTTCTGGGTATTTTACAACTATTCCACTAGGTACAAGGTTGCCAGATTTTAAAGTTATCTCCCATGCTGTCCTTTTAATATCAGTTTTTATCTACAAGCAATTTGTGGGTTATGTAACTATGTAACTCCATGCTATGTAATGCTATGTAACTCCATATCATAAAAAGTTTAAATGTTCACTAGAAAGGACTATCATACAATTTTTTGGGGGTTTTTTTAGCAATTATTTGTCAATAGTTTCTATAGTCACAGATCATTCTAGGTGTGTATTAACAGATATTCATAATAAGCATGGGTTATGCATTCTACCATTTATGTTACTGAGGACAACCATATATGTGGATGTTTTCTATATGTCACAGTGTGGCAGGTCCAGTCACACACCCACCATTATACACGGAAAGTGGCGGGTGAATTATTTCACTGAAAGACAGTAGATTGACTCTGGCAGAGGCCTGGGTGTCTTGTTTCCTATATCACTAGGGCAGCCAGAAGTGCTGGTACTCTTCAGAGATAGCCTGTAGTCTTCCATGTAAAGGATTTCCTATATTTGGGTGCTGAATTTGCAGCATCCCCCCCCCCCGAATTCCCTTGCACATCATTGTCCATTTACTGTCCACCTATTTCCTCATGTCTTCTCAAACCACTTGATTTTTTAAAAAGGATGAAGGAATGATGAAAAAACAAGGAAAGACAACAGGTGTACAATGAGGTCATGAGGAAGCTCAGAGAAAAACTGCAGCTGCTCAGAATAGCACAGTAAGATCCAATATCTAATCTGGTCTTTTTTTATGAATGGTAGAAATGGTCTGGCTTGGGCCCCTTCCACACATGCAGAATAATGTACTTTCAATCCACTTTCACAATTGTTTGCAAGTGGGTTTTGCTATTCCGCACAGTAAAATCCATCTTCAAAGTGCATTAAAAGTGGATTGAAAGTGCATTATTCTCCATGTGCAGAAGGGGCCCTAGTCTTGTCAGAGTTGAGGTTGAACAGCTATAGACTCTCTGTAATCCATTCAGAATCTGCCAAATTGCCAGACTGCTTCCAGGCCACCATCTCTGACATTTACTTATTTTCCTTACATAATATGTGAGCCTGGATACCACATTGCCTGGAGAACTGGCAGGTTATTTACCATGTGAGCTTGCTTGCGCTGTAAGCTCTCTATCCTCTATATTGAACAGATCAAATTCACAATGACATTAACCAGTCAGGGAAATAGTCATTCTCTAGAAAAAAACAACATAAAAGAAATAGCTTGCCTAACATGACAACAAATGTTTTTCCCTTACAACCCGGTAACAAGAAAATATAATCTACAATTCATGCAATGAGCATTCTGTAGATGGCCCATTGTTGGGACAATTCAGTTCTACACCCAATACTGAAATGTCCCTACTCTGCTCTACTACAGTTTGAAGCAGGAAAAAATATATATGGACAAATGCTATTCTTACTGTGGGTTTTATATACATGAGCGTACCAGGAATTTACTGCCTTAAAAAGGTGCTTTACAGTTCAGTCCTATGCAGAATTAAAGTCAATGGGCTTACAATGGGCTTCCCTCCATAGGATTGCACTGTTATTCTACGACGCTAGTGATACGAGTTCTGGAAACGTGGGAACAGTGCAGTTTTATTATCCCCAAAGAGATCTTACTTAATGTATCTTGCTGACATTATTCAAAGCTGTGTGTACTCTGGGCTTCAAACAAACAACAAAAACTTGTGTTGTTAGATGGTCTTCAAGGCATGCCAATATCTGTGTACTGTGTAGATTATATGAACTGGGCATATTTGAATATGCATATTTAGTTGTTTAATTTATTCTGCTTTTACTAGCCGTGAGCTGGAGAAAATATCTGGATAAAGAAAAAGGAGGGGTGTTGAACACATTTGTTACAAGGGCCAGATATGACATAAATGTGACTTGGCTGGGCCTGTGGTGGGGGCTGCCTAAGCTGGCACTAGAACTACACAGCAGGCTGACCAGGCCAGATCAAGAGCAAGGGGGAGAGCTGCCTCAGCTGGCTTGTGGGCCCATGGTTGTATGTTTGACACCCATCTTAAAGTTATACTCTCATACTGCTGTTTTTTGTCCCTCTCCACATAGCTCAGTTTCTGCAATTTCAATAGGCATCTCCCATGAGTTTTCAAGCCCTGCTCAGATTTCTGCACTTGTATCGTATCTGCTGGGATACACAGAGCCTGAACATATACAAACATTCTTTTAGCACACAGATTGAAAACCACATTTTCTTTCTATGAACTCCCCAGAAGAATATTCAGTGACTTGACATTGCCTCTATAATAAAACATCTGACATAATGAGAAATGAACAGTTTCAAACAATTCTGAAGTGTCCTATTGACATTTTTTTAGCAGATGCATTGTTATGTTTTTCACAGCTAACATGGTCTCTGTACATGTCGGCTTGATTAGGGTCTCAGGCAACAGAAAGCCAAAATGGCCGGTGTCACGCAGCTCAAATGCAAACGCGTATGGGATGCCATTTTTGTATGCCCAGTCCATAGAACTGCCAGAACTTACATCTGCCAAAAAACAACAAAAAAACAGAGGATTAATAAATGATGCATATAAACGAATATATTAGCATGACACTGTTTCCTAGTAAGACCTAAGAAACAAAATGTTCCTGACTTCAGAGATGCTTCAGAGGAAAAACTATCACAAGAGGAATCTAATTCCAGCTAAAAAACTGTTTCGCAGACACTCCATATGTACAGATGCATTTTATGTAGTATGGCTATGTCAATGTGCTAAATTCATATAGTGGCGTACCTAGGAAAAACTGGGCAAAACCTGAGTTTGATGCCCCCCCCCCCCCCCCCCCCCGGGCAGCCACCCTCTCCCACCATGACCAAACAATGATTTTTTTCCACCAGGTCGTTTCAAAGTCACCATCACATTATAGAACATGCCCCAACTTACAAATCTGAACACAGCAATGGGCCATGCCACACAGCAGAAATATTTTTTGAAAACATTGTCAAAATGCTTTCAAAATGTTTTATTACTGCTATGAAAACATTTTATGGTGTTGTATACAGTCCCTGCAATTGGGGGAAACAG
Organism: Sphaerodactylus townsendi; assembly: GCF_021028975.2. Taxonomy (NCBI): domain Eukaryota; kingdom Metazoa; phylum Chordata; class Lepidosauria; order Squamata; family Sphaerodactylidae; genus Sphaerodactylus; species Sphaerodactylus townsendi. Next base: position 60,119,656 of record NC_059433.1, read on the forward strand.
CATCACTTTCAATGTTATTTAAACTGGGGACCCCAGATTCTCCCTTTAAGGTGGATTTAAAAGGAGAATCTGGGCTCCCTAGTTTAAATAAGTGATGCTGGAATCCACCCCCAAACAGCATCACTTTCAATGGTGTTTAAATGATGGAGCCCAGATTCTCCTTTTAAATTCACCTTAAAGGTAGAATCTGGGGTCCCCAGTTTAAACAACATTGAAAGTGATGCTGTTTTGGGATAGATTATCCCTCACCTGAAACAGCATTACTTTCAATGTTTAAACTGGGAACCTCAGATTCTCCCTTTAAATCCCTGCCGAAGGGGGTGGATTTAACAACAACAACAACAACAATCTCCTTTATTAGGCATTGAGAGAATAAAAGAAAGAAAGAAAACAAGCATTGGCAGGAAGGGAGTGGATTTAAAAGGAAAATCTGGGGAAATTATAGGGATGCCTGCTGTCAGGGGTGAAATTATTAAGATAGCAGCACCAAAATTTCAGAGTATCTTCATGAGACCCTACTGATGGGGGATGGGGCACTCCCTTTGAGAGTCCGTAACTTTGGACCCCCTGGACCAAACCTCACCAAACCTGGGTGATATCATCAGTAGAGTCTCCTGAAAAATCCCCAAAATTTTGGTGCTGCTAGCCTAAAAACTGCATCCTCTGCAGGCCAAAAACAGAAAAACACTGAAAATACAAAAAATCCCACAAACGAACCTGCAGTTTTTGTGCCCCCCCCCCCACAAGGGGACGCCCTGGGCAACTGCCCACTTTGCCCAATGGGAGGAATGCCTCTATATTCATAGCATTGCCTGTGAGCAAGAGAGATGGGACAATCTTGCTATGCTAAGTGTAGGAAGCAACTCAGTTCTAATAGCTGACTGCCAAGCCAGGTGTGGGTTGGTTCAGTTGGTTCTTTCTGGTTAGAATGCCCTATTTATGTGTGCTGCTTGATATTTATGTTGTGTGATGCTACAGTTATGCATTTGGCAGCATTACTACTTTCTGATATGCTAACTACAACTGACCATTCCTGCTGGTCCAGTGGCTCATGTGCTCAAGCTGGAAGTAATTGATTTTAATTCAGTAGGGGGTGTAAGCATAATACAGTGGCATAACTCTAATATTCTCTTCTTTCTCCTTTCACAATGGTTTCTTCTTTCCCTTTTGTGTACAGTTGGACCATGGAAGTTTTTATAATGCCTCTCAGGAGCACTAGTTAGAAAAGCTGTCCCATAAATTATAACATCTTTAGACAGACATAGGTGAATTGTGCAGGGGCTCATTGCTGCTGCACTAGTGTAATGCAGTGCAGTACACTGAACTGAAGTCACATGGTACAGATGAGCATCCAATGCCATGTAAAATGATAAAAGAATATCCACCATTCTTGATTCAGGGACCAACTAAATGCTGCACACTTTTGCTATACATTGTACTATGCCAATAAAGCATATTTAGATTGCAGAAAACCATTATTGGTATAGTTCTTCCCATCTTCATTTTAAGCCCAGATAATATTGCTATGTCCACTGCTTCAGATCAGATTAAAAAAATGTAGATTAACATATCATTTGCTTTATAGAGCTACTGAATTTATTTTCTCTTTAACACTTGCTAGGAGAGTTCCACAGAGACTCTGACAGTTATTTAAAACCCAGGCTTGAAATATCCTTTGCTCCTTTGGGAAGAACATACATTTTAATATTCTATAAAATATTTCTACATTGATGAGATTTTACTTTGTTTTGTCATCTTCAGAATGATTGTGGTCACAGCTCAGAGAAAAAGAATATAGCCTGCATCCTGAATGAACACTTGGAACATCAATATTATTATCAACAGACAGGAGACAAAGCTCAGAACTCATTTCAAGAACCACTCCAAGTCCAGCAAAGGAGAATCATTCATGGTAGCAGACTTCTGTGCATATAGATGATACAAATTCAGATGTGTATATGACTGCATTCACATCTGCATTTGTGATATACATCTGTGTCATTTTAAACTGGTTGACTATGCCTTTTGATGTATGTAGGGATCCAGATTACCAGTTATGACTGACTAGCTGCCTGTAACTAGTGCTTAATTGTGGATTTAGTCTGAATATTTTTCTGTGAATAATCTCAGGCATTAACTCATTAAATCATTTTGATATGCTTTTGAAGTTCACTTATTTTATGCTCTGGTTCTGTTTCCAGTTCTGTTCTGCTTGCATTAGATCTCTGAACAGAAGTGCTAAAAAGAAGTACCAGCAAAGGCCCTGGTTTCTTTGTTCTGTTTATTGACCTGGAGTGATCAGTAGTCGGCTATTGTGTGAAATACGATGCTGGAGTAGATTCAACACTGGTGTGTTCCAACTGGTGATCTCTTAAGTGTCCCTCAAATTTTGTACTCTTAAAGAGGCAGGTTCTTCTTCTGACAGCATTATTCTAGCTTACATTCCTGTGCATAGTTAAATTGCTTAAGTTTAACAGTTTTATGTATTGTTGAAAGCTTTTCTGGCTGAAATCACTGGGGTGTTGTGGAGTTTCTGGGCCATGTCCCAGTAGCATTTTCTCCTGATGCTTCACCTGCATCTATGGCTGGCATCTTCAGAGGATGCCAGCCACAGATGCCAAACTTCTTACTTTCCTCTGAAGATGCCAGCCACAGATGCAGGCGAAACAGCAGGAGAAAATGCTACTGGAAAACGGTCATCCAGCACTGAAACTCCACAACACCCCTTCGACAGTTTTAATTGGCAAAACCCACAGGAGCAGTGTTTCATGTGTGAATGGGTCTTCCAAGCTGGCTCCCAGCAAATATAATATAATTTCAGCAGACTATCTATGTGCAGGTTTGCAACCTGTGTAGCACCAAACTTCTCCTCTCTTCTCCTCATCAAATTGTCTTGGAAATTGTTTCCTTTTCTCATTAAAAAAGCCAACATCACTATAGTACATGAGGAAGGAGCAAAAAACTTACACAGAGTACTGGAGGCAGGGCCATATCGGTACCTTATTCCATAAACTGACTGCAGGGCATTCACAGCATTAAAAGCTGCAGATTCCTGGGAGAAAAACAAAATTCCCACAAAAATTATGTTAGTTATCATAGTCCAACCAAAATTTCAGGTAGCATACAATGACTTAGGGCAGTATTTTTCAAACCTTGTGAAATTACATTATCTTTAGAGACTCTCTGAACCAATAAGTATAAATAGTTCCACAAATAATCATGTAGCGAGCCTTGAATAGAATCATACGTCTACTACCAGCAGGGAGAGGGGATTGGGGTTCTGCAGCATATCATAACATGTTACAGAGATTCTTAACAACCACCACAAAAAATATTAAAACTAATGAGGCATGCAGTCAGTCTCTAACAAATCTAGCATGGCTCAGGAAGAGTTGCATGCCATGCAGTGGCGTAGTGCCAATGGGACGGCGGGGAGCATGACACCCTGGGTGCTGCCATGGTGGGGGCGTGGCTGGGCTGTGGAGGGGGCATGGCGGGGGTGGACGGCGCTGCGACTGGGGTGAAGGGCGTGCGCGTGCCCGGACGCAGTTCCTCCTCGCTCCGCCCCTGATGCCATGAGATATTGAATCCACCCAAATTTTGTTTCCAGAGGAAGAGGATCCTACCCTTTTGTGGAACCTCACACCTCCTTCCAAGTACCTAATATCCCTCAATTTACATCTTTCTCATTAGCATTACAACCAGGGTATACCCAACTACTCATTGTATTTGCTGCATTTTTAAAAAGAAAAGTACTACTTTTTCAAGTTTTAAAGATTGAAGTTGACTAAAATCAAGTCACCCAAAGAAATAAAATCAACAAGAAATGAGTATGTCCTAACAAGCCTGTAACATAAACAGATCACTTCATTGGTGGTATAACAAGCTATATAGAATCAACAAGCAGTTGAGCATATTTTAAGATGTACATAAAACCATCTTTGTGCCCCATGTCTAACTGTTTGCATTTGCAGATTCAGAAGCTTGAAAGTCTTTAAACACTCATTATGCCAGCTTCCTGAAGTTTAAAGTGTTCCCAATAGCTTGAGTTGTTTCTGTCCAAGATGTGAAAATGATATAGCATTATATTAATGAGAATCATTATTTCTAAATTACATTTAGCAACCACAATGGCTAATCCATGATAGGCACTGCATTTTCAAATGATTCAATTACTGTGTTATAGATAAGAAAACTGTAGTTCTGTTTCTCCCCAGTATAAGTTGAATGGGAGGTGAAGTACACTGTGGATGGATGAGCTGAGCTGAGCTCCTGATACCCTAGAGATCTAGCTGCAATTATGAAGAAGCTCAACCATGAAGATTTGTATCGTGCTGGGAAATTGGTATTAGGTAGGCAGTGCAAAGTATGGAGATACCTGGAATGTTTACTAAACTGGTGTCAGCCTGCCTCCTTGCATCTGTAATTTTAGACAACATGAAAATAGAAAAAACCCTATAGCTGTCTATGTTCAGATAATCCATATCCTTCTTTTATTTCTCATGCTGCCTACAAACTGCTACCGCAGAAGCAACAACAGGAGCCTGACTAAACAGTGCTGTACTCATATGGAGAGGAATCCCAGGTTTCTAAATGAGGATGTACTTGCAGTTGTCTACCTATTACACAAGATGTGCGATGAAGACTTACTAGCTTTTGTTCACTCTGTATTATTGATCTACATACCAATGCCAACTTCTGCCATGAATTTAGTTTTCTACCTTTAGGTGAGTGGCTGATGAAGGGCTGACCTAGGTATGCTTGCTTTCACACGAAATCCAAACTTCTTACTTTCTTTTATTCTTTAATTAATCAAAAAGTCATATTGTATTGCAAACTGTCTTCTGAGCTGATCTTTGCTGTGGATTCCTCAGTTATCCTTTTGGTGAATAGAATAATCCTATCCCCCCTGTTAATTTCATTACAGATCATATGATGATAATTAGTGTAAATATATGTATGAATAAAATAACAGACTCCTTTCAAAGATTGGAAAAACAAACATTTGTGTACCATATGCTATAACTTCAGTGGAAAACTAAGATCGAACCTTACGTGAGGAGTTGCATATCCTCTCTCCAGTTTCAGAGCCTTAAATAATTTAACACATTAAGTCAAACAGTGACTTGCAGCATGGTCTGTGTAGGAAACTGGACAGAAACCTGTTTGCCTTCAGCTCAGTAATTATTAAACAGTCCATTCATATGCAATGTTCCCTGTTTTCAGAATACTGAGGTCCATCAAAAAGCCTTTCATATGCTGCTCAATCTAATAATGTAAAATACATCTGAGGGACTGGTGGTTGTGGAGTCAGTTCCAGCAGAAGACACTGAAATTCCTTTAGGAGTCTGCTTTGCAATTCAGGTAATTTGTTCCACAATAAGCTAAGGCAGCATCCTGTACAATTGTAGGAGGCATGAGTAAGATTACTTCTCTTTTCTTTGCAACTGTGTTATCTTTCAGAGCTGGGTGCTCTCCTTTGTATGTGACTTTTCGTGACCTTTCTCCATTCTCCATCACCATGCTTCATTCATTCCCTCCAAAGATGAAGTGACATAGCTCTGCGACTTCCCTCTTAATGCTAATTGGCCTACCTCTTCTGTGGTCCCTCTCCCAGCATACCCCCTTCTCTATCAGATTTTGAGTTTGCGCTGTGAATTTGTGCCAGTACAGCTGAATTGACATAGCTGTGTGGTATAAACGATGTTACAGCTCTGAGATGCAGTTTTTGATGAAGCGAAGACAAATGTTGCAGTGAACTAAGTTGTTATCAATGATTCCTATAGTGCCCTGAGCCATTAATAGTTGCATCATATTGTAGACACAATGGGTTGGACCCAGAACAATATTTCTGCTTGTGCTAGATCACTTATGCAAGCAAAATTCCAGGAAAAAGGCCATGGTAGCCACGTGTTCCTTGCATGTTGCTGTATCAAAGCCGGTATGTCAGTCAGCCCCATCCAAATGGCCAGGTGGCCGTGGCTGCACCACTCTGCGACTCTCAAATAGGCTTTCTGGGAGACTTGCAAAGATAAAAAGCCTCCCTGCTGCTGAGAAGCCCATATGAGGCTGTATAAAGGTAGCAAACAGCCCCGGCCACGACCCTGAATCACCCCTGTTGTGCCAGTGGTGGAAGCACAGGGATGCTGCCTAGCATCCTGCTCCATGTCCCACAGCTGGGGAGGGCAGCAGCAGCTGAATCCCAGCAGTTTTGTCCTTCTGCCAGGGTAACTCCGCTGGGGAAGGCAAATCTGCTAGAGCAGCTGTATGCCACTCCCACAGGCTGATTCAGCCCCCCTTTGGATGTTTAGGTATGCCTAAAAAAGGGCATTCTGGTGTGTTTCAGAGAATGCTAATGCATGTGATGTCATTGATTCATAGGGATGCCATGAGTTGGAAGCGACTTAGCAGCATTTAACACACACATACAAGTAATCTCACTCACAATCATATAAAATACAAGGATTATGCACCCACAATGCTCTGTGACACTTCAAGAAATGCTAGAGAGCATCTCTTGGATCGCACAATATCATTGGCATCCCTCAAAATAACTGTCCGGTTTATAAAGTCCTTTGAAGCATTAATGAGATACACAATTTGTTGCTTAGCACTTATTAGAAAACCTCTTATGAGCTCACTCAAGAGAACATCTTTATTTACATTCAGAATAACTGAACATTTACAAATATGAAAGTGATGAATCAGCCCATGTGTAAATGAAGAAAGTTTACTTTTGAGTAAACTAGAAGATCAATTACAAATAAAACATAAATTTCCTTCATCATTTCTCAGCTTACATATTGATTAGCTTACTCTGAAGAACATTTTTTGGGGACACTCAGACATCAATCCTATTGTTAAGTCAGCCTTGCACTATTTGTTCTGTCTTCATTTTTTTAACTGTTTCCAGTAATCTTTTTGAAATGACAGAAACAGAACCACTTATATATCTAAATTTCTAGAATAACCTACTACACTGAAGTAGGTGTAGCCTGAAAAATGCTTTCAAGAGGCTCAAATGTATTAAACACTGAAATGTCCACTAACTTAAAAATGCAGAAGTAGCATATAGGGATTATCAGTACTCCTGTACTTACCACACAACTGAAATTTGGAATGGTTGCATACTTGTAAGAGTATGGGTACAATAACATTTGGGCATATGCATGGAAGGACAAGTAGGCTTTTATTTGTTTGCGGTGTTTGCGAAGGAAATGAGCTACAGCCTTCACCTCAGGCTCAGATTCAGGCAAAGGACCGCAGTATGTGTCATCACAGGGATGAATGGAAGCACCTTCATCTGCACAGTGAAAAAAAAAAGAAGAATGTTAACATAGGCCTAAAAATGCAATTAAATTTAAAATGTGTGTGGGTACAAGCTATGTAGACAGTCTACAGATATCATGCCAACACCTCTTCTCTTTCAGTTATGACAACCCCAACAAAGACAATCTTGTTCTGAAAAAGGAGAAATGGAAAGGATACAGAATGATACCAATTACCGTACTTTTGGTTGAATCTACTGTGTTGGTAGGACACAATAGCATATTTGAGTTGCCATAATTTTTGTATCAGTTGGAATACAAGTTCCATGTAATTCAGAACTTGCTTTAAATCTATAATTAAAACAAGATTTGATTCTACCAACGGCAAGGACATAGGCAAGGAGGGGGGATTCATGGGTCCAACCCCACATTACATGTCTGGCTTGCTTGAGCATCCCCCCACCAGCCCCCACCTGGAGATGGGGCTCCACCCATCCACCCCCACCAGCTGAGCCAGCAGTCCCTTCTGCCCTCCCCTCCAGGGAGATCGCAAGAGACTGCCATCCCCAGCCCCGGAGAGCTGTTTTATAAGCACTGGGGGGGGCATAGGGAGGCATGGCGGCCCTGCCCCCTGAGCCCTGCCCGCGAACTCACCCCATTAAAAATCTATTTCCAGGGTTTCCTTCCTGTAGTGCACTCAACAATGGTTTTAGTACTTGGAAACACAGACAGTACAATCCAATACATAGTTGTTACAGTCTGATGTTCCAAATTTTCTTGTGAAAAGAGTTGCATATTGAGCAGTTCAACAGACTGGCAAGTAATGGGTACCCCTGAATAAAAATGGCAATGCTTAACACATTGTGCACATGTTGCTATTTAAGAGCTGATCTTCACTTTCATGGTGCTGTTCAATTTGCAAGGTTAGCAGGAGATGAAACTGCTGGATACTTTGTACCTTGCTGAAAAGGAAGGGTATAGAAAAAGAATATCGTAGCTCGAGGCCATTCTACAACAACTAGCAGATGGCAGTCATGTGATCTATGCAGAGATTATGTTGCATCTGGCTTTCTTCTTAAAGCACAGGTTGCAAGCTGAGAAATATTATGTGGATGCTCATCTGTAGTTGCAATTGCAGTCAATATAATGATGTACAACATGATTGAATCTTTATTGTGTAGCTTGCACTGGGACCTCACTTTGCTAAGATACGAAAGGCAAGGAAAGAATTCTTCAAACACAGAGAAAATATCACCTTTATTTTGATTCAATAATTTATTTTACCATAAGAATTTGTTTCCTTTGCATGTCTAATAAAATTAGCCTTTTATCTGAGATCTATGATTTGATAGCTAAAATTGTATATATTCATTTTACACTTTTAAAATTTGATCAGTTTATTAGTTGGTCTGACAGAAGCAGTTTGGATTCTATATAGGTATCTCAAACCATTAGGACCACAAGGCATTCCAATTTTTGGAATTTTCTCTACAATGAAAAAAAATCCACAAACATAAATTTCAAAACAGAAAACTAGTTGACATACACAGCTAGATTTCTCTTAACCATTTTTTTTTACATCTAACATTGCTCCCACAGATATATTTTCCAGGTTTAGAAAGAATCAGGACAAAACAGAATGCAGTAAATGTCAGCTACTGTCAAATGTCATGAGTTACTATCATAGCAAACCAATAGAAGTACAAAAAATGACAATGCTGCCCCACGGGGCTCTTTTAGAAGACGGTTGAATTCTGAATTTCCTCCTGCAAGAATATCAAACTAAAAGAAACCTCCATATGTTGTTTTCTTTTGACATGGAAGAAAAAACAGATTATACAAGTACATAGATCTTAAAACAGCACAGTGACTTTCACACTGAAGGAAAGAGATTAACCAAGTCCCAGTAACATCTATATTGTCACCTTTGGCATATGTGAGATCTGACTCAATTCATCAAGGCCTGTAAGATTGAGATGTTCCACCAGGCCTGTGACTGAGGCAACAACAGTTTTCATCCCAGCTGGCCTTCCTATCCCTACCCCTACCCCTATCCCTATTACCTCACTTATTGTTCTGTCTTTTCTTCCTTTGTCTTCCCACCCTCTTCATGATTGGTTATCCTGTTTTGCTTCTTTAAGGGCGCCAAATGTAATTTAAGTTAATAAGATTTTTAAACTATATTTTATATATTATAATTACTGCTTTATTGAACTGTAATTCCTGATTATTAGCAGCCCTGAGTCTGACTGTAGTCGGAAAAGGGTGGGATAAAAATAACTTTAAAAATTAATAATAATAAGAGGTCTAGTCTCTAGTAGCTCTCCGTAACATAGCACTGGCACAAACCAATGTTTTCCAGAACTGTAATTCTAATCGTACTGAGGATTGGATGTGAAGTGAATTTTTAGATTTCATCCTGATCTGTAGTTTTGATAATCAGTTATGTGATTTTAAAATAGTTACAGTTCTAACTGTAACTATTTTGAGGCAGGAAATAAAACATTTCTGCCAAGGAGCTCTGTGTGGTTTTTCCCCAAGACATTTTATTTCCAGCCTGAAAATGATGTAAATAAATCCTCCATTGTAGCAATTCTTTTGTTGAAACGTTTTCAAAACATTTTGATTTGCCATGCATATCTCTGTAAAATGTTTCCCACACTTTTCTGCAGTCCCTGGACTTCTTCCTTGGTGCCATTTTCTGAGCTTGCTCTGTTGGCTTGCCAGTTTATTTCCATCATTTTTCTTTTATTTTCCAAACTTTTTAGGGATTTGGGCAGAAAGGGCCAGTGTTTTCTTTCTTAAATCATCCGTATTGGAGCAATGTTATCTTTTTGTCTTGGTTGTACAACATCTATGTGACCTTTTGCATGCACTTCTACATTCAGAAAAAACAACTCTGCAGAATTCTTGCAGAAGTAAAGGCAATAGGTTTTGGAAAACTGTGAGTAGACATCATGGTAAGCCATAGTTTGTTTAGACTGTGATTTGAGCAACGAACTCTGATTACCATACTAGACATAAGCAACAGATCCTGGATTGAACGTAAGATATGGTAAGCCTGCTTCTTGATTTTCTCCTTCCTCTCAACTATGAGGATACTCTTCCTGTACTGTCATGTGAAGTGAGGTTATTATGATGAGAACACTGTCCAACAAACTGGTGTGTTGTAAGGCCTCCCCATAGATCTATACAGTGGCATTATAATATCAGCCGATTCATTTTCAATCCTTTTTCTAATAACCCCCAAGACAGAGTTTGTGTTTTTCACTGCTCTAGCACACTGGCTTGACATTTTCACTGAGCTATATACTATTGCTCCAAGATCTTTTTCCTTCTCAGGGTCAGCAAATTCAGACCCCCATTAGCCTACACTTTAAGTTGGGATGTTTTTGTCCCAATTTGCATCACCATACACTTCCTAAATTTGAAATTCATTTGTCACACTGTTGCCCACACACCCAATTTGTGGAGATCCTTTTGGGGCTTTTCAGTCATCCTTGGATTTCACCATTCTAAATAGTTTTGTGTCCTCTGAAAACTGGCCATTGCATTATTCACTCCTAGTTCCAGATCATTTATGAACCAATTAAACAGTTCCGGCACCAATACTGATCCCTGTGGAACCTCGCTACTTACTTCCCTCCATTGTGAATAATGTCCACCTGTTCCTATTGCTTCCTGTCATTTAACCAATTTTTAATCTGTAAGAAAACCCATCCTCTTAACTGCTATGACTGCTAAATTTACTAAGGAGTCTGATAAGGAACTTGTCAAAAATCTTTTGAAAGTCCAAATATGTGATATCTGCTGTGTCACATTTTTACTTTCTCAAAAAAACAACAACAAAACCCCACATTGAACCCAGCCTCTGTAACTAGAAGTAGGGGAAAACTTTACCTTAAGTGATTATGGCAGAAAAAGCCTCGTTACCTTTTGTTATTGCAAATAGGCGGTTAAACAGTTCTTGATACATCAGCTTTGAGATGAGATGAAGTTCCTGATGCCAAATCACAACAAATGTGGTTTCAGGTAATTTGGGCTTCTTGGTTTGACATTCAGAAAACTCCAGATACAGTTCAGATATTTGCTAATACCTACACCTGACAGAAGTATCAACTAAATGTTAAAATTACTTCAATATTTAGTTTAAACTGCTTTCCCTTTTTTGCAAATACTGCTGCCAGTATTACTTTAACAAGGAGAAGGAGAATGTAAGTTTTCCCCAGTGAGGGTAAAACCATCTTAGCAAAGTCATTTTTTCCAGTGATAAAACAGTAGGAAAAGAAGGGGTCTCTCTCTCTCCCTCTCCTCCCCATTCCTCCATAAAAGAAAGTTATATAGCAAGAAAGCTACTATACAGAACAAGTAAAAGAAAGCTACTATACCGATGACATTCAAAATTAGATTTGTTCTCAGATCATAGCTCCCTTCAGGCACCCGTTAAGAATTTCAAGAACTGAATGCTGGAAATTGAAGAAAGCCAATCTCCACAAGAACACTGAGTGACGGTCTCCATCCGTTGGAAACAGATGAATTCCATCTGAATAGAGATCTAGGAATATGTTCACTGATGGTGTTAAAGGTTACACTGTTTGAACACTTCTTGATTCTTGGATTGGAAACCTTTATCATAATATCAGCAGCAGGGGTAGACAAGGAGGACAAGATAAGAGCCCTGCCTGCCCCCCTTTCCCCCAAGGAGGAGAATGGAAGTAGAATGAGCTTGCCCAGTCTTTTCCACCCCTCATGAGGCTGTGGCAGGAGCTCCCATCTGTCCTGCAAAGGGTAGGCAAGGGCCGCCTCTTGCTTGTGGCTGAAGTAATCCCAGGATTGGGCAGGGGGCAGTGTCTGCAAGCCACTAGCCTATGGGGACTTTCCCTGGTAGTGTTAATGGCCAATTTAGCCCTGATAAGCAATACATATTTAAAAGTAACATATTTGAAAAAACAACAACGCAGGTGCAAATTTATTCTTTATATTTAAAAAGGCAGTGATTTAGAATTTAAAATGTATTTACTAAAACCGTTTCTTCTTTTTGCAGTGGGGCATCAAATAAACAACGTGGCCTAGCAGCATTAGAGTAGATTCAATATATGGTTTTCCACACCATTGTGTTTAACATCTACATGAAACTGCAAGGGGAGGTCATCTGGGGATCTGGAGAAAGTTGCTGCAAATATGTGGATGATACCTAGTTCTACTTCTCCTGAGTATGAAGGTTCAGTTGTTTTCTGCAGCCCATAGCATCTTTTGTTATTTATTTATTTAATATATTTTAATGCTGCCTCACAGTCTGCTGGCTGTGGTTTACAATTAACATGATACAACAATGTAAAAAGGCAAGCCATTGAACATTAGACACTTTATTAGCCTTGGCTGAAATGCCAACTATGGTGTTTCCTTGAAAAGCATAACTTAGCCATGGTGCTCCACAACCTGTTCACATTCAGGTTAGATTATTGTAACAGGTCTACCTTTGGGGCTGCTACATGCGCCTGGCCTGAGGTTAAAAATGGTCCAGGACCTTTAACTGTTCCAAAATGCAGGAAAGCTATTGTTGGGAGTTGGTATGTCAGGAATTGTTTAACACCCTTGGTGTTATCAGCCCTGCACAAAGGATTCACATTGACAGCTCATCTGTTCTCAGGCACAGTGCTGCTTCTTACCTTTAAGGCCTTAATTGGTCTGAGGCCAGGGAGGGCAACGAGGATAATTGAGGGACTGGCATACCTTCCTTACAAGGAGAGGCTGCAGCTTTTGGGACTCTTTAGTTTGGAGAGTAGACGTCTGAGGGGAGATATGATTGAAGTCTATAAAATTATGCATGGGGTAGAAAATGTTGACAGAGAGACATTTTTTCTCTCTCTCACAATACTAGAACCAAGGGGCATAAATTGAAATTGTTGGAGGGAAGAATTAGGACTAATAAAAGGAAACATTTCTTCACACAACACGTGATTGGCGTTTGAAATATGCTGCCACAGGAGGTGGTGATGGCCACTAACCTGGATTGCTTTAAAAGGGTCTTGGGCAGATTTATGGAGGAGAAGTCGATCTCTATGGCTACCAATCTTGATCCTCCTTGATCTGAGATTGCAAATGCCTTAGCAGACCAGGTGCTCAGGAGCAGCAGCAGGAGGAGGCCATTGCTTTCACATCCTGCCTGTGAACTCCCAAAGGCACCTGGTGGGCCACTGCGACTAGCAGAATGCTGGACTAGATGGACTCTGGTCTGATCCAGCAGGCTAGTTCTTATGTTCTTATGATTGGCATTTGGAATATGCTGCCACAGGAGGTGGTGATGGCCACTAACCTGGGTTGCTTTAAAAGGGTCTTGGACAGATTTATGGAGGAGAAGTCGATCTCTATGGCTACCAATCTTGATCCTCCTTGATCTGAGATTGCAAATGCCTTAGTAGACCAGGTGCTCGGGAGCAGCAGCAGCAAAAGGCCACTGCTTTTACATCCCCCATGTGAGCTCCCAAAGGCACCTGGTGGGCCACTGCGAGTAGCAGAGTGCTGGACTAGATGGACTCTGGTCTGATCCAGCAGGCTCTTTCTTATGTTCTTATGAACCTGAAGGACCACCTCCTCCCATACTGTCCATCCTGTCAACAAAGATCTGCCTCTCACGCCCTGCTCTGTGTGTCCCTACCTTCAATGGTGAGACAGGTGTCAATAAGAGGGAGGGCAGTTTCAGTTGTGGCACATTGTGTTTGGAGTACCCTTCTCCAGGAAGCTTGCCTGGTACCTACCAGAGTACCAGTGAGGCATCAGGCCAAAACATGTATTTTATCTAGGCTTAAAAAAATTCTTTTTAGCTCTTTTATATTATCATCATCAGATATGTTGTCTGATATCTGTTTATGGATATCTTTATGTCCCCAGTGGCTTGTTTTTTTAAAAAATGGCTTGTTGTATATTGGTAACTTAGTGCTTCTCCTTGCAAGCTAAACTTGAACAGAATGCTGATTCTGTGGCATTAAAAAAGTTCTAAAATAACTAAATAATATTACAGCAGCACTGATGAAGCTGGGGCTGCTTATCAGTTTATTCAGGCTATAATGTAAATGCATGACAATACTGAGATGTCCTGAGTGGATTTGTTGCATACAGGATTTGGAACTCATGCTAACCGTCAAACTTTGGAGTCCTCCACTGGGCAAACTGGGCAAATCTAGGAGCAAGTATACTGTCAAGATCTGGCCTGTTCCGGCCCGATTCTGTCATGTCTCCTATTCATAAATGACCTGGAAGTAGGGGTGGGTAGCGTGGTGGCCAAGTTTGCAGATGATACCAAATTATGTAGGGTGGTGAGAACCACAAAGGATTGCGAAGAGCTCCAAGCGGACCTTGATAAATTAGGTGAGTGGGCTCAGAAATGGCAAATGCAGTTCAATGTAGCAAAATGTAAAGTGATGCACATAGGGGCAAAAAATCCAAACTTCACATACACGCTACAGGGGTCAGTTCTATCAGTCACAGACCAGGAAAGGGATTTGGGCATCTTAGTTGATAGTTCCATGGGAATGTCAACTCAATGCATGGCAGCTGTGAAAAAGGCAAACTCTATGCTGGGGATCATTAGAAAAGGAATTGATAATAAAACTGCAAAGATTGTCATGCCGTTATATAAAGCAGTGGTGCGACCGCACTTGGAGTACTGTGTTCAGTTCTGGTCGCCGCATCTCAAAAAGGATATTGAGGAGATAGAAAAAGTGCAGAGAAGGGCAACAAGGATGATTGAGGGACTGGAGCACCTTCCCTATGAGGAGAGGCTGCAGCGTTTGGGACTCTTTAGTTTGGAGAGGAGACGGCTGAGGGGGGATATGATTGAAGTCTACAAAATTATGCATGGGGTAGAAAATGTTGACAGAGAGAAATTTTTCTCTCTTTCTCACAATACTAAAACCAGGGGGCATTCATTGAAAATGCTGGGGGGAAGAATTAGGACTAATAAAAGGAAACACTTCTTCACGCAACGTGTGATTGGTGTTTGGAATATGCTGCCACAGGAGGTGGTGATGGCCACTAACCTGGGTTGCTTTAAAAGGGGCTTGGACAGATTGATGGAGGAGAAGTCGATCTATGGCTACCAATCTTGATCCTCTTTGATCTGAGATTGCAAATGCCTTAACAGACCAGGTGATCGGGAGCAACAGCCGCAGAAGGCCATTGCTTTCACATCCTACATGTGAGCTCCCAAAGGCACCTGGTGGGCCACTGCGAGTAGCAGAGAGCTGGACTAGATGGACTTTGGTCTGATCCAGCTGGCTTGTTCTTATGTTCTTATGTCTCCTGGCTGGGATCCTTTCTCTGGGGCCCCTTCCGCACACGCAAAATAATGCGTTTTCAAACCACTTTCACAACTGTTTGCAAGTGGATTTTGCTATTCCGCACAGCTTCAAAGAGAACTGAAAGCAGTTTGAAAGTGCATTATTCTGCATGTGCGGAATGAGCCTGGGACTGCTTTCTGTTGCTTGTTTGTTAGTTTCACTTTTAGGAAGGCTAATCTGCTCATTAGACCCCTGCTGGCTTCTGCATTTCAAAGTGTTGAGGTGTGTGGGCTGTTTTGCTCTAGTGGAGGTCGTGCTTTCTCCTTCACATGAGACTGAAAGGGTACTGTTCCCCCTTAGGAGTTGGGACTGATGGGCAGTGTTATGTGACACAGAAAGGGGGGTGGGAAACAGAGAGTGATATAATGGAAGCTGTTTTGCCACTTAATCCTTAGTTCTGTCAATGGAAGTCTGAATGCTCAATTCTGATGCTGTTTTCAATAAAAGAAACTGTCTGAACAAAAAGTCTCATTATTGAACAGTCCAGAGACACGAGGCATACATCATACTATAGCACCATACTGAAAATGCACACGGCATATAACTTTCCATGTACATCATTTTTATGTTCTTAACTCTTCATAAGAAATTGGAACTTATTATTCTATAAGAACTGCTGCTGCTTTCACATACAGGTGATTTCTTTTGTTATATGTACACTGAGATGCTTCTGTAGCAACAGGCCCAAAGGGAATAAAGGCCAAGTGGCAGATGGTAGAATAAACCGCAACCAGCTAATGAGAGGTAGAAAGGGGGAAAAATAGCAAAAGTAAAATAAAAAAAGATATATTCTTGATTGTGGCATAATTCTTCAAAAAAATCATATCCGCAGCTATAACTTTCTCTACAGTTTCACATCTATTCAGTTTTCTGGACAATAAAGTGGTTACACTGCTTGCTATTCAACTTTAGGTTATTTTTTTACTTACCACACCATTTCACTTTCCAGTTACGATTAGCATCTACACCATGGCAGTGGAACCCTGAATTGTTTGATCTTGTTTTCCTCCAAAATCGATCCTGGCCATAAATGTTTAGTGCAGGAAAATACAATATACAGAGAGGTAAGACAGTATCACACATATTAAACAAATCCTTCTAAAGATAGCCCATGAATTATTTAATCTTTCTTGCAAACATGCAAGGAGACAAACATACTGACATTCAAAATACTGGACTAGAAGTGCAAACCTAAAAACACTTTTCTGGGAGTAAGCCTCACTGATTTGACCTGACGAGAAGCTGGAATATGCCTGGATTGCTTTTTAATAGTGCCATTTTAAGCAGCATTACATCTGTCTGAGCCGAATGACTTAGCCCAACTCTACTCAGACTGATATTGTTGCAGTGCCATTCTATGCAGATCTATTTAGAATCCTACTAAAATGTATTCAGTGGAGTTTACTCCTAGGAAAGCACTGGCTGGATTGTACTGTGAGTTACACATATGTGAGGGACATTAATATTTTAATTACTTACATGGGTCCAGCTAAACTGATATCCATCCACATTAAAAATAGGCATGATGTAGAAATATAGTTGCTTTAGCATTCTTCTCATGGCTGGGTCAGTTTGATATGTTTGGAGAACCTGGAAAGGGACATAAAGTGAAAGTACCATAATATTTGTAATTTGAAAACCTTAAAGATTTTGTGCTACTCACATGACTTATTGACTCTGTTTCCATCGTAGTAAGTTATTTTCCAAAAACTTTGTTGGATTCCCCTCAATGTGAATTGAGTTTCAAGCTACCTTCTTCCCACATTTCTCATATGCTTATATTGTCTGTCTGAAGCCAAACTATACGTGGCACAGGAGATTCTAATTATACAACTCTAGCAGGTTGTTTTTTAACAGAAACATCAATTAGCAGACCAACATGGAAAAGGAAAAGACACTATGGAAGAGAGCATTTAGCCTTTTCCTTCCATGCCGCTTCTAAAATTTACATAGTGCCTTTGATGCTGCTAATCAGCTCTGTTGGATGAAAAAGACAAGTAATATGTTTTCACCAAATCTGATTATAGATTTAGGGGGACTTTTTAAATTAAGGAAAACACATGGGAACAAAGGGTAAAACACTCCCTTTCCTAGCAATCCTTTATTTTCAAAAAATCACTGCTAATTATCTTTAAAAACTGTAGAAGACCTTATTATAGGATGTCTAATCTAGTTTATTTTTAATGCCACTTTTTAAATCCCACTTTCAACCCTAAAAGAGTCTCCAATGAAGCTCACATAAATGTCACTGGATAAAAACAGTCAACTACAAATAATTTCCACAATTAAAAAGCCCACTTTAAGTGGGTATCTCTACTAAACAATATAATAAAACAAACAGAACAAAAACTAAATGCTAAATGGGTGGATCTCACACAACACATGAAAATCAAGCTTTACACTTGTTAACAGGCAAATGGTTCTTTCTCCCACCCTGGACATTCCACAGGTATATATACACTCCACTTGCTGTACTACCATCAGATCCTCTGAAAATGCCGGCCACAGATGCAGACAAAACGTCAGGAGAAAATGCTACTAGAACATGGCCATACAGCCCGGAAACCACACAACACCCCAGTATCATTTTAACTAGGTCCAGTTGACCAAATCCTTCTTTCATGTTTTCTCAAATGCTGGAAAGGCAAGTAGAGTCCTGGGCTTTAGAGGAAAACTGTTCAGTCTGTGGGTGGAAACAGCTCCTTGCAAGATAAGATAGCAAAAAAATGCTGCTGTGTGGCACATACTTTTGCACATGGAAGATGTGGTCCCCTAAATAAAGGTCCTAGGTCATGAAGGGCTTTGGAAAGGGTCAGCAATGTGAACTGAGCAACAGATGACCAACCAGTGGGGATGGCCCTTTCCACATGGGTGGAATATGGCGGCCTGGGGACGGCAAAAAAGCCATCCCTAGGCCGCCATTCGCACAGGGAGCGCAGCTGCAGCGCAGCCGTGCCGCCCTCGCGCTGCCTGACCGGCGCCAAGCCGGCGTTTCCAGAGTGCGCTGGGAAGCGCACTTTCTTGGAAACGCCGGCTGGAAGCCGCTGCCGTGCGAACGGCAGTGGCTTTCAGGTGCTTCCCCCCCCCCACTCCCTCCCTCCACTTACCTGCTCTCCGGCCCTCCGGCGCATCGCCGAGGCCTGGGGACACGCCCCCCTGCTCTGCGATGCTGAAGCAGGCGCGCAGGGCAGGGGTGGTGTGTCCCCAGGCCCCGGTGATGCGCCGGAGGGCCGGAGAGCAGGTGAGTCCACCGGGCGATGGCGCCCAGCGGCGCCGTCTTCCCGGTTCTTTCTGGGACCGTCCATGCGGATGGTCCCGGCGTCGTCGGGTCGGCGTCAGTAATGCCGACCCAAGCCCTTCCGCCTCCGTGCGGAAAGGGCCGATGTTTCAAAATCTGTATAACCCAAAAGACAGGATGCCACATTTTGTACCAACAGAAGCTTTCAAGTGGTCTTTGCATACAGCATTATAGTTCCATAGTCACATCCCATAGTCACATGGAGCAGTGTGGCCAGAACTGCTGAATGTAGAAGCAAAGACAATGCCCATTACAAATGTAATTGGTCAAAGGAACTCTCTGACACTATCACCAATATATCTAAGGCTTAATGTGTCCCACCTGTGGATACTTATATCTAGAGATTGTGATCATGGTCAGACAAGGGAGATCTTTCTGCAAACCTGACAAAAGCCCTAGCTTTGCTGAGAAATCTAAAATCTTTTTTAAAAACCCTTTAGGATTAAACCCAACTGATAGAAGCAGCATCTGTAACTTTAAGAAACAGTGGCTGTTGCTAAGCAGCCACAACCATATTTTTAGCCTTCAAATCTTGTTTTCTGGCAGTTAGGCAGCGAGCATACACCTCTTTTGACAGAACATTTATTGGGAACAGGCTAGCCAGCAACTAGCATATTTTAGACAATGCTCTGAGGAACCCAGATCTGAATCTCCACTCTGCTGTGGAATCGCACTGGGTAGTCTAGCGCCTGTCACACACTCTCAGCCTAGCCTACCTCAGAGGGTTGTTGTGAGGAAAAATGGAGGAGAGGAGAATGATGTAAGCTGCTTTTCCTGTTGAAGAAAGATGGTGTATATGTGAAATATATAAACAGTAAAGATAACTGAAGAAGGGGATAGATAAAAGGAAGGTTGGCTGGTGGGTGGGTGGGTGGGAAGAAGGAAACAGAAGAAATTGAGTAGCCCGATGCAAGCCGTTACAGGTTCCTCCCAGTGCAACTGAACCCAGGCTGCTGTCACCACACACCTTGGCTCAGCCCAGTGGCTGGCACTTAGCAACTGGACCAGACTTCTTCCAGGGGGATTGAGGGAGGGAACATTTTTTAAAAATAGTTTTAGTACGGCTAAAGGTCAGTAAAAAAAAAAAAAAGGGGGGGGAACCAACACACATCCATAACAGCAGATTACAACAATTATTAAACAACTAATTAGTTGAATAAATATTTGACTTTCAGTTCGTTCTCTGGCTAAGTAGGACCTTGAGTTTTTTATAAGCTAATGCAGAAAACAATATTATGGTTCTGATAAACATTAATTAAAAATGTGGGATCCTCTCTTTACTGCATTATATATTTTAACCTAAAACAATTCCCATTTGTAAGTAAAATTACTAGGAGGTGACAGTCTTAATGGATTCAGGAGTATATGTGCTCTGCTGATTAATAATTATACAGGAGTCAAGTCTGATTATTGTCACTGGAAAATTTCCTCTGCACTATAAGCTATTGCAGTGATACTTCTCACCACCTTCATGTTTGTTGTATCCAAACAACCATCTGTGTTGGTTATTCTGAATGAAATTAATTTATTGCAGGTGGAACTGAAAACAGAGCATAATGATCACACAAAATTTATGTAATGTCAAATGACATTTAAAACCATGGTCTCAAAGCAAATTAGATGCAATTTACTTATAGTTACAAAAGAGCACACAGCACGCCTCATTGTGGTGATGGCCAGGTACTGCATCCTTGTCTTGTACAAACTCACAAAATAACTTCTTGATTAACAAAGATTTGTCTGAAGTGGACTAGAAATTGAGGCAGTCTAGTTACTTCCCATCTCTTTCAGCAGGAACCTCCACAAATTTGCGCTCTAAAGATTAACATATAAAATTGTGCAATAAATGGTATATAAACAAAAAAGGTATTCCAGTCTAGAACAAGTTGTCAGTAAAACAAATGGGTTCAGAAAATACAATCTAATTACATATCATTTCCACTTTCTTTGACTTTCTTTACTAAATTAGATTTAGAACAGTATTTTCCTTTAGTTGTTCCAGATTTCCCATGTAGTAAAATCTATTCACAGAATATTTCTCCAAGAACAATTAACCAGGCCAAAATCCTCAATAACCAGTGACCTACTTCCAATGCCCTTGATGCTTAATCAAGGCTAAATGACAACCTCTACAAATCTTCAATTACACAGGGACAAGTAATGAATTTGGTAAAAGAATTTAAAAGATTTGGTCACTCAAATTTGGACATTATAACTCAGTAATTTCAAGCAAAAAAGGTACATTGTGTGTACAGATAACGCAATTTGCACTAAGGTATTCTTAGGGGAAAACATGATAAAAGTAG
Source organism: Sphaerodactylus townsendi (assembly GCF_021028975.2). Classification (NCBI taxonomy): domain Eukaryota; kingdom Metazoa; phylum Chordata; class Lepidosauria; order Squamata; family Sphaerodactylidae; genus Sphaerodactylus; species Sphaerodactylus townsendi. The sequence continues at coordinate 60,140,867 of NC_059433.1, forward strand.
GTTTGGGCTTAAATTAAGTACAGGACTAGAAAGGGTCCTAAGTATATAATAAATGTATGTCCTTTTTCTTTTGTCATCCATTAAGTTTTAGGATAGGGTTCTACAATCTCTGTGTTACTTCATTAAGCATGTAAGATCTGTCATGTGAACTTGTGACAAACTAGTTGTCCATCTAAACCATCATTCCATTTTCTACAATAATTCTAAATGGGTAGAAATACTAGTCAGTACCGGCAAAATAAAACTGGAGTCTAGAGACTCCTTAAAGTCGAACAGCAAGTATTCTAGAATAAGCTTTCATAAGTCAGAAACACAGATGTGTGAAGTGCATTACACTAAAATATTTGTACTCAAAGCTGCAGGCAACACAAAGGTGTCTGTGGGGGAAAGTAGATTTAAAACCATGTCCAATTTAAAAAATCCATTCAGAGCGGATATTGCTACTTCCAATGGTTTGGCAAAATAGCATTAACCCAAAGTAAGTCTCGTGCAGGGGGAAGTATGACATACAGATGTATAATGTGCAAATCCAAGCATATAGAGACATGGCTGAACCAATTAATATCTGCAAAGGGGAATGTGCTAAAAACCCAAAAAACTCCTATAGTGAATGAGAAGTGTCAGATCCTTATTAAAACCTGACTCATACATAGTGTTAAACTTCTGGATGAATATTAATACAGTAATTTTTCACTGGTGTCTCCCTTTGAAGTCCTTCTGTAGGAGAATATCCTAGCCCATCCAATCTTCGATTAATAGACATTGGTGAGCTGTTCTCCAATATTCTATTAACAGAATCTGGCCCAAAAAGGTAGATTAAATAGATATTGCTTAGAGAAGCAAACTTTCTGAAATGTTGCTGCCATAAAAACAAATACTCGTAATAGTATCCACCACTCCCATCAGCCCAAAAATACTTCAGGAGGTTCCTGTCTGCTTAGCACATTAAAAAAGAGGGATTTAGAAATGAGAGTAATTTATGCTTGTGCAGTCTCTTCAGCAGACTTTGCCTTCTGATTTGCCCTTAATCTGAATTCACCAAGAAGTACTGGATCAAGACATCAGCCAGCCTCTATGATGGTGGAACAGTGAGGTACACTGGGATGAATGGGTCCATTTTGGTCTTATCTATATAGGTTACTACTGACAGCAGATTAAGCTGCACTGCTGCTGCTAATATTACTTTCTCAAAAGCCTGTGAGATTTGAGAGCATTCCAGCTTCAGCTTGCTGCAGAAAGATAAAAGATGCTTAAATTAAATGGACTCTGAAATGGAGTACATTTCTGTCCTGAAAGCATGCCCTTTATGTTGGAGAGAAAGTTTCCAAAGTTGACAATACAGTTGAGAAGTACATACTTACTTCTTTAACAAACCACTGGCAAAAGGCTGGGCCTATCCATTCTCGTGCATGGATTCCACAGTCCATCCAGACAGCTTTCTTGTAAACACGTGATCTTTTGCCTAGCTGCAACAACAAATATGGTTATGTAAGAACAAGAAATGTTAAGACAAGATACAAAGAGCTGCTTAGGGTCATGCAAAGGACTGTGGTGGCACAGTGGATTTTGCCCTCCACTTTTTGCCTTTGAACCCCTGAGAATCATACCACTGATTCTGTAATCCCCTTAGTTCTTAAAGCAATTTGCTATGTAGTATGGCAGTTACTGTTGGAAGGGAAAGAAGTTTAAAGCCTCTTTAGCTTAAAGAATGAGATTTCCAATTCTTTGGATTTTGGACATAGTGGCATGTGTCCTATCGTTGCAGTGTGCAGTGACTGAAGGCTTCCTCCAGACTTTCCTCAAAGGAAGAACCACTGAAATTGGAGGAAGACAAAATTGGAGGAAGACAATTTATGCTGAAGAAATATCCTCCAACCTAAGGTGTCATCTTCAGGCCACAGTAGGATGCATGACAGCCTATTACAAAACAAATTTTATATTTTTGTATTGTCGAATTTTGTATTTATATTTTTGTTCCTTCCTAATCTATAATTAGTGTAAGAGATTTCGAGGAATAATTCAGGCCAAAGAATACCACTGCAAAGTGCCTTCTTAGGAGAAGCACTTCATGTAATACAATAATGAATGTAACTAGCTTATTACATACTTCATAGAGTAAGTCACCAGTTCCTCTCCAAGTACCAGAAGCTCCACTCACACAGTCAATAACACAGAATTCTGCTCGGGTCTCACCCTGGGCCATTCACCTAGGCTCTGCCTGACCAGCAGGTACCAGTTGCTGGCCTGACACAGAAAATGAATTAGAACCAGAAACAGCAAGTAGAGACATAGTGCTGAAGGAGAGGAGGAGCCCACAATCATTGTTTCTGCCCCATGGTACTCACTTTACCCTTAGTTGGGTCTACCTATGGAAAGGCAATGAACCAGCCACACAGGAACAATGGAGGCCTGGAGAATTTGCAAGGGAAGAAGGGAGAAAATATGTCAGCCCTACCCAGGGCTATTTAAATCCAGCCAGGAGAAAATCAAAATAAATTCCATGGCTGATTCTTGGAGTGCTTTGAGAGAGCAAAATAGAGAGGAAGAAGATGCAAGTAGTTCAGAACCTTCTCCACTGTGGGGCTGAAGTTCAGGACCCGAGAGCACCTGGGGAGAGAGTATTGGCCAGAGGCCCGGCAAGCTGTAACAATATGCATTTTTGATCTTGTTTCTATGCAGGTATTCCCCTGACCCTTCGTATTGCCTGTTGACCTGTTAACTTTACCTTTAGCACAAAAAGTGGTCTTCCTTCATATGACTTCCCAACAGAAAACATGTGAACAAGATCTGAATGAGATTTATTCAAATGATGCATCCATCTCTGAATCTGAAAGGGAATTTTAATCATTTTCTTTTAGCAGAAATATTGATGAACTAAAATATGAAATAAAGTAAAAATATTAATAAATATTAAAATACTAACACACTAAAGTCAGAAGTAGAAAACCCCCTTTGTTTCCTATTTTATTGAAAGAATTATTTCAAAGTTTCTCATCAGAAGTGCAATATAAATTAGTTTTTTTGCTGGGATCTTTACATTCTTATGTACAAAATAAAACTAGCAAATACACAAGAAAGCATTTTAGTGGTACATACTTCTTCCAGTGAATGATATATTTCATAGCTGTATTCTGATAATGATCTACGATTCCTGGATAGTCTCCAACCACTTTGCTTTTCAACTGCTTTCTGTAGATCAGATATGAGGAATCTACATTCAAAAGAAAGCAACTTGAGTAGATACAGTGCATGGTAAAAATATAAACAAACATAGGAAAATATTATTCTGTCACCTTGTTTTAATGCAGTATCCCTATTTACAGCTTAGGTAACATTGATTTGATAATATTGATTTTGTAGCACCAACAGGAGTAGGATAGTTCTATGGGAATGTCAACTCAATGCATGGTAGCTGTGAAAAAGGCAAACGCTATGCTGGGGATCATTAGGAAAGTTGATAATAAAACTGCAAGGATTGTCATGCCCTTATATAAAGCCGTGGTGCGACCGCACTTGGAGTACTGTGTTCAGTTCTGGTCGCCGCATCTCAAAAAGGATATCGAAGAGATAGAAAAAGTGCAGAGAAGGGCAACAAGGATGATTGAAGGATTGGAGCACCTTCCTTATGAGGAGAGGCTGCAGCATTTGGGACTCTTTAGTTTGGAGAGGAGACGTCTGAGGGGGATATGATTGAAGTCTATAAAGTTATGCATGGGGTAGAAAATGTTGACACAGAGAAATTTTTCTCTCTTTCTCACAATACTAGAACCAGGGGGCATTCATTGAAAATGCTGGGGGGAAGAATTAGGACTAATAAAAGGAAACACTTCTTCACGCAACGTGTGATTGGTGTTTGGAATATGCTGCCACAGGAGGTGGTGATGGCCACTAACCTGGATAGCTTTAAAAAGGGCTTGGACAGATTTATGGAGGAGAAGTCGATCTATGGCTACCAATCTTGATCCTCCTTGATCTCAGACTGCAAATGCCTTAGTAGACCAGGTGCTCAGGAGCAGCAGCAGCAGAAGGCCATTGCTTTCACATCCCGCATGTGAGTTCCCAAAGGCACCTGGTAGGCCACTGCGAGTAGCAGAGTGCTGGACTAGATGGACTCTGGTCTGATCCAGCAGGCTAGTTCTTATGTTCTTATGTCTAGATCAAGGGAAGTAATAGTACCATTCTGTTCAGCATTGGTTCAGACCTCACCTGGAATACTGTGTCCAGTTTTGGGCCTCACAATTTAAGAAGGATACTGACAAGCTAGAACACTTCCAGAGGAATGAGACCAAAATGGTACAAGGAGTCCACCCAAACACAGGATTTGCATTCACCAATACTGCTGCTGCAGGGCATGAAAATGTGAATCATTCCCTGGACTGATAAGCCCCACCCGCAATACACTACTATCAACCACATCTTTGCATAACAAGTTCATCCCAAACACTTACTGATTGGTTCCCCACCCTGGGATATGGACAATATATACCCCAAACATTCCCTTCTCTCTGGACACAGTGGGTATCAGACTTCCCTCTGTGATATACCTCTGAAGATGCCAGCCACAGATGCAGGCGAAATGTTAGGAACAAGATCCACCAGACCACGGCCACACAGCCCAGAAAACCCACCAGAACCAGTTGAATCCAGCCATGAAAGCCTTCGACAAAACATAATTTATTGTCCAGCCCAGTACTGAACCAATCTGCTAATATTTCAGATCTTATTTTTAAATGAAGGGTTCGATCATATGACCCCCTTCTATCAAGTTTTCCTCCACCAGAAAAAAATACCTGCAATACAAACTGAAATGACACAAGAGTGTGTGATACCAACTCTACCCTTCTTCCTTCAAGGGCAGGGATGCAAGTCAACACCCCCTAGCACCTCAGGTCAGGGCCTGAATTATCTTCCTTGTTCCTTCTGCATGTTTACTTCCAGAGTTCAGTAGAACTCAAAGGCTTAACTACTGTTTTGTAATATTTTGTGGTCTTTTGTGGTCTTTTATTTTTGGATTTTCCTTTGGACCAACACAGCTGCCTATAATTTCAATTCGACAAAAGCTGTCATCATCAGAAAAAATGAAAAGGAATCATAGCTTAGTGGAAAGAGGTTGTAGGATCCAACATTATGTTTGTGCTAAGATGTTTAAAAATTGCATCAACAGAGTCTGTGCTGAGACCACACGGAGTCTTGGAAGGCTGTAAAGAAGGTACAGGGATTTTCATTTTCTGCAGCTCCAAGACTTGCTTACATTTCCAGTTTCCAGACTTCCCTAATTTCCCTATTAATCCTCCCCTTGTCTACATTCACTACTGTAGTGTTTTCATTTTTCAGCTAGGATATAATCCATGGATGATGTCATCTCAACAAGTAATAAAAGGGTGTGGCTCTCAATTGCGGCAGCCCGTTACAGAATGTCTTTCATCTTTTCAAGTGGTGCTGACCGAGTTAAACTTTTGGTTCTTAAAAGTTTATTTTCCTAGGCATTTTGGATTTGCATGTATTAGTAGGTCTTTAATGAATATTTATGTTTTAATAATATACAATATTTTTGTGTTTTGTGCATAAATGAATATTTTACTTAAAATCAAGATCATGCTTGAAGCAAATTAATAGCCCAAAATAAATATGAGGAAGTCTTGATTAAATCCCACAAATTATAATTTTACAAATGTCATTTTACATTTACAAATGACTCTTTTCTGTAACCATCAGAATTAAAGAGGAAAGGAAGTAACAGCAACATTTGCTACCAGCTCACCAGCCAAACAGCAAGTTGATGCCTTCTAGGAGTCTGAGGTCAAAACCTCAGCAATCTTCTCTTCGAGAAGACTTTGCACAGACTGTTTCCATTGGAGTTATGAATGTCTTCATGGCATTAACATGTCTTCATGGCAGGGTTCATGTTAAAAAAATAAGCAGCATAGAATGCTGCATTATTTGATCTACATAAAACTATCGGCCATATTTTAGAAGAGTAACAGGAGACACATGAAAGACATATCTGCTTGAGTTCATCTCCAGCATCAAAGTCCTGAGCAAGGTAAGTTTATTTATGGCCTATTACGCATGCAGGGCTTGCCCTATGGCTCTGTTCTTCGAAGTGAGTTTTTCCTGAAGTTTTCCTGAAGTTTTCAGTTCGAACTGGGGATTCTCTGGCTGCAAAATCCCCAGTTGATCCAGCTATCAGAAAGCCCAAGTCACCACTTCTACCAATGCTACTGTCAAGCAAAACACTTTGCTTTCTATTCTCAGAAAAGCAGAGGCGGGGAGACAGAACAGGGTGGCTGCCCCAAAAATGAAATGACTGGATATGAAAATGGATGGAAAATAGAAAAGTGAAGAAAAGGAAAGAGGTTTTGGAAGGTGCAGGGCTTCTCTGATCTGCGGTGCAGTGAGTTCAGGAGAGGGGGGGGAAATGTGTGCACAATCAAGAACTTGACCCAATGTATGCTCACTGTGGGGCAGAGAACAAGTGTATAAATGGCCTATGTGACAAGTCACTGGACATACAAGTTATTTTTTGCCTCCCATAAGAGAAACACAACTAATGCAACTTAAGATTTCCTATATTGTTTAAAAACATTGTTATGTAAAATGACAAGGTGCAATTCCTATTGAGTAAAGAATGAGGCAGAGGAATTAAGAATAATAATGGAAATGTGTTCCTTCTTGGTGACAGGAACCTGATTAGTGCATTCCAGTATATAATTTAAAAGCATGTGGGTGCTTGCCTCTAAAGTATACTTGAATGTGCAGAACAAGTAAAAATTAAGCAGACAGTAGAACTAGTGGCAATAATTATCATTTATCCAACAAATGAAATAGGTATGCATTCATTGAAGAGACATGATTCTCCATTCTAAAGGAGACTATCTAATTAAACTGTCTGCCTGTAAAAGCTCTTCGGTTCTTCCACTGAAATAACAATTTTGGGCAAAGTCTAGGTGCTCTCAAGCTATTTTAATTAAAAAGGGGCAGAAATAATATATGTATATAATTTATAGGTATATGTATATAATTTTTAAATTGTTATAAACTCATGGTACAAATCCACCAGCTGGACTTTCAGAAATTAAAAACAATGCTTACGTATATTGAATGTTTGCTTGCTGTAGGTAAGGCAGAAGAATTTTTGAGGTACTCCTTGATACACGTACATCAACAAATGCACCCTTGGAGATGTAGGAAATACTGCCTGGTTGCCACAGATCCACCTGTAGTGCAGGAACCAACCTGTAATTCATATTTATTCAGTCTAGATTGGGAACATCCATGAAATTAATATTTTAAAGGTCATCCTGTATTTTATGCATGAGCAGCATATATAACAAAAGCCTCAAAATAAAAGCCCCCCCAAAACCTTATTACTACTTTACATATGATTTATGTGGCTACCATAATTCAAACAGTGATTAAATATATTTTCAGCATTTTAATTTCCTGTATATAATCAATTTCCTGTTGGTTCATCAAAGCACCGTACGTTCACTGAAAATGATATCATGTGAAATCAGTTGCTTGTTGCTTTTTATTTCTAATCAAGAAAAACAGAGGGATAGGATACTGAACCTTTAGGATAAATTGCTACATCCCTTGCAAAATGGCATCCCTTGGAAAACGGGTAAGCAAAGGATCCGGAAAGTAGTAGAGGAATGTCAAAGCACATTGGAAACGAAGATGAAAAATGTGATGGTTGTATCCAGTCAGCTTTTTCACTGTATCTCAGCTAATTCTCTTCTTTGCTCACATGTGAACCACAGTATAGTGTTTTTGGTGGTCAGTGGGGACTTTTTCTCCAGTTAGATACTGAAGATGTGAAATCTGAGGTATAAAAGCTGAAATTTATATAATGAAATGAGGGCCAAACTAGACAAAGGCACTGGAAGATCTGTGAACAGATTTTCCTGCTACTTTAACTATAGAAATAGCAGCTGCGTAGAGTCCCACTTCAGATCAGGTTTTTGTGAACAGCAGGCTCTGTTTAATTCTTTCACCTCACATGGTTTCCACTGACACCTCCCTTGCTGTTTTTAGTCTTGCAAAGAAAAAAAACAGGTGCACATCTTTTTTTTTCTAAAGCAGACAACAGGTTTTCATTGGCAAAACTGCTGTAGTAGAAAACACCTCTTCGCTCATACACAGCCCCATTGCACCCCTTCTCAGCACAGATACCTTTTTGGGTTACTTTATCCAGGTGTAGAGCAAAGAATGATGAGCTGCGCAGATTTGCTGAAAAAGCATAATCTTGCAAGTTGCCAAGGGGAAAAGAAGCTGCAAGTATCAGGTACGATATAGTATAAATTTGCAACCAACTGATTATAATACACCTTTCCTCAAATTTTCACAGCTCCACCGGGTTTAAACATCAACAAGTTCACTCTTGAAAAGAGTCTCAAATTTTATTACATGAGGCGAAATTTCTTTGCCTTTTTCATCTGAGAAAAAGTGAGTATTAGTTATACGATAGGTGATTTATATTTACGATATAAGCCACAAGTGCCGAGAAAGTGCTTCTGGAAACACGTCTGCATTCTTCTGTCTAAAATATACCTTGAAGGCGCTTATAATTAAAGTAATTTGTATTTTATTGCTTTCCTTCAGCTCTTTAGTGGTCTGTTTTTTCCAATGCTTATAGATTTAAAAAGGCAGAAATGAGTGGCGGTTTTGTATGGTATTTAGAGGTGCTGGGAGAGCTGTTGCATTGTTTTGTCATTGAACAGTGCCTGTTTCCATGTATTTATGAAGCAGTTGAATACTATCTTAAATTACTGATCCCTCTAGGCCAGTAAGTCTCCAAGGTTTCTGGCATAGAAAGGCCTTTCCCACCAGCCTTGCTACCTATTTAACTGGAGAAGTGAAGGACTAAACTGGACCCTTCTGTATGCAAAGCAGGGTCCCTCTTCTCATCAGAATTAGGTGTTGTAATTAAAGGGCCATCATAAGTTCCGAGTCTTAGCAACCCTATGAATCAATGTCCTCCAAAACGTCCTATCGTTAATAGCCTTGCGCAGGTCTTGCAGACTGAAGGCTGCGGCCTTCCTTTATAGAGTCAATTCATCTCATGTTGGGTCTTCCTCTTTTCCTGCTGCCTTCAATTTTTTCTAGCATTATTGATTTTTCCAGTGACAGTCTTGCCACCCACTTTAAGAATAGTTCCTAACATTCTTCATTGTTTAGTTTTTCTTGATTCCTTGCTCTGTTGGCAAGTGCTGATCTCACATCCATCAACCTTCCTTGTTTTCATAACACTATAACGACCCTTTGGTCAGAAGTCCTGCCAGAACAAAAATCTTCAGCTTTTGCAACCTCATGAAAGGGCACAAAGGCCCTTCCTCCATATGATACCAAACTATAGAGCGTTTTCCTACTTACCTTCTGCCCCGCGCTACTGTAGCCAAGTAGTGCGGGGTCCCCCAGCACTCCCCACTACAGGGGCGGCAACAACGCTGCTGCTGTCGCGCCCCCTCAGCGGGTGTCATTCCTGGTGCTCTTCAAAACGGCGCCTTTTGATGACCCTGCGCAGAGCGCAGAGCGTGGGGTCGTGGGGAAGCCCAGGCGCGTGCCAGAAATGACGCGCGCTGAGAGTAGCACGTGGCCTAGGGGGCTATGAGTAAGTGGGGAAACGCCCATAGTCTATCAGCAATGCTATTTTCTTCCAAATGCTACAAAAGACAGTCTCACCTTAAATTGCTCAGAAAGGGCCTTCAAAGTCTTTACTGCTTCTTCATTTTCTGGAACAATTCGTACCACCTTATCCCTATGAAAGGACATTGAAAATAAACTATAAGGATTTCTTTTCAACCAGGGAAAAACATTGGATAATAAACATGCATATCCTTCAGATGGGAATAAAAATCTGTAGCTGATATATCACAGATTTGTATATGTGCTTTGTAATAATGAGGCCAGAAAGAAATGTTTAAATTGAATATGGATTAATTTTGCACAGTGAAGAATCAGGCAAAACAAAACTGTCTTTGTTTCCTTGCTAGCATGCTGTCTAAAAAGTGGATGAACTACAGTCTGCTTCCACATCACTCTCTTTACCACATTATCATCCTTTGCAACCTCTTTCTTCTGAGTGCAAATGATGCTGTGGACATCCTCAAAGGAGACAAAATACAGTGGGGTATATCCTACCAATCTGTCTCAATTTGGTGCATTATTTTGTCTTAAGGTGCATACGACCGGCAGAGGAGACCCTTGTATCAGTGAGATGTGCTCTGTATCACTTTTTGCTGAGGCTCAACTCCTCATCCATCCTGATTGGAAACTAGAATGTATTTAATAGTAATATAACTTTGCTAATATTATGAAGAGAAGGGGGGAGTTAATATTTCCCCATAACCTCTAAAAGTAGTAAAATGATGCTTCCCCCCCGACACCCCATCCTTTAAATGTATGATAATAAACATTAATCCCTCTCAGTAGCAACAAATGAGGAACCCTCCTTTTTCCTCAAGTGGGACCTAAATTGGTTTACATCATTCTCATCTCCTCCATTTTATGTGAGCAACAAACCTGTGAGCTAGATTGGGCTGAGAGTATGTGACTGGCCCATGGTACAGAGTGAGCTTCCATGGCAGAATGGAGATTCCAAACTAGGGCTGTTCCCGCATGGGCGGAATACAGCAACCCAGGGACGCTAAAAACAGCGTCCCTGGGGAGGGGTTCACACGGCCACCGCCGCATCTCAGCAGCGGCGGCCTCGCAACCCCGCAGCGGTGCGATGCCGCTGTTTCCGAATCTCACTCCCTGAGCAAGGTATTTCGGAAACAGAAGCTGGAAGGCGCCATTCCCCCCCCCCTTCCTGAATGCCTACCTTGTCTCCTGGCTTCCGGCTTGTCGCAGAGGCCAGAGGACACGCCCCCCCACAGCCTGCGACTCCAGAGCCGTCACTCCAGGCTGCGGGGGCATGTCCCCTGGCTTCTGCGATGAGCTGGAAGCCAGGAGACAAGGTAGGCGTTCGGCGATGGCACAGCCTGTGCGAAGGCTGTGCCACCACTTGCCGCCCTCCTGGGACTGTCCATGCGAACGGTCCCAGGGGGGTGCATCGGCATTGTTTATGCTGACGCACCCCCGCACCGTTGCGGTGTGGAAAGGGCCTAGGTTTCCCAGATCCTAATCTGACATTTCAACCACTACACAAGCTTAGCTTCTATTACAAACAGCACCCAGTCCTGAAACTCCCATTATCATCTTGAAGTTGGTGGCAAGACAGATGGACATAAAGATCCCTTCATTATTACAGATGCATTATAAACAGTCAGCCAAGTGACCTGTTTTGTTATGATGTTTGGTTTGAATAAGGATCATATGGGTAGGCAGATGGAATTTTTGTCTAGAGGCCCATGTGGCTCTCACCAGCCCTGTCCAAGTCTTTGCCTCTGCCTCCAACAGCCATTTCCTAGGAGTCTGGCTGGGCTGTGGCAATTGGTGCTTGGCTGGGTTGTGTGATAAGTGGGCCCAGTTGTATGGTGGCCACCATTCAATTGTGTTTTGGCTGCTGCAGCGGAGCCAGGCCAGGCTGTGTGGGTAGCAAGCTTCTGATACAGCCAGAAGTAAGCTTCAGTTGGTCTTCCATCATCAGGGAACATGACAGTGCAGGGGGGTAGGACCAATGTGGGGTAATGCTGGAGAGCTTCAGGGGCAGAGTCCAGCTGACCCTCGATTGTAAGGATGAGTTGGGTGTCATCAGTGTACTGATGGCACTGTAAACTGTTGCTCCGTACCAACTGAGCCAGGACTTGCTTGAAGATGTTCAATCGGGGATAGTGTTGCCAGCCTTCCGTTGCACTTCTGAGGTAACAATAGGTTGGCTTCCTGCAGCACCCCACACCTGGGTTGGGTGTTGCTTGGATACATCCTCCCCCTGTATATTACCTGCAGTCCCTGCCCTGGAGGAAAGAGGTCATCCAGGTCTGGGCTGTCACTCTAACTCTGGTGTCGGCGAGTCGGTGGACCAAAAGTTCATGATCTACTACATCAAATGCTGCAGTAAGATCTAATAATACCAGCAGAGTAATAATACCTGCAGAGCAGTCCCACCTCAATTCAATTGGAGCTGAACCTCATCCACAATGGTGAGTATCACCATTTCTGTCCCATGACCTGTATGGAACCCAGACTGGTAGGGTTCCAACACCTTTGCATCATCCAGGAAAACCTGTCGCTGTTCCTCAACTGTTCTCTCAATTACCTTACCCAGGAATGATACATTTGAAACTGGGCAGTAATTGGTCAGATCCAAAGGATCTAAAGATGGTCTTTTTAAGAGTGTATGGACTACTGCCTCTTTTATCTCTTCCCCCTGGAAATACTCCTTGCCCAAGGAAGAAGTTGATAATTTTCAGCAGGGTCCTGTAGCACTTCCTCACTGACCTTCACCAGCCGGTATGGGTACAGGTCAAGGGGACAAGTAGTGGATCAAATAGCAACCAGATACCTGTCGACATCAGTGTGCTTGCAAGACACTTGAGAATTAGACTGAATTTCTGTAACGCTAAATATCATTACTCTTTGCTAACTCAGTCCACTCACTTCTCATTGCAGTATTGTGGTGTTATTAACATTAAAAGTAATTCAATAAATATAACATCCTTGATCTCTGGGTGCGCAAAGAAGATAATTATACATTAATTGATTTTTTTCCTCTGTAGGCATTGCCCTTTTAAGAAAACCATAGAACAGGCTGCCCTGAGCGGCAGCTTTCCTGTAGACTTAGAGCCTGCAAGAAAGAAAGCCGGTAGCTTCCCTGAAACCACGCCTTAAACTTAGAGCCTGCAAGAAAGAAAGCATGAGTTAGTAAGGGGGACGAGGCTTCGTGACTCATGAGTAAGCGCTGTGGCTCCGCGCGCGTGCGTGTGTGACCTGTGTATAAGCCGAGGGGGGCATTTTTCAGCCTAAAAAAAGGCTGAAAGATTCGGCTTATACGTGAGTATATATGGTACAAATTGTAAACAGCAGAACTAATTAATCTTTAAATACAAGAGAGATTTTTTTTATTTCGTGCTGAAATACATAAGCACATCCCAAGTCAAAGCAGCAGAAAAGGTCATCAATGTAATCTTTGCAGCTTTGCTATTTATCTCCTGAAGGTGTATTCAAAGTTAATATTTATGAGTTCATCTGTCATTCAAGGAGATAAAAAGAATTATAGTGCAATTCTGAATAAAGATAAGTTGTTCTAAACTCACTGACTTTAGTGAACCTAGAAAGATATAACTCTGTTTAGGATTGCACTGGTCTTGTTTGGAAAAATGCCTTTCTTTACTGTTTGCTCCACCAGGATAACATCTGGAACTGACTTCCAGCGTCTTGTGGTAATCTACTTAATTTAACATCAGCCAGGCAAATAGCTCTAGGCCCAATCCCTATGATATTTCAGCCACCCACAGATAACCTAATTATGGAAGGTAATATATGAATTTGTGGTTTGAATTTTTTTTCAAACTTTGAAGCCTCAGGGAAACAATTTAGTGCCAGAAACAATCTCATAGTTATTTTGTCTTAAATAATATGTTGAGATTGAAGAGAGCAGATGGATTTTTTTTAAATTTACCATCAGTGCACCTTGTTATCAATGCAGAAAAATATTGTTTGGAAGGTGGTTTTTCACTTGTTGGGGAATGCATTCGCTTTAGATTCCCAGGCTCCCATTGATGGCAGATAAATTAAATAATACATGTGAGAGCTTGCGTGAATGGAGTGTCGATGTTAACTTTTTTTTAGTAACATGTGCTTGAAGAATTGGTTGTTTCCAAACAATTCAGGAGAAGTGTCCAGTAATATTCATCAAAGCTGGGCCCACCAAGGGTTCCTTTGTGTAAGTCTATGTGTGCTCTCATTCTTATTAATGGCAAATGAACTTTAAACATATTGTGCACATAAGATACAGCCTGCTTGTTGGATTCTGGATGCATCTGTTACAGCTCTGAAAGAGCAGATTGTTTAATGGGCTTTTTAAATGAATGTACAGGCACTTTAAAAGATTAATTTCACTGACAGTTTTATTTACTGCAATGTATACTGGTGTTCTGCCCTGACCTGGATGGCCAGGCTAGCTCGATCTTGTAAGTGCTCAGAAGGCTAAGCAGGTCAGCCCTGGTTAGTAACTGGATAGGAGACCACCAAGAAAATCCAGGGTGGTTACGAAGAGGAAGGCAATGCCAAACAATCTCTATTAGTCTCTTGCCTTGAAACCCCAATGTGGTAGTCATAAATTGGTGGTGATGTGATGGCATTTTACACACATATATTGTTATCCTATGCTTTTAATGAACGTTGTAATCAACTTTGAGTCCTTGGGAGAAAAACTGGGCTAAAATGTCCCGTCCCCCATTAATACTTTCCATTCTCACCACATGTTTGATACAAAATTTGGCACTAATGGTCAGCAAGATCAGGCAATTACCTACCTTCCAATGGCCAATGCTGCCATCTTGATTTTTTCCTTGATGTGGGACCCTTCCTACCTGGTCAAGCTCCACATTGTATAAGAAAAAATTCAGAATCCTTCATGAAAAGGCAGGGAACTCTGGGGGCATTTTCAGAGTGTGCATTCAGAACCACTCACTAAATGTCACGTGTCTCTCATACTGCTAGACAAGTTTACCTCAGAGCCCTGACAAGCTGAAATAGCAAAATCTAGGATTCCTGGCGCCAAAGCAGCACTGCAAGTCTAGCAAAAGTAATCAGCACGTACTACTATTACTATTGTTTTTGGTGAATTTCACTCTCTTAATTAGATGCACTGTGATGGCTGCTTTGAGCATATGAGTCACCACTTGGTGCTGCAGTCATGAAGTGATTGAATATGCATAAACCAACTTACCTCCAGACTCCTAATTGATACACTTGGGATAATTTGTTTTTCTCTCCTTTACGATTACACAGATCAGGAGTCCTTTATTAAAATAGAGGTACAGACTAAAGTGCAGCAGATGTATCTTGGGAAATAAACTGCCACATTATATTAAGTCTTTCACTGACAAAATATAGCTTTCATCTTGTCTGCTGCAATGTAGCTCATCCCTGCTGAAATGTATATGTCCCGTCCTAGCAGAGAACACATCTTGTTTTGCCTTTATCTGGGCTATACATCTTGCCTCATAGCGGATTTCTAATATACAAGCACTGGAATGATTCTTCTGAACCAGACAGAAAACTGAACATGACAGTTTTTGCACAGCTTAACACAAATCCTGATATATACATCATCTTCCACTGCATTTTATTATTTATTTGTTTAGAATAGTTCTAGTTCATACTGTATTAATCTTTCAGAATCATGAAGGCACAGAATTCTGTGCACATATGGAACAGATCCAAAGGCTAAAACTCCATATTTTTCAGAGAACCTTCTACAACTTGTGCCTTCTTTTGCACAATAAAAATACACACACTTACCAACAGATGTGGAATTATAAGTGGAATCCCTACAAAATCTTACTCAGCTCTTTAGCATTTAGGCTAGAATCTCATGTGGCCTAACTTAAATGGCTTCCCCAGCTGTGCCTTGCCTGATTTCAAGTTTAGTGAAAGATGATGTCACCCAAAATATTTATCAGGGTAGATTTACAGATTATACAACTAGTGGGATTTTTATAGGAGGTTTTGTTTGGTGTTCAGAAAGTAAAAGTTGTTGTTGCCTACCTGGAGGCACTAGGGGGAATATGTGTTGGGATTTTGCAAGTGTCTGTCACAACTCAGTCATAAAAGGGTTAACTGTTTGTATGTAAACAAGTTGCTGAAGTCCCTGTATGACCTGATCTGTTGATTAGCCATTGCTTGCATGTGAGCATGTACATCTGAAGTTATAAAGTTAGCTCTGTTTCTTGAGCAGACACAATACTAGAAAGGAGACACGAGCTAGATGACATCATGTGAGACAGCAGATAGGTAGCAAGATGTAGCCAACTATGCAGTAAAGTAGATGGGTAACAGGAAAGAAATAAATTTCTTATTTTATCTCCATGTTAACCCACCCTTATAGTTAGTAAACTCATTTATAAAAAGCAACTGAGAATCTGTCTCTTCTGTTCTACTCTGCTAATACACACACACACACACACACACACACACACACACACACACACACACACACACACACACACACACACACACACACACACGGCATGGGTGAGTTAGATCAGCAGAGGCCAGGAGAACTGCAGAAGTGAGGAAGCTGTCACACACTTCTCTGGACAGCTCTTACAGCCAGGACTGGGGCACTTGGTCTATGGATTGGCGAAGGCATGCAACCTGTGGAGTAAACAGATCATGCACCAGGCCCGGCATGGGCAAGCTGTCCTGGGATGACCACTGAATTGGGCCAAGGTGGAAGGCCTTGGGTTGCACTCTGGCTATCTTCTACATGGGCAGGGTAATAGGGATATAGTCACGGAGGGTTCTTGGGTGCTGGGTGACTGGCATCAAAGCGGGCACCTGGGTATATGGTGGGGCAACAGAGTGAGATTCCAAATGGGAGCATAAGCATGTGAATCATGAGTAGTGAGCAAGGGGGAAGCAGTGCTGCAGTCATTTTGTAGGGTTCTGTGTGGAATAATTTAAGTCCCCCTTGTGTTGGTCATCCTGTGATTGATCCATAGGTGGCGCCATGTGTCCCAGAGCCCTCTACTGAAGCTGCCCATATGCCTATGGGAGTGGGGTGGTTAGACCTATATTGTTCCTCGCTTTGGGGCCTTGCCATGACTGTTTGCCCAGGGTAAATAGTCCGGCGAGTCTACTGCTGCCTCAACTGCAGCAGCTTTGTGTGGCAGATAACAGCCTGTGGAAGGTAACAGGGTGGCCTTGTAGTTACAGAGTGCCACCTGCAGAGTCCTGCTCCACAGTCACTCCTCCTACCTGTTCTGTCAGTGTGTGATGCTTCCCAATGGTGTGTTCCATGCCCAAGGGTTGTGTGGTTGAGCCACCACAGTGGTGCAAGATGTTAAGTCTCACAGCTATGGGGCTCACTAACATAGCCCTGTGCCACTTGACTTGGCATCTGGTCTTTCCTTGCATGACCTGAAGTTTATACTGGCCATAGAAGGAGTGCATGTTGTAGCATAGCCCAATGAGTACTGGGCAAAGGACTTGTCCAACTTTCAAAAAGGAAATAAAATCACAGAGAAGTTAAGAAGCACACAGGCTTACGCTTATCACTGGAATCGGAACTCCATCAAACCCAAGGACTTGTCCACATTCTGTGGGATTCTGGGCAGTGGGGGAATGATAGCTGCTGTCAGCAGTGACTATGGCTGCCTATGAACAATACTGTATTTTTTGGCAACATAATTTTCTATTGTTCCCAAAGGAGGGGTGTGGCGCCTCCCCTGACCGCTCGTCCCCCTGGGGCGAGTGTGCCGTCCCACCTCCCTTTACCTGGGGGTTGTCCTCCCCAGACGATGTTTTAAATAGTCTCGCCCACAGGGCGCCTCAGCTTCTGGCGTGCCCTGGCACCCTTCCTGCACCCTTCCTGAACTCCTCCCCTCGCTCTGTTACTTCACGGAGCGAGGGTTGGTCTGCCTACCAGGCTTCCCACCACTCCCCCCTCCCTGTTGTACTCTCACAGGGTTGGGGCTCAGCTCTGGTCTCCCAGCCTGTTCTACTGCACCGCTGGGATACAGGACTCTTCATCTCCCTGCCCTTCTGGGCTAGACAGATCACTTTCCCTGCCTCCTCACAGGTCTCCCTTCTACCCTCTTCCCTCAGCCAACGCCCCTGAGCATCCTTTCCCACCCCCTTATATCCCTTTTCCTCTCCAATTCCCCTGCCATGTCCCAGCTGCCGTCCCTTCAGATTCCCTTCATCAGCTTCAGCTGGGACTAGGCGAGCCCGGCTAGGCTCAGAGCCCCGCCCCTTCACTCCTTCATCCTGGTGCGTTTGTGCCGGCGGGCCGGTCGATTGACCTATCAAAGGATTGACGGGTCAGGAGATTGGCCCCTAGTTTGGTTCCCGGGTCGGTGCATCGATGCGGCAGGGAGGCGGCGGCCCGCTCTAAAGGAGTGGCGGTGGATCGTCGAGGCTGCCGGCCAGCCGGCGCAGCACCTTCTCCTCCAAGAGAGCGGGCGTTGCCACGTCCTCCTGCGGCTTCACAAGTCTGGGCACCACGCAGGTGCTTGAGCCCGGACACAGGGGTATTCCTGCCCTGGAGCAGCTTAGGAAGCTAACTTCTGCCACTGTCCCTGATCTACCTCATCCCACGCTGGTGCAAGGGTTTATGCTGGTGACCTGCTGGCAGTTTGGTTCAGCATAGCACCAACAGGATGCTGCACTGGTACAACTGTGCTTTATGTCAACACCTTGGAGATTCACCGGTTTGACACCTAGTTAGTTCTCTGACCATTCCATACCACATCCCCGGATTGCTCTGTTAAATTTCCTATTATATAGTAATGGTATCAGCCAGTGTTCTTCTATTAAAAAGAGTTGACAAATGAATAGTTCTGCCTGTACAGAAATGTACATTTTCAATAGAAATAAAACCAAAAATTAACAAAAGCAGTCAGAGCATATTTGTATTTCGCTAAAGATGGGAAAGTCACATTTTTTCATTGGCACCATTTTTCTTGCTTCAGCCTTCACTTTCCTGTCACCAGAGGTAAATATCACAATATCAGCAACTAAATTATCGTGGTACAACAAATGCCAATAATTACCTCAGGAGCCTTTTTTCCTGAATGATGGCTTCTTATTTGTTCACTGTAGGCACCAACAGGTTTTTAATAAATTGAGTGAATCTGTAACTAATTTTAAATGCCCTAGTCCTCTAGGTTTATTTTTAATCTGAAACCATTTTCCAGAACTTTACTACATTTTAACTCACCCTTTTTAAAGAAAATTTCCTTTAGTAGGATGAAAAATTACTTTCCTCTAGGCTCCTTTTAAAATGCTATGCTTGAAAAAAAATCATGAAATACCAGCTCTGCTGTGATGTTAATCGTCTATATGGTATCATTCTAGTGAAAGCGAATATTAAGTTCATTACCACTAACTGGTAGCCTAAAACAGTAGTCTTCAGGCTTCCCTGATCCAGGATCCACCTTTAACTCCAAGGCAACAATATGGGACCCATGGAGCTGCCAGCATACCCCAGGACATGAATTCATGTGACATCAGTTTTGTGATGGGAAGATGAGGAGCCAGACTTACAACCTCACCAGTTAGGGAACTTTGCGTTGCAAGAACACACAGGACTACACTGATCTATATTACAGGGTCAGGGCATTCAGACATCATCCCTACTCGATTGTTGTTACTTCTACTGTGGGATCACCATTTTGGACTCATATCTGGAAGCAGCATGTGTCTGTCGCAGGAAAACATACATTCATTGAATAAAATTTAATTTCAATAGTCACTTTCGCAGGAGCTATGATTTAAATTAAAACTGGTTACTTCTTGTGTTAGAGGTATTGTCAGCCTTATGCTTAAATTTAAAAAAGTTGTAAGAACTAAAGTGATTTCCTGACTTCATTTGGGAAACTGTATTTAATTTATACATTTCAGGGTCAAACAAAAGGAGACACAAATCTATTAATGGACCAGCTAAGTATTTTTGCTGATAAAAAGCAACTACAGGAACCCCCTCAGACTGGGGCCACAACACGGGAGGAGGAGAATTTTTTTCCTACCATACCATTAGCCTGACTTCAAATATTTTTTACAGCTGCTGCATTTCCTCTTGGGAGAAACATACAGGATGCCCCAAATAGGGGCAAATAGTGTCTTGTGAACATTCTGAGTGAAAAAGTAATGTGTGGGAGGGAGTTAGCTCCTTTTAACTTGGGCCACATCCCCACTTTAAATGCTTTCCCTAGCTACTATCTACTAATTTAAACAAAAAAGCAGCTCACAAGGCTCATTCACAGACCTGTTAGCATCTAATCTAGTCTGGTCCTCAATTTAATAGAATATAAGAAGAGCCCTCCTGCATCAAGCAAACGGTCCATCCAGTTCAGCATCCTGGACAGTGGCCAGCCAGTTTCTTTGACAGGCTAACAACTGGCCACAGAGGTCTTGGTTCTCTCCCCTGATGTTGCCTCCTAGCACTGGGATTCAGGGGTTGATTGCCCCTGAATGTGGCAGCTTCCTTTAGTCACTATGGCTAGTAGCCATTAATAGACCTCCTCTCCATGCATCTATTTAATCCCCTTTTAAAGCTGTCTAGGCCTTTGACCATTACTGTGAACTCCACATTTTAATAATATATTAGTAAAGTAGTATTTTCTTTTTGTCTGTTCTGAATCGACTAACTGAACTGAATCTCCAATAGTCAGTTAGAAGCCTTGCTAAGCAAAAGCCCTTCTTGGACCCACCCATTTCATAAAAACATTCAGGAGAAGTCAGAAAATGTGTTTTGTGGGCCCCATGTTGGGGGCCCCTGCTCTATATGTTTAATAATTTTGTCTTTGATTAGAATTTCTACTAATTCGCCTGGAACAGCCAATTGGCTACCTGGCCAGTAATGTCATGGTTTCTCTGAACCCTTTTTTCAAAACTGGTGCAACATTTGCTACTTTTCTTCTGGGAAAGCAGCTGAATTTAGTGATAGGTTTCATATATAGGTTAGTACATCAACTATCTAACATCTGAGTTCCCTAAGAACAATCAAGCACACACCATCAGGACCTAGAGACTTATTGGTTTTTAATTTCCACAATCGGTTCAGAATTTCATCTCAGTTCTTCAGACAACCTTCCTGAAAATTGTGGTTGTGGCATGGATACATGCCCCACAATTTCCACAGTGATCACAGAAGCAAAAAAAATCCATTGAGCTTTTCTGCCATCTCCCCATTTTCCTTTAGCAATCCTTTTATTCCTAAATCATTCAAAGATCCAATTGCTTCTCTGGATGATTTCCTGCTCCAGATATACTTTATGAAATGTTTGTTGTCTTGATGCTTTTAGATACTACTACTCAAATTCTATTTTTGCATACCTACTTATTGACATGCATTTCTTCTGCCAGGACCTGTAGCGTCTTCTGTTCAATTTATTAGGGCAGACCTTCCACTTAAAAAAAAGAAGCCTTTAAAAACTTTTTATAGCTTCCTTGACTTGCATTGTTAGCCATGCAGGCATTCTTTTAGACTTGGCACTACTTCTCCTAATCTGTGGAAGGCATCCCATTGGGGCTTCAATTAGTGTGGTTTTGGGTTTTGAATTGGGCTGCAACAGGGAAATGTAAATTCCACTACCCAATTAATAACCAATAGATTCAAAGTCTTTATTTTAGAAAAAAACTATTTCTATTGTTCAGTCAAGTGCCTGACCCCCAAAGGAATCTACAGCAGTTGCAAAGATTCAAAGGATAGTTTAGGCGATTATAGAAATTTTGACATAGTGACACAGAGTCTTGCTATTTGTACATAACCAATAACCATTAATCAAGATAAGCATAGAAGTCTCATCCCGCTGAAAACTCTCCCACTGCGGAATTGGCACACTCTTAGATAGTGTGGATCCCTTAAAGAGAGAGGACAACCTTTAACATGGGCAATGATCATAACTAATGAAGAACAATAAGACTTGTTTTCTCTGTCAAAAGATAAAGAAACATAAACTCTCTTGCTAAGGGAGCACTTCCTTAAGAGAGGATTTATTTTACAAAAATAGGAATATAAGGTAAAGTGAAGTACATAGAACAAATAATACATGCACACTGAATGAAATCTTTCTTTTTTCAAACGAAAGAATAATTTTTCCATCCACTGTTTATAATTTAGAACAGTTACCTAATTAAAAAATTATGGATATTTTGGAATGCTGAAACTTCCAAAATAACTGTAATCTGATTAGTCATGAATTAGGTTTCTGCATTTTTAAACAATAAAACAATAAAACAATTTTTAAACCATTAAACAATAAAAAGCAATTTTATAAATCATTGTGTTATAATTAATTTTACTTATATTATTTCAAAAACATATAACAACCTCAGGCTACAGTAAAATAAGTAATGAATAATGCTGCACTTTGCAAATGGCGTTCATGTCAACTCCTTAGCTCTGACAGCTTCCATCCTCCACATTTAAAAAATAATTTACCATGTTCCCAGATGCTGAGAATATATAGAAATTGTAATCAGGAAACAGATTTTCTACATCAGGCCAACATGATGCTAGGACTGTTTCTGGACAGAGGCTATTCATCTAGGGCCGTGGTGGCGAACCTTTGGCACTCCAGATGTTATGGACTACAATTCCCATCAGCCCCTGCCAGCATGGGCAATTGGCCATGCTGGCAGGGGCTGATGGGAATTGTAGTCCATTACATCTGGAGTGCCAAAGGTTCGCCACCACTGATCTAGGGTGATAAAAAAGGCTCATTTCAAAGCTAAAAACAGAGATTTTCTCTACTAGTCCCCAAAGTTAAAAGGAACAATAATAGCAGTACAGTGATCCCTTTAACTAATGACACCTTTTAACTAATGACATTAATGACAAAGCAAAACCAGTATATTGAATCATTGGCATCTTTTGTCTAGGTGCCAAGTGATTGCATTGTTCACCCCAAAGAGATCCAGGAATCTTAGAGATGAGTTAGTTAGAGGTAGGCTGAGATCCCCTGCAAGACACTTTGAGCAACGATGGTCATAGTTGGCCTGTTGGGAATTATTCTTGCAGCAGATGTGCGGTGTGCCCTCTCTGTCTTCACATGGACAACTTCCAGGTAACACAGGGACAGAAGAGTGATTATATAAGATAATTTGTCAATTGTAATTCTAAATGTGTAATATATGGTATTCAGTGTCCCTGTGGTCTTTAATATATTGGTTTCACAACCAGGGCCATAAAATGCAGGATTTGTGAACATAGAAGTTGTATTAGGCTGGGCAGAAAAACAGCTCTATTCGCTAACCACTTCTCAGCCCTCAATCATAAGAACACAGATCTGCCTTTCCGGATTATTGAGACGATTCCAGATACCTCTGCAAACCTGCTTCAAAGACTGAAGACAAGAGAGGTGTTTTGGATTCACACCCTTGGGACCTTAGCCCCTTGTGGCTTAAATGAAGAGACAGACTGGTTATGCACTTGATATCATGCTGTATAATTTTCTTGTGGCGCCTATTCTGTTTTGGAATTCTCCACTTTCCCTCCCCCACCGTTTGTTTTTTGCCATGACTATACAGGTGTTCTTTCCCCCCTCCCTTACAGCTGGATATTTGCCAAATTGCATCAGTGGTCTGAGTTAGCAACCCTCCCTCATCTTCTTCCATTTAGGAAGTATATAAGGCAAACAGCTCCTTGCACTTCACCTAAACTTATTGCTCCTAACTTGAAGAAACCCTTTTTGACTGAGGTATTCAAGGATGCTGTCGTAACAGGTATTTCGTTTATGTAATTTAAGTTGGAATAATATATATTCACAACTAAGTTTTAAACTACAATTTTTCTGTACATTTTATCTTTTTTTCCTGAAGACTATGGCATCACCGGCGTGATTGACAAGACACACTGTATTATACCTTTTGAGTGGACACTGGCTTCATGTTGAAGACATGGGTGCCAGTGATATACAACTGTCTAATAAATCTGTATTTTGAAGCTGTATTGAGGATTTGATAATGTCATATGTAATTGGCAAACTTTTTTTGCAGACTATTATCTCAGTCATTTAAATGATACATTTCTACTTGTAGTCGGGCAGCATACACATTGTATTATCACTGTTGACCATTGAAGGCCAGTAGGCTGAAACACATTGGACAGGTTATCATGGGCCATCTACTATGACGGGGTGATTTTAATTTGAATAAATGCATATGTATTTGCATGCATATTATTTGCATATGTATTTGAATAAATGCATATGTATTTTTGCTATGCAGAAGTTCTTAATTTAACTGACCCTTATCTATTCTTGACCTTTTGGTACTTAATTCTTTTTCTGGGTTAAGTTTGTTAATGTCCCCTTTTCTTGTTGGCGCTTAATAAATACAGTAACCATGCTACAAAGATTTAGCATAGAGCCAATGCACAAAAATCTTCAGTGAGCTCAGGTCTGTTTCAGTTCAAAGTTCTGGTGTTTATCTTTAAATGCATAAACAGTCTGAGACCCAAAGTATCTGCACATCTATATTCCCTCATCCAAGCGTTCCTGAGTTGAGACTTCTCTGATCGTATACAGTTTCAAAAGGTTTACTGTGGCCCGGGTCTTCTCTGAGATTGCACTTCAATGATGGAACTTCTTCCAGAAGAAAGTTTGTCTGGCACTCTTTCTTATTAGCTTTTCTTTTTTACTTAGTTCATTTGTAGTCTGCCTCTCCAGTGACGATCCAAAGCCATCTACATTGTTCTTTTCTCCTCCATTTTATCTTGTAAGGCAGGCTGAGCTGAGTGTGGGGATTTGAACCCAAGTATTTTAGATCCTACTATGACACTCTTATTACAATATCACACTGAGCCATTGGTCTTTGTCATTGTTAGTGGGGCCTTAGATGCTCTTGTTTTTCCACGCTCTTGTGAGTACCATCTTCAACGTAGTAGTAAATAGTGCTTTCCGCAGTTATCTGTAATTGAATACGAAAAAACCCATCCATACTTGAAGGACCAGTGTCTCCAAAGCTGACCTCTGTAACAAACCCAAGAAATCTTCTCTTAATTTTTATTGTGTTCTTTTCCTTTCCTCACATCACCAGGAAGGGTCAAAACTGTGGATTTTATTTTTCAACAGGGAGGACACCTGTGAACTAGCCTTTGGACTCAGACCATAGAGCAGCTGTCATGTGTTAAGTGCTGTCACTGCTGATGACCTAGAGGTGAAATGCTTTATATCATATTACCAGTTCAATGTACTTTCCTTTTCTGAAGGGTATGGATTGGTTTTTAAACTTAAGTGAATGGTTTTGTTTCCACTGTGGAATTCACATGCCTGGTCTTACTGCTTAAATAAAAAAGAAGAGGGCAATATACTTCCATCTGCTTATCTTGGACAATATAAAATGTAGCATTGAATTAATTTTGCACATAAAACATCTACTGTAAAATGGACTACTTTATTTTCTGCAGACATAGGGCAAGCCATTTCTAATATCATATTCCCCCAAATAATTTTAGTTTGATCATGATACACACTACATTAATTTCTGGATTCTCCCCACTCAAGGTCACTCATCTACATATATATAAAGCTAACAGTGTTTTTGTTGATGATAGTATAACTCAGTAACTGCTGGGCCAATTCCTCTGAATATTCCCAGCCACTATAGTCAGCCAGGTGAGAGTGTTTTTAGATGTTCACATACCTGAAATTTCACACCTGGCCCAGGTAAAACACCTTTTTCCTGGTGCTCCATGGTGAAGGACATGCAACTGCCTATGTGTAACTGTCACCCTTAGAATGTTTGTGCAGCTTAGAATGTTCACTCAGATGGCCAGATATGAGCAGTGGAAACAGTACATAGGCAGTAATTCGAGTGGAAGTGAAACACATACACACACATACACATGAGGGAGAGGGAAGGGAGGGAGAAGGAGGGAGGGGTGGCATGCAAGGGAAGAGAGGGAGGGAAAGGGATGGAGGGGGAGGCATGCAAGGGAAGAGGGGAGACAGTGAGGGGTGGCATGCAAGGGAGGGGAGGCAGGGGGCCCAGCATCTTGATATGACCCACCCACCCTAGCGGAGGAAAAGGGAAGGGAAGGAGGGGGAGGGGTGGCATGCAAGGGAAGAGAAGTGAGGGAGGGAAGAGAGTGAGGGGCGACATGAAAGGGATGGGAGGGAGGGGCCAGGCACCCTAGATTCCCTGAATACTGCGGTTACAGTTAAGAAAACCAGGCACGCATTACTCAGGCGTAAGCTTGGTACAGGAACCGTGACATACTTTGAATGGCTGCGTTGCGCTCCCAGAGGGTTTCCTCAGAAGCGACACCCATTGCCACCAACCAAACTTATTCCCAGGTAAAGGATCATGACCAGCCAGCCTAGATGTGTGGGAGGGGTGCCTTTCCATCCCCCCCAAGGAATGTGGGCACACACATCAATGACATCGCACAGTATCAGGCTGCGTGTTTGCATGAGCACGTACTGCTGGCCTCTGAAATTGATTTGCTGCTACTGTTCCTTTCCCATTTCACCACAATAAGCCACAGCAACGCGTGGCCGGGCCCCGCTAGTCTTTAATAAGAAGCATCTACCACAGCTTCAAATTCTTTGCTGAAACCCAACTATATTCTTAACTTAGGCCAAATTCCTTATACCCTACCTGTCCCTAGATAGTTGTTTTCTCCCTTGTGTATCCAACAAACCCTAGGTCAGTGTCTGGTATATGTACTGAATACAACAGTACATTTTAAAAACAAGTCTCAAGGTAACCCCCATAAAACAACAACCGCAGAAACATGAACCGGATGAAGGCATATTTGTCTTTAAAAGGCCAATAGCTCACCAAAATAGCTTAAACCGAGACTAAACCAGTTTATGTACATCCAAAGGTGACTTGTGGTGAATGAATCTCAGTTCAACTCCAGCAAGATACATTGTAAACTCAAGTGGACATGGACTCCATACCCTTTCCTATTTTAGAGGTGGTGCTATTTATGCTTTATGCTCTCTCTCTTCCGAAAATCATCCAGGATTATACTGCACAATGATGCCAAAAAAGCTTCCATCTGCTTATCTTGGCAAAACAAAATGAAAATGGCAAAACAAAAGGAGCAGGGTGGAATAAAACTGAAACAAAAAACTAGTTAAATGCTAAGTGGTGGTGGAAAGAGCCATCAAGTTGCAGCTGATTTATAGCAACCCTGTAGGGTTTTCTGGGCAAGAGACATTTAGAGGTGGTTTGGCATTGCGTACCTCTACACAACAATTCCTTGGTGGTCTCCAATCTGAATACTAACTAAGACCGACCCTATTTAGCGTCCTAGAATCTGAAGCTACTGTGCTGGTGGGTGCACAGCTACCCATGTCGGGGTAAATGTTAAGTAACTGTGAGCAAATAAAATGGCACAGAAGATGTCATTAGCTTCAAGGAATGAATACAATATCCCGGGGATATCCCGGGGAAAAGTGGCTTGAAGTGAACACTATTTGCTGTCATTTTTCTGTCATTGTAAGTCCACAATAAAGTCACTGTAAGTCCACACTAAAGTTCCAAGCTGTCACTGTAAGTCCAAAATAAAGTTCCATTATCCCTCCATTCTACTATGATCATGGATTGTAAGTCCACAATAAAGTTCCATTACCCCTCCATTCTACTATGATCATTCCTTGGGTTTTCTATTACTTCATTATGGAAACTAATTTCAGTACATTCTCCTCTTGCCACAACAATAATTCCAGTTTAGATAATAATTTTGTCCTGGAAACGCCTTTATCATGGGGTCATGCAACGTGTCGCACCTTTAAATACAACTTCTTCGTTGTCACACATCGGCTCGTTTTATTTTAATCAATGCCCAATCTCTCCTTCGTTATTACACTCCAGAAATAAGATACCTTTTCCTAGTTCACTTCCCCCCTTATAGAAAACAACTCCAGCGTCAGGCACAAAGTCTTCAACGTGAGAGCCCGTTTGCTAGCGTCCATTGCAAGTTGCAACGCCAAAGGGAATTCACGTGAACCTATACTAAACACGGATGAAATCCCATCAGTTGGGCCGTACATTCCCACAAGTACCAGAGCAAAAATCCGGTAGATACGAAACGAGGGAGTTGCAAACCAGCAAAGTGCGCGAAGCGAGAAAGAGCGGGCGGACTTACCCGGCGTAGCGGTTGTCGTAGAGGTAGCTGTGAGCCTGCTCGAAGAGCAACCAGAGAGAGAGAAAAGAGACTACTTTCCTGTGAACTTTCCTCATCTCCGCACGAGGTTCGGGAGAGATGATGGAGGCTACACCTCTGCTCGTCTCTGCTCTGTGTGTACAAAAGAGCCGCTCCGGGGGGAACTCGATTTGGAACTGGGAGGGAGGAGCAGAGGCAGGAAATTAATTTTTTTTCTTTGAGAGGAAGGGGGGCGAGTAGGAGGGGTCGTTGCTTTTCAGCTACCGTGCACAAAAGTCAGTTTTTTTTTTAAGTTGAGGGGAAACGAGTGTTGCAGGAGCTTTTGCAGAAGGAATCGCAGTTTTGCTGCGTGTGTTCAGTTTTGCAAAAGCAGCGTCCAATCCCGCTTCCGAAAAAATTCGGTGACAAAAAGTTAAATGCAAGAGGACTGGAGTTTGAAACTGAAGCAATTCCACAGGAGCGAGAGTGGTGAATTCGGCGGGAAAGACAGGGAAGCACAAGAGGGAAGCGTATTTAGATTTGGGGGAATGAACATTTTCTGCTTTCTGAATGCTGTTTTCGCTTTACATTTTTTAATCCTATCCTTTCAGTTGACTAACATTTCGTACATCAATCTGGGCAGTATCTTGAAGGGACTACCTTGAGGGTCATAACTTGGGTGGCAGTTTCTCAGAATTACAACAAATTTCTAGACTAGCGATCAGGATACCTGGAAAAAAATGACTGTTTTGGAGTGTGGACTCTATGGCATTATATCCTCCAGGAATTTCTCAAGCTGGACTGGCAACTTCAGTTTTGGATGAAGTTACTATTTTCTCTGAAGTTAGAATGTTTAAAAAATGGGTAAGAGAAAAAATATTGTCATTGCGCTTGTGAAGACTTTGGATCTTCATTTCTATGTAACAGTTCAGACACATTGGCCCTCATCCAGAAGGAAGCTGTATGTCCCTCAGCCTTCAATGTTGAGACTTTTTTGAAACTCTCTTAGGGATCAAAAGGAAGATTGATGGATACGGTTGTTAACTATCTATGCTCCAATTAACCTGCATTGTGGTCTAGAAAGTACATTTCTGAATTTGTTGACAATCAGATATTGATTCTGCCCATCAGATTCTGCTGTCTGCTTTCTCTGATCACCTACACCAGCTTCTGCCATATGGGCTGCATTTTAAACAGTGAATTGGCAATTCAGGGGAGAGGGGTTTTTTATATTTACATGTGTTTCTGTGACTGACTGACAAATGGGTTTCAAATGAAGCCAAATGTGTATGAGGAAGGAAGAAATGTGTGTGAATGAGCAAGAGAAGAAATATCACTTATTCTCACATTCTTCTGTTCCAGTGTTTTGATTAGTGATGACAGGAGAAAAATGAGAAGTAGCCAACGAATCAGACAACTTTTTTGAGTGATGTTAGTGTTGGTGGTGCGTCTAGATCATTCCCATCTTCCCACGACTTGTCTTTTACTGTTGATCAGGACTTCAAAGGGACCTTATGCAGACTGGGGGCTGCGTGAGGATTACAGCAGCAGATCTTGAACCTCGAGCAGTCCTTCCCCATGTCTGCAATGTTGCTTCTAATTCAGTTTCTCAAAGACTGGCCTGTATCTACTGTGGCTCTCTTTTCCACGCCACATCAATCTAAACATGTAGTGGAGAAACAAGGTTTGCTCACAGATATAATCACAGAAAATTTAAATTATCTGATTTGTGAGCTCCCAACAGCTGTGAATTTTAAAGAACTTGATGTTCAGCTGTGGGTTTGGGAGGTAAAAGTTTCATTGTCTGAGAAACACTAGAGAGTATTTGGTGGTACATTACACAAGAGGGTCTGAAACTAAGGAACAGTGGCTTGCTGAAGAAGACTCTAGGGAGTCATGGTAGCTGCATGATTTGAACCAGGGCTGTTAATTCACAGCTCAGTCTCTTAACCAGTTAAGCTGAGACTATAAATATTTGTTATTTAATGATTTTTGCTTCTTTTCAGTTTGTGAATTCAACTTTTTAGGCTCTGGAGTTTTCAAAGCCTTTGGTAATGTATATGGGGATGCTGTAATTGGTTAAAACAAGAAGGAAAAGACTTGCTGTATGCATAGACGTCTACATATTTCTGGATTTGATTTTAGAACGTTTCTTTGCCTATACAGTGTGACTGTACCAAGACGTGTTTCCGTCCTATTTTTATGCAGGAAGATTCAAGACAAAAGATCATGAGTTACGTTAATCCTCACAAACTAGAAGCGATATAGTACCGACGCAATGAACAATCCAGTCTTGTGGATACCATTAGATAGACTCCAATGTAATTTACTGGCAATCACACCAGTCTACCATTTTGTGCCATAAATAATGGTTGGGTCACATGTGTATCAGTAAACAACCAACCTGTAGCTTAGATTACTTTTAATGGTTTTTCTATTGATTAAAGCCGAACCAGTTTATAGGTCTGAAATTTTTGCCAATACATCCCAGATCTTTGGTTTCTGTGTTATTCACACCAGTTAGTCAGAGGTTGACACAGATTACACGGAAATGAAAGTTTCTCCATCTGACCTCTTGCCTTCTCCTGACATTTGACAGTTTAATTGGCAGTGCCTCATGCGGAGGGTCCCTGTGTGCTAGCAAGGTTAATCCTGTAGCACATGCTCGTGCTTTGAAAAGCCTCTGAAGACAAATAACAATAATAAATAGCTGGTGGCATCTGGTCAACAAAAGGGGATGTTTTCCATCAACAAAAGGATTTGGCATCTTGGCATTTCACAGTCTGCAAACAACATAATCTGTATGGCAAAGGCATCAGTAAGCTACCAAATGCAGTTCTAATTCCATGGCTGATTCTCAAAGAGTCTTCTAAAAGTGTTTCTGAAGTCAGAGGAATGACTTGTCATGAGTTCTTTCTGCCAACAGATCAAACAACATTCTTATCTCTTGTGTAACAGAACCAGTTTCTATGTTCTTGTGCATCAAGTGCTGCAAAAACTCAATCAGCAATGTTTAATCTTAGCCTAACAAAATGTGCATTTTTCATATATCACAATTAATCGAATACTTGCATCTTGGTGTTACAAAAACTAAGCAGATTAATGTTAAGTTTCAGACAGCAGATATCTGTTAAACTGGCTCTGGCAGTTAACTCCAGATTTTTTTTACACCTAAACCCTGCTATTCTTTCCAATTGGATCCAAAGCAACTTAAAATCCTCCTCCACTTTATCTTCATAGCAATAGCCCTTTAAGTAACTTGGGCTGAGAGATCGTGACTGGCCGAAGTCAGCAAGATTCTGTACCATAATGGGGATGTCTCAGATCCTACTCTAACACGCTAACCACTACACTATGCTCGTCCCCAGCGCATCTTGGCATCTGCCCAGGCTAATTCAGGGCTAAAAGTGTTCCCATGCTATGAAATCATGCCAGAGCTGTTCAATGGATAGCTAATTTGGGATGCTTGTGGGAGGTGTGAATGTAGTCAAAAGAAGAAAATAAACATGCAAAGAGGATGAGTTTTACTTAGCCCTTGCCTGTGCTTATTTGTTTGGATGCAAGTATCACAAAGGTCAATGGAAACTCATAAGGGAATACTTCACTAGATGAGAGGACTCATGAATGGATCTCCTGCTGTTTTTAAAGTCAGGAATAGCTGGAGTATGTGGAATTCAAATGATGGCTGTAACATGGAGGAGTTTCCTCCATATGTATTTTTGAGACAGTTTTAGCAGCTACAGGTTTTATGCTGAAGTTGTATAATTGACCAAGAAGTGTACTAAATGTTTTTCTGAATATTTGTAGGCTATAATCACATCTAAACCATTTCCCACAACATTGGGAGTAAGAGGTATGGGAAACACTCAGTGGCTAACAGAAACACCAATTATGAGGGTTACTATTAAGTAGTGCTTATTTGTTTTTGACATATTCTCAAAATACTATAAAGAATATATAAAATTAGGGATTGGGTTCTGAGGACCACAAGAATGCCGTTTGAATAGATCTTTTCACCATCCCTCTGGTTTCTACAGCTGTTTGAGTGGGAGGGTAGACCTCATGAACAATGTGAAATGGTGCATGGGATTGATTATATCTCAGGCAGGAGATCATGGAATCCCCTTTGCATGGGCACTTAGGGGCACCTTGGATATAACATGCACTTTCTACTCTAATATGCCTTTGGTGAATTATTACCATACTCTGGAAGGCTCCATCATGCCCTATTTGGGTCATTCCCTGGGAAGAATAATTGGAAAATATAATAATGCCAGGAAAAGTTGAAGGCAGCAGGAGAAGAGAAAGACCAACACGAAATGAACTGACTCTATGAAGGATGTTATGGCCCTCAGTTTGCAAGACTTGAGCAAAGCTGTTAATGATAGGACATTTAGGAGGACATTGACACATAGGGTTTCCATGAGTCAGAAACGACTTGACAGCAGTTAGCGCATACACAGAGCATTGGCTATTGTCTGCTAGGAGGGAGGAATTTTCATTAGACTTGGAAAGAAAATTGTTGTACTGACAGGGCTTCTGATATTTGTGGGTGTAAAGTGCAATCAAGTCACAGCCGACTTGTTTTCAAGAGTTTTCAAGGAAGCAGAGCTGGTTTGCTGTTGCCTTCCTCTGCATAGTGACCCTGGTATTCCCTGGTGGTCTTCCATCCAAAGACTAACCAGGACCTCCCCTCATTCTTAGATCTGACAAGATCAGGTAAGCCTCACTTGGCACAGTCGCCTCACTTGGCACAGATGGAAAAAGGTCACCTGGGCTGTGTGGGCCCCCTGGGACTCTATAGTTAGAAGACGGACCTTACTGTAAGGCCGTTTCTGCACAGGCCAAAAAAACCCAGTAAAACAACAGTAAAAACAGCGTATATTAAATGTAAAATGACCTTAGAGAGCAGACGAAGACAGTTCTGATCATGTTTCATTTCTTCTAAAACTGGAAATTTCAGGTCAGAACTGAGTGACATTTCATGACAAATTTTTGTTGAAACAGCCTTTTGAAGATGGACTACAAATTGCATTACAGATGTTGTCTCCAGGCAAGACAGCAGTAAATCCAGCTCATGTGCAATCATCCTAGACAGGTCTACTCAGAATCCTACTGAGGGCTATTTGATGGGGCTTACTCCCAGAAAATGTTAGGATTGCACTGATAGTGACTTCAGAAATTACAGTCACTTATGGAATGCTTCCACTCCTTTCAATAGAATGGGAAAGAACAATATGCTTCACAAAAATGGGTTTACTAATATCTTCACTTTTTGGATTGGATCTTATGATAACCTTTCTCTAAGGCTGTTTCTGCACAGGCCAAAAAAACCTGGTAAAACGACAGTAAAAACAGTGTTATGGGCGGGGAGTTTGCACGGCCGCCGCTGCAGAAACGATGCTGCAGCGATGCAGCAATGCTCCAGCGATCCCACAACAGTGTATTTGAAAATCACTCAATGAGCAAGTCTTTTTAAAAAATCGACTTTGCAGCCTGTGTTGTGCGAAGCGTCCGCCAGGAATTGGTGCCACAGAGCCTGCCCCCACAATGGCAGCCCGCATGGGCCAATCCTGGCGCCGAATGCCTGTGACGTCTACCCTGGGGAAAAAAGAACGCCATTTGCAAAGTGCAGCCGTGCGAAGCGCTGAAGTTCATCCATTGTGCTACCTGTCCACGGAGCACCCACCCATGCGAATGCTACATTGCTGCAGTGTTGCCGATAACACCGACGGCACAACTCTGTAGTTGGCTGTGCAGAAACGGCCTTAGTGAGGATCCTTGCTCCAATAAAGAAGGCCTTCTCACTTACTTGAGGGATTGGATACACTAGATGAGGGGACTCATGAATGGACCTGCTGTTTTTAAAGTCAGGAATAGCTGATCATAGATCCAGCTCTGTGTTTGAGTAGTTTACATCTCCTTTGTCCTTGCATTTTAGTATCAAATCCAATATTAATCATAAAACAAACATTAGTATAGGATTGCTCCTTATTATGCATTTGTTGCGCACCAGATGAGCTTCTT
Organism: Sphaerodactylus townsendi; assembly: GCF_021028975.2. Classification (NCBI taxonomy): domain Eukaryota; kingdom Metazoa; phylum Chordata; class Lepidosauria; order Squamata; family Sphaerodactylidae; genus Sphaerodactylus; species Sphaerodactylus townsendi. The sequence continues at coordinate 60,174,606 of NC_059433.1, forward strand.
CGGTCAATGGGACAGTCAATAGGGCCTTTCCCTATTATGTTTATTCCTAGGCAGAAACATATGGGAGCAGATAGTCCTTCAAACACTTAGTCCCAAGCCATTTAGGGATTTAAAGGAATAAACCACCATCTTGAACTAGGTTTGGGAATGGCTAGGTAGTCATTATAATTACTGTAATATTGGGGTCCCAATAGCTGATCCTGACCATCTGTCTATCTGCAGCATTCTATAGGGTAGCACCAAACAGAACACACTGCAATAGTCTATATCCATGACAAAGTATTTACCTGTAAATTTGTGGATTCCTGTAGCCTCCATGCATTTTATCTCTTTGCTAAGGACCCCTTTCTCCTTCTGCCCCCCATTCCTCCTACCTTCTTTACTTTTGAATCCCTTTTAGGAACACATCCTGGTTGGCTGGTTTCTTTGGACTAGAGAGGTGGGAGGAATGTAGTACACACAGATTCTTGCAAAGTGAATGTTTTTGTCTGTCGCAAGTATTTTACTGCTGAACTGCCTAGATTTGCTGTCTTATCAGCTGCATATGGAAAATATTTTATTTTACCACTACATATCTTTGTTAGGACAATAAAGTCACTCTCAGTTTTAAGAAAAATCTGTTTTATCCTCCTTTAGGTTCCCTCCAGAGGCATATTGAGTTGTGTATACAAAGACTTAAAAGATCCCCTGGGATCCAGTATCTAGGTTCTGTATGCGTACAAGGGATAATTTTATGTTCATATCCTGAAATGATAGGTACCTCTCTGGTAGTCAAATAGTGATGTATTAAATAGCTTGCAGTGGTACAGCAGCCAGGCTAGTAAAAGTAAGTCACCAATTTCATAGCAGAGTGTCAATGCACACTGATTGCTGCAGTTGTTGTTGGTGTTAGAGGCTCAACAGATGGTTGGCACTAAACAGTGCATGGGGTCTGGCCTTTATCCCTTTTCGAGGATTACTTTGAAAAATCCAGAAGAGACACATGGACAGCAGTAAGTAAGGTTCAGCAGTAACCACAAATAGCATGTGAAGCATTCTCACATGATGTAAATTGTAGGTTTAAAAGAGTGGCACCAACAAAAAGGCTATTCAGTGGTGGGATTCAGCAGGTTCGCACCACTTCGGCAGAACTGGTTGTTAAAATGGTGCTTGTAAACAACCGGTTGTAAAATTATTTGAATCGCACCACTGGAAATAGGGTTTCCAAAATGTGGAGGGGAAAGTGTCCTGCCCTTTAATAGAGGCTTAATGTGTGAAAATGGTGACTTTTTAAAGGCTCCGGGTTAAACAACATCACCTGGTAAATAACATCGCATAAAACTGTTATCAATATAGACCTTTTCAGTCATTATAGTTTTGGTGCTCCTACTTTGTATACAAGGACAGCCTTACATGAGATCTCGGTGTACATCTTTTTGTGTAAATCAGGCAACATCCCTAATTTCCAGCTCTTTGAATGTGAGCATGTTCTTTCAAAATCTGAGTTTCCATCTGCAAGTACTTAAACTATACATGTTCCTCTATTCACAAAACACAAGGAATATACTTATTGGGAGGGTTGTATGTAGCACGTTTTCCAGTCCACAAGGTAGGCAAAATCACAATTAAAAAATATTTTTGCTGTAACAATATTTGTTGCTGTTGAGGAGTGTTTTACAAAGTTCTGTTTCACTGGAGTTCCCGTCACAAAAGCACTGCTCTGCATGTTGTGAGGCAGAAAAGTGTAGGCCTATGGTACATGCCTTGTCATCTGAGATTTCTGGCTGGAGTTTATACAGTGTTTTAGAGAAGTGTGTTTAGTATCCTACCTAGGCTGTGCTTTAGGTGTGTGTTGGCATGGCAGAAAACAGGTGTGTTTTTGTGTGGAGGGGTTGCTTTACATCTCCCTTGAATTCAGTGGGAATACTGATAAGTGTTTTTTTACTGACATAATATTACATTGACACAAGATACAGACTGGTCTTATGCCCCTCCTGGTGCCATCCATTTCTGGTGTCATCCATGTCCTTTGGTGTCATCCATTTCTAGCTCCCTTATAACAATAGTGGTGCCAATGCTGGATTTACATTAGCACACAGTTGATGTAGTGACGCACTGGTTTATGCCTGAGTTATTAGAGTCTGTCTGTTACTCTAGGAAAGGGACTTAGCTGCCATCCTAAACAGCTCACTGCAACTATAATTAAGCCTTGTTCAGGGTTGGGGGGAAGCCCAAGGGATACCACAGAAAACAAAATCAAAGAACCATTGCAGAAGCTGAATTTTACTTGCCTATATTGACATAAAATGATGTAAATATAAAGGATTTTCTAAGCTCAAATCCATAATATAATGGAGCTGATGAACAGTTGACTTCCAAAACATTCACAGCTGCAAGGGGTTAGTAGTGGCCTATCATTATGTTGTTGATTTAGTACTCCAAGGAGAAAAATAAATAGTGTCTAAACATACACACACAGTGCGTATGCACATGGTATGTACAAAATTATATTAAGGAGAGATGAAAAGCAAAATCATATCCAGATATTAATCCATCTGTCACCTGCAACAGTATGCTGTTGAATATCAACTAATGCAACTTAACTTATTTACTGAGAGTGGCATTTGATGTTTAGTAATGCCTACATGGAAAAAGTTCTACGTTTCTTATTTTTGCTTAAGTTAAAGTTAGAAAACACCAAGATTTATGTAGTGCCAGTAACAATTGTATCCTTCCAGGATACTGATATTATTCAAACAGTTTAAAAAGTAGTCTGGGTCTGAAAGTACCAGGAACCTTAAAAAAATTAAAACATTTATTACCCATCCTTCCTTGTAGTTCAGGTAGCTAACCTTAAGAAATGGTGGCACAATGGTGTCAAATAGGTATAAAATAGGTGAGGTAGTGATTTTATGAAAAGAAAACATAAATTGATAGTCTCCCCTTTCAGCACAATTGTTGGAAAATTGCAAGGCATTTTCTTTCAGTCTTGAAAAATGAGTTAGAGAAAAACAGAAGAGAGTGTTTTTAACAAAGCAGAAGTTAGTTCCCAGTTTGTTCATCGTTCCTAGTCCCTTATTCACATTTCCTAGTTTCTGAATACTGATTTGTGCAATTTAAAACCTCTGCACTCAAAAATAAGGTTTGGACCACCACATATCATACACCTCCACAGTCAGAAGACTCTGCCATACAAGGGAATATATGCCAATTCCTGGTCCAATGCCCAGATCTTGAGCCAGCTGTTCCAAAGTGGGATGCACCCAGGACAAATGGACATCGGGGCCCAGCTGAACGCTTCGGCCCAAAAAAGGTTGTTGGTCTCTAGGGCTGATTCCGCATGGGCCAAAAACAGAAGTGTGAAAAATGGTGTGAAAATGGTGTAAAAAGGTTTAAAAGGGTGTAAAAGGGTTTATACTGCTTTCACATCGTTTTCATACTGCTGTTTTTGGCCCATGCGGAATCAGCCTAAGATGCTACTGGGAGAGTTTGTATGCATGAAATGCACAGTGATTGGGGAGTTAGCTCCATGAATCTTGCACAAGTGTCCCTGGGCTGCTTCAATGAACATACTGGCCATTGTTGGTAGTGATGGACTTTTCCCTGTCATTTAACCTCAGACCTCTAAGGGGGACTGTACAGAGTCAGAGAAATAGATAGGTCAGGACCCTGAACATGCATCCTGTCTACCGCCCTGATGTTATATCTTTGATGTGTAGAGTGTTACTCTCAGGGAATTTTCCTTCCTTCAGGCTGATACCTTCTGTTCACACTCTCTCTTCTTTATCTTGACATCATGAGGGCACAACATAAATCTCTATGTCTCTTTACATCGTTCTGTCATTGTCTGTGGTTTGTAAAAATGTCTTGGAAAACTGGACACACCTTTGAGGACAAAATCATAAGTGCATTCTCAGTACTCTTTGCTACACAGAAAGGCTATCAAAATAACACTCTCATTCAGATAGCAAGTAAGTTACATTTAAATACCATACTGTTTAGGAAATTGCTATATAATTTTTGGATTGATGATAGAGATTGGATTGATGATAGAGATTAAGAACTAAAACCATTCTAAAGATTCAAGAGACAGAAACACCTAATATCTGTAAGAAGCCAAACGTTTCACATGCTTCTGTCCAGTGTGATAAATGCAAGGATTGGTTTCCTACAATTAACAGTAGTCATAAATCTATAGTTATTGGTGCCCAGCTTACATCATGGTTTTGTCCAGTTTGTGAGGCCACTGAAAATACTGTACTTAGCAACGATAAACTAACGGTGGTAATACTGTTGGTTCTCAGGATGATCAGTTATCCACTTCCGGAGACACTGAATTGAGTCACTGCAGTGGAGGGGTAGGGGTTAGACATTCAACTTTGCAGCATATGCTTCCCACTGAGTTACCTGAGAATTTACAGTTTCATGTTTACCAGCATTTACAATTATTTTGTGACTGCAAATTTATGCTTTCCTTTATGACTAAGCTCATGTGACTAAAGGTCTTAAGCATAAACTAATACACAAAAGGATAAAATGTTACACTATAAAAAATCTTAGACATGAACGAATACATAAAAGGATATCCAGTGTTAAAACATCAAAAATACAAACAAAAACATAGCTCAAAAATCTAGCACATAAATAAAATGAACCTATACTATTTTATAATCAAAATAAAACTTATTTTAACAAGACTTTAACCCAATGGTGGGCTAAAATCGAAGCCAAACTCAATGAGCTGGGTATTTCCTTAGAGGACCTGCTGATGCTAACAGAGCAGGAGGTCTATGGGGCTATCAAGAAGAGACTTTTTGATAGAGAGTTCCAACAGATGCTAGAGGAAGCCAATAAAACCTGTTCCCCGATCTCTCTGGGAATACCGGTGGATAGGTTAATTGCAGCCCGGTACCTCTACCTCCTGGTTGAGGCCCGGTGGCGCAGAGCAATCACCTTAGCTAGGTGTAATGCTTTGCCCTCTTCCTTTAGCCAGGGACGTCATCTTGGTATTCCACACAAAGAAAGGAAATGCCCCTGTGGCATGGGTTCTGTGGAAACAGTATCTCATATGCTGTTGAATTGTTCCCTTTATGAGAAAGATAGGAAGAAGCATATAATCCCCTCCCTGTACGGAAGTGAAGGCATAACAGATGATCAGAAGGTTATATATCTTTTAAATAGCCACAACCTTGATCTGTTGGAAGCGGTGGCTAAATTTTTAAACGGTGTTATTTCAATGCGCTTGAAATTGTAAAACTTGTTTTAAATTTGTGATGTATATGCGGTTTATATGCCATTAAAGGTATTCGAAATCGAAACAAGACTTTAAAGAGACAACCATTGTCAGATATTTTACAGCAAATTGAGTTATTTATGGATCAAAATCTGCTAACAATAGAGATACCACCCAGGATTTAACCGGAAGCCAATATCTAGATAAAATAAGAATAATCCAAAGAGCCCTGGGGGCAGTCCATTGATCACAAAATAGCAAAAGGTGACGCATAGACTTGAACTATTGTACCCGACACACAGCCACAGAAACAGTCTAAATATGGAGTCTTATGAAATTGTCCTCCAAGTTCCGCTGTTGACAAGACATTAAACCTGATCAGCATAAAAACAAGTGTGTTACTAGGGAGTGTAAGAAATTTCATATATGGTGGAAGGGTAATTGGAGGAGTAATCCCTAGTGCCTTGCCCAAATTACAGCCCCATCTGAAGGGCTGGGTGCCTGGCTGGGGCAGCCCATCACTTCCATGGAGGCTTCCCGGCAGTGTGGGGAGGCTTGCAATGTAAAAAAGCCTCCCCATTGCTGGGAAGCCCCCATTCGGTTTAATGAACTTATGCCACCTTTTCGGTCCCAAGCCTGGGCCGCTGGTGCAATGATCAAAAGGGAACTGACTAGCATCGGCTCCTCCCTCAGCCACACCCCTGGACTGCCCCTGCTATGCCATCAGCGGCTGCAGGATCACAGGGATGCTGGCACTGCATCCAGCACTGTGTCCCTCTACTGGGGAGGGCCATAATGGCCATACACCGACAGATTTGCCAGTCCGCCAGGGCAAGTGCCCTAGGAAGCACTGCCACCAGCAGATTTGGGCCCCCTCTCTTTGTTTGGGGCTCTTAGAGTGCTAGATCAGTCAAGGTTGGTCACTTTCATCTTAATCAGCTTCAGAACTTCCTGTATGTCCATATTCTTAAGCATTATTAACAAACGTCAAAGAGAGTCAGTCCTATTATCTACACACCTCTCCCAGGAGCTTTTAAAACTGTCTTCTTTTAAAAAGTGCACGAGTCCGCCTGAGCATTGGGTACTGGAAAAAAAGACCTTAATTCTCAGATTAAAAGCAACAATCACTTGGGTACAAGTGAATGGGAAAAGATATACTTGGACAAATCACAATCTTGATTACAGGCAACTGTGTTGGGAGACAAAATTCGGGAGTATAATAAATTTTATGCATTTAATGTATTTTTAAAGACTTTCACAGTTGGAATCAACTGCCTGTTGTGTGTTTTCCAGACTGTGAGATTGCCAATACAGACCTCTGAAGATGCCACCAGTAAATGGGGGCAAAATGTTAGAAGCAAGAACCAGCAGACCTCAGCCACACAGCCTGGAAAACCCACAACAGCCATTTGTGCATCTACTTTCACAAATAACTGCATTAAAAGAAAGAATTCCGAGAAAATAAATGTTCCATTTTGATATGACAAAACAAAATGCAAATTTAGTGGGTACATTATGCTGTACACGACTATTAGGGATATGCCTAAAAAGGAGGAGGAGGAGGAGGAAGAAGAAGAGTTGGATTTATATCCCCCCTTTCTCTCCTGTAAGGAGACTTGAAGGGGCTGACGATCTCCTTTCCCTTCTCTCCTCACAACAAGCACCCTGTGAGGTTGGTGGGGCTGAAAGATCTCAGAAGAACTGTGACTAGCCCAACTGGAACGTGTTGGAGTGCACAGGCTAATCTGAATTCCCCAGATAAGTGTCCACAGCAGAAGAGGCAGAGCGGGGAATCAAACCCAGATCTTCCAGATTAGAGTACACCTGCTCTTAACCACTACACCACTGCTGCAAGTTCTGTTAGAAAAATATCAATGTAAAAGGACAAATAAGTCACAAAATTGGATACAAATACAAAATGCATATATGCCTACCAGAAAGACTTGAACTAAGAAAACAACTTCAAGTCATCTGAGGATTAGGCTCATCAAACATCACAATCCTGTTATATTGATTGCTGGCAACCACAATAAAGACTTCTTCAGTACTACAAAACATTTCTAGTTAAGGGAATCATGATGGACAAGACTGCATTAAAATACAAAGAAAAGAGGATGCTGCTGAACATTTTGATAATAAAACAGGCCGTTCATATCTGCAACACATTGCTGTATCACCTTTTAAATTACACTTGTATATGGAAGTTCAGCTTCACTTGCTGCCAGAACTTCACAGAGCAAGCTCGAGCTGTCAGTTTTCCAATAAGATAGAAATGTGGTACAGTATTCACTATGACGAGGGACATTGAAATGCCAACAAAGGGAGCCCACTACGCAAATAAAGGAAAGTGATTCAAAGTGTTTATTCTCAGCCTGGATGTACTGATGTTAGACCTTCAGAGAAAATGTTTGGCCACTGTGTAAGACAGGATGCTGGACTAGATGGATTACTGGTTGGGCCCAGCAGGGCTCTTATATTATCATCACTAAAAATGGCTTATTGACTCAGCTTTTCCCCATTTTCTGTGACTTCTAGAACAGTGTAGTGGCAGAATACTGAACTTGGATCTGGAAGGCCCAGGTTGAAATCCCTACTTTGCCATAGAAGTTTGCTGGGTGACCTTGAGCCAATCATATATTCTCAGCCTAACCAACATCACAGGATAAAATGGAGAAGGGAAAAATGAAGGATGCCACCCGGAGCTTCTTGGAAGAAGGGCAATATTTTAAAGGTACTACACAGAATTACAAGGTATTTCACTCCTAGGCTAGAGATTAAAACAAACAACTCCAGTTTTAGCACAAAGATCACAGAAAAGCAATTCCATTCCTACAGCTTAGATATCAGCTAGACAGTATGACAAACTAGGAATAGTGTGGAGAAAATTCATCCCATCCTGCAAATGTGTTCTTGTATCATCATTCTGCTGAATTCCCCTTTCTCATTCTCCCACAGGAATGTCCAAAATTCTGGTTTGTGGCTGGGGTGCTTGAGTCAGATACCAGTGTAGATAAATAAACCAAACCTTATTTTACCCCCACCTCCTTCTTTGCTCAGACTTCATAGAAAATCTGCAAAAAAACTCTATTAGGTGAAATATTCAGACAAGTTTACTTTTGAAATACCCTCTCACTGGAAAAGACAATAATGATAGGAGAAGTGGAAGGCAGAGGGTAAAAAGGAAGAAGACCCAACACGAGATGGATTGACTATGCCAAAACATTGGCACAGTTCGCACTGGCTGGGGGTCCTCCTCACAGCATCAGCACCTCAGCGCCCAGAGGGTTCCCAAGGGGGGAGGTATGTGCTTCCTCCACACAGGAAGTGGAAGGGTCTTCAATGCGGTCACATGAGGCATGCCTGAAGAAGAGGAGCAGGAAGTCTGTCCATCACTGTAGTCACCATTTGACCACAGAGAGCTCGTTCTCCAGTGTGTATTCTTCAGATGATGAGTTAATGCATGCTGAAGGGGCCTGCTGGGCGACAGTGGGGGCGATTCCTCCCCTGCCTCCAACTTACACCAAGCACGTCATAGTCCTCCATTTGCAAGGCCTGAGCAAGGTTGTTAACAACAGGACATTTGAGAAGTCATTAAAACAGAGTATGTTGGAAGTGACTTGACTGCATATAATGCGTACACCAACCAAATCAAACCTGAACACTCCCTACATGTTAAAATGATCAAGCTGAGGCTATTGTACTTTGGCCACATTATAAGAAGACAAGAGTCACTGGAAAAGATAATAACGCCAGGAAAAGTGGATGACAGCAAGGACAGAGAAAGACCTAATTTTTGCAAGAATGGCAGCAATATAATAAGATATTTGAATAAGCCACGAATCTGCTTCCCAAGTTTACTTGGAAGGCTCCATGTGCACTAGCTTGTTGGTGGGAAGAGGAAAAATGGCACAAGGCAGTGATGGCGAACCTATGGCACGGGTGCCAGAGGTGGCACTCAGAGCCCTCTCTGTGGGCACGCACAAACAGAGTGCCCCCTCTAGGCTGGCCTGGGCCACTGGGCTCGATTATTAGCATTAAACCTAAGACCTAGTTTTGGGGAAGTAGTGTAGGTAACCCTATTAAGCGCTGTTAAACTAAAGCGCAATTCTTTATGTGGGAGTAAGCTCGGTTGCTGGCAATGGGGCTTGCTTCTGAGTAAACCCTCCTAGGGTCGTGATTCACCCGTTGGAAGAGTTGCACGGTTGCGTCAAAGCAAAGCCACCGACTACCACCAAGCTTACTCCTGAGTAACGCACGCCTCGGAGCCAACTGTTTTTTTCTAGACAAAAACCTCAGTATTCAGGTTAAATTACTGTGTTGGCACTTTGTGATAAATAAGTGGATTTTGGGTTGCAATTTGGGCACTCGGTCTCGAAAAGGTTCGCCATCGCTGGCACAAGGAAATAGTGAAAAAAAATGAAGATTCATAAGTTTGCACAAGGAGACAAAAAATGTAAAAGGGTATTTTCCTGTTGAAATAGCAGCTTGAGAAACTTGAAATGAATCTTAAAATGTATCTTGAACAAAATATAAATGTTACATTCACAAAACTGGTCACTGTTCCAAAGAAACTGTCAGCATATTAAACAATGTAATAATGGCTTTTGTCAGTACTACCCCTGCTTATTCTCCATTTAAGTCAATGCCATGGATGGCTTTTTTTTGCTCTCTCTCTTTTTTTTTTGCTTTACACTCTCTCTAATGTGAATATATAATGTACAGGAAGAATAACATTTTGAAATAGCTGTTCTGATTTGTATCCATTAACAAGATCCAGCAGTTAACGCATGCAGCTCTTCAACCATGGATGAAATCTGCTTTCAGTTTCATACCTTAATGGAAGAAACCATTACTATTAGTGATTAAACATTGGGCCGCTTTGCATTACAATCTACTACTGTGTAAATTCTTAATAAACATATTAATTCTATGCCTAAATCTGAAAATATAATAAAATGAAAGCACATGACTGAATTCTTAATAAGTGAAAGCAGCATTGTATTGCAAAACTACTCTGCCTGATCTCTATTTTAGCAGCATACATTAAAAGAGAGTTTTCTTGGAACTGTATTTTAATTTTCTGCCATCTAGTGTCAAAAACAATACATGTTATAGTTAATAAAGTCTTTATATACTTGCCTAAGTGTATAATAAGCCAGTGATTCTCAAAATGTAGTTCAAGATGTAAATTGAACCATTTGTTGAAGTGATGGTGATTTCTGTGAAGTTTTAATTTGTGTTAATCCATTAATATTTACAGTTTGACTTGATAATCTTGTAAACTGCCCTGGGTCTGTTTGGGGAGAAAAGTAGATTAGAAGCATTTCTAAATGAATAAACAAATAATTTGGATGTGACAACCTGAAGATAGGGTTGCATAATATTGGTCCTGAGTAAATTTCACTCAATCTAGGTCATGCATAGAGTTTATAGAAAAGAAAGTGAATACAGAAGGTGACCACTAGACAGAGAGGGGGGAAATGTCCCTATGGTGTGATTTCAGAAGCTTAGACTCAGGTTGAATAGCTTATTGGTTTCATTTCTTACAGCCAGTCAAAGCAGAATATTTCCATCAGTCCCGAGAACGTAAAACATCTTGACTTGTTATTTATAATAACCATTTCATTGCAAGGAACAAACCACAGGTCTTTTGAAATGTAAGACAGTCTTTTTACCCTTTTTATAAGGAGCATATATCATTATAAAGAAAGCTGTCAGATTTTAGAGCGTTGGTTTATAAGAATGTTTTCATTCTTTTATCAGCAGTAGAGAAAATGCCCAATTCAGAGTGCTGAAAGTAAAATAAATAGATATAGGTTTTTAAAGGCTGTGCAGAATAAATGTGAGAAGAATGGACTCTGGGGAATTTCGTATTCAGTACAAGAAGACATAAGCTCTTTTTAAAAAAAATCTTTCCATCACTTTAGTAATGGAGAACTGAACAGTATGTACAGGTTTCTTAACCCCGCAGTCAATAAAATTGTAAGTTTTCCCACAGGATTCATTGCCCTAGTATTTCTGTCAGGCGTTTTTGTGTGATTATGGTCACTTGGTTTTGTGCTATCTTTCATAAAAAGAGAAAGGCCAGTGTAGTGAAGTAAGCAGAATTTGGGATGAACTGAGGATGCCTGAGTTAAGGATGAACAAATATTCACTATTCTGTTTTGCAAAATGTTCATTTACATTTTTGTCAATGGCATTGGTTCTCCCCTTTTCTCTCTTATTTTTATAGATTAATTTGTATTGTACATACACCTTGCACAGTTCTTGTGTGCAATTTATATGGTACTAGCAGAAAACCCACAAGGGGGTCTCATCATTCCCCCCCATATCATCTACCCCATACTTTCCCACCTCCTGGCAGCCCGCACACCCCTCCACCTTGTCTGCTTTCTTTTCTTTTTCCCACCTACCTGCCTTCCCGGCCAGCATGATGTAATGGTTAAGAACAGATAAACTCTAACAGGTTTGATTCCCCTCTCCTCCACATGAGCAGTGGATTCTTATCTAGTGAACCAGATTTGTTTCTTAACTCCTACATCACTGCTGGGTAACTTGGATTAGTTACAGTTCTTTGGAACTCTCTCAGCTCCACCTACCTCACAAGGTGACTGTTGTGGAGAGAGGAAAGGAGTTTATAAACTCCTGTCATAATCTGCCCTGTCAGTCCTGGCCCAATTGTGTCATATCTCTTGGACTGGATGTAGGATCCTCTCTCTCTCTCCCCACTGGCGAAGCTACAATGGGGACATCTGGGGACAATTGACCTGGGCGCCCCACAGGTAAGTCACGTAGAGTGCACAATCGCCCCCAACCCCTCCCCCTTTCTGCCTCGCCTGCCCCCGCCCCAACAGGCTGATCCTGGCAGTGCCAACTGAAAGAGATTCTGTTGGGGAGGGGTCAGACCAAGGAGGGAAGGAGGGCCAGTCCTGCCAGGCTGCCCCAGACCACCGCAGCACCAAAGGTAAGTGGGGCGCGGGGGAGGGGGAGCAGCCTGGGCCCAGCAGAAGCCTCCTCTCCCTCCTCCACCTAAAAAGCCCAGCCGTGCCTCCAGGGGACCAGCAGAAGCCTCCCCTCCCTGCTCCTCCACCCCAAAAGCCCAGCCGGGCCTGCAGGGGCCCGGCAGAAGCCTCACCTTCCCCAGCAGATGCCTCCAGCACTCCAGCCTTGCTTTTTTTCTTTTTTTAAGTAGAGAAAGGGAGCAGCAGGAGTAGGAGGTTAAGAGCTCGTGTATCTAATCTGGAGGAACCGGGTTTGATTCCCAGCTCTGCCGCCTGAGCTGTGGAGGCTTATCTGAGGAATTCAGATTAGCCTGTACACTCCCACACACGCCAGCTGGGTGACCTTGGGCGAGTCACAGCTTCTCGGAGCTCTCTCAGCCCCACCTACCTCACAGGGTGTTTGTTGTGAGGGGGGAAGGGCAAGGAGATTGTAAGCCCCTTTGAGTCTCCTGCAGGAGAGAAAGGGGGGGATATAAATCCAAACTCCTCCTCTTCCTCCTCCTCCTTCTCTTCTTCTTCTTCTTCTTCTTCTTCTTCTTCTTCTTCTTCTTCTTCTTCTTCTTCTTCTTCTTCTTCTTCTTCTTCTTCTTCTTCTTCTTCTTCTTCTTCTTCTTCTTCTTCAACAAAGGCTGAGGCTGGAGCTCCCCTCTTTGTGAGAGGCTCCCTCTCAGAGAGAGGGGGATGCTCCAGCCTGCTCTGCCCATGGATGACAGGTTCCATGGGCAGAGCCACCTCTCCAGCCCCCCTCCCATCTCCAGCAATCTGGCTCTGTCCATGGATCACAGAATCCAGCTCTGCCAGCACCCCCCCCCCATCCTCAGCAAGCTGACTCTGCCCATGGATCAGGACAGGATCCATGGGCAGGATCCATGGGCAGAGCAAGCTATCTGTGCTCCCCAATTCCCTTTGAAAATAACCTGGTGCAAAAAAAATGTTGTTCAGTTATGGGGGAGGGGAGGGCAGTCACCTACAGATTCTGCCCTGGGCTCCATTTTTCCTAACCACGCCTCTGTCTCTCCCAAAGACAACTTTCTTTTGCTGTTCTGGGCCTGCTATCTGTTCTTTGTTTATTCGTTTCATTTTTGAGGCATGGCCTAATCTGCTGTTAGACACCTTCTGGCTTTTGCACTTCAAAGTGCTGGGAAATGTGGGTTGTTTTCACCTGGTGAAGCCCATGTTGTCTTCTTTCTGTGAGATTAGAGGGGAACTGCTTTCTTCTTGGGAACTGGTACTGAGAAGTGGTATTATGTGTTGTGGATTTAATACACACCAACGGAGATTGGAGAATTGGTTATATTGATTTATGTGTAGTGTATAGACAGTGTATATCATTTACACATATAATGCATATTGTTAATTTATTAAATCAAAAATTTGCTACCCTTACTTGTTTTGACCTGTTTGTTTTTACAGAGTAAAAGTGGCTTCCTTTACAGACGCCTCGTCCCTTTCTGTCAGTTTGCCATTATGGGGATGTACTAAAATCACAGGAATGCCTATTGGGAAAAATGGGAAAGGCCTGAAGGCCCATTGGATATAATGGGAGCCAAGAATCTCAATTGACTTGCATAGATTCCATGGAAATACATTACAGTGCTCACAAGTTGCAATGAAAATGTGGAACAGATTATAGGAAACCCACCCGGTGCCTGCAATGACAGCTTCCAGGGAGAAATAATGATCTCCAGAAGTAAAATTATAGTCTCTGGGCACAGATAAAATTCTCTAGGATTGACATCCTCCTTCTTGGTGGCGGTGGGTGGGTTAGGGTTAGCGCATGGTAGGCACGAATGTCCATCACAGCAAGATTTCTTGAACGGATATATTTCCTTGAGCCCCGCTGTCACTTTTCACTCTGTCCATGGCAAACGAGACCACTTCTAGCACGATTTTAATTTTTTCTTTGCCACTAGAGAAGGGAGATTTGCCAATGGGCACAGCTTTGCGCTGGACATCTTCTCTCTGCCCATAGACAGCCTTCCCACTCACTGGACCCACTTTGCATGTCTTCCCTCTCACCCCCCCTTCATGCTATTGGTTCCTTTCTGCTTCCCTAAGTGCATTGATCAAGAAGAAGAAGAGGAGGAGGAGGAGGAGGAGGTTGGATTTATATTCCGCCTTTCTCTCCTGTGAGGAGACTCAAGGTGGCTTACAAGCTTCTTTCCCTTCCTCTCCCCATAACAGAGACATTGTGAGGTAGGTGGGGCTGAGAGAGTTCCAAAGAACTGTGACTAGCCCAATTTTTCTCCATTGACAGGGAATTCACTTAATGTACTTGATTAAGTTAGTTCTAGCCCATGAAAGCCTATCAGCAATACATCTGTTAATTTTTGAGGTGCCACTCTGCTTGGAAGCTTAGAACCACAGTTTTCAAAAAGATATCTCTAGATAATAGCTGAGAGTACTAATGCTATCAATAACTTCACAATTTGCCTCAACTAGATGACCCAGCCTAGCCTGATATTATCAGATCTTGGAAACTAAGTAGGGTCAGCCCTGGTTAGTACTTGGATGGGAGACCTCCAAGGAAATCCAGAATCACCATACAGACTTGACATGGAATGGATTCTAACCCACAAAAACTTACGTTGCAATACACCCTTTAGTCTTTAAAATGCTACCAGGTTTCCTTCTGTTTCTGTTGCAGCAGACTAACTTTCCTGAACTATCCTGGTGTTAAGTGAATGAAATGAATAAATTCAGGATCATCTGGTTGGTCACTCTGTGAAACAGGGTGCTGGATAAGCTATTCTTAATTTCTTAATAGGAAAGGAACTGAAAACCTGGACCTTTATGGACTATGGATACTATGTGTCCAGTTGGTAGTCTTACTTTCCCCCAGAGTCTAATTGCAACTGTAGCTTTACCACACAGATCAAAATGATTTCCCTTCCCAGTTGAACAAAGGACTTGGTCTCATCTTAAATCTTATTCTGTTGCATCAAGTTAAAGAAGAAAATAGTGAGATAGATGGTGAGGAAACAGTATTGTAATGAATACTGTACTGGCCTTCCTGGGGAGCTTGGTGCCTTTGAATATTTCTCTAATTTATCTCTTCCAGCGTGTGCTCTGTTACCCAACAGCATATTGGTTAGTGATAAAAACCAACCCTTTGCTGCCAATTGTTGTCTTCTAGCTCAGGTAAAAAGGTCAGTTACTGCCAAAGAATACAGCTATTCATGTAAACAATTTTCCAGCATCTATTGCAGTGTGCTTTACCATTATGTCAGTTCAACATAGACAGAATATGTTGCGTTTTTTAGTTTTTATCATAAACAAGAAAAAAGAATTTTACATTTCATTTCTGATAGGAAGCCACTGGGGGGCAGTATCTAGTCAGTGTAACTTCAGAATTAGAAGGCTATTCTGCAAGCATGTGTCTGTTTTAAACCTTGCAAAATTACATTGTTGGCTGCACAAACATCACTTTGTTTTGGGAATGTCCAGTAATCCTGTCTTTATTCCTGATCAAGTATAAGAGTGCAATACATTTGTTCTTCAGAAATATGAATGGTTGAAATTTGTGGTAGGGTATTCTGTAAATCTGTTGGTCCAGAAGAACAAATAGATTCTAATATTACTGAATTTAAAAACAAAACAACACCCAGCACTGTTCATTAGAGATTAGATCACCTTTATTGTGATACAGTTAGGCCGTTTCTGCATGGCCAGAGTAGCGGGGCTGCATCAGCATGGTTCATGCCGATGCAAGCCCTGGGGCCATTCGCATGAATGGCCCCGCTGGCTGCGCAGCTGGTGGAACAGGCTCCGCATGGCCACACAGCCCCTCCAAACAGGCTCCGCATGGTCACGCAGCCCCCCCGTGCCAGCCCAAATGCCTCCTTACCTTCTCCTGGCTTCTGCTGCTCTGTGGAGGCCAGGGGACATGCCCCATGGCCAGAGCGACGACTGCAGGGATGGAGGCCAGGAGGCGTGTCCCCTGGCCTCCACAAAGCGACAGAAGCCAGGAAAAGATAAGGAGACGTTTGGGCTGGCACGGGAAAAACGCTGCCTTCCACCTGCTACCATTCGCATGGCAGCAACTGGAAGACACTGGTTTTGAAAAACCTCACTCCCTGAGCGAGGTTCAAAAGCGGCATTTTTGCGCTGCTTGAGTGGGGCAAGCATGGCGCTGCTGCAGTGCAGCAGCACCAGCTGTGCGAACAGCTCCCCAGGGATGGTGTTTTTATCGTCCCTAGGGTGCTGTTTTCAGTCCGTGTGGAAACAGCCTTAGATTTAAGTCAAGTAGCACCTTAAAGACCAACAAGATGGTCAGGGTATATACTTTTGGGAGTCAAAGCTTCTCTCACCAGAAACCTCTGTCAGTCTGTTGTGACAGTTACACATTGGGTGCAGCATGTAATATGGCAAAGCATTCAACCTCATCAGTTATGTAATGTAACTAAATAGAAATCATTCTTTTTTAGTTAATTACTAATTAATTAATTATTTTGAAAATTTAATGATTGAAATTTCACTGTGAATTGAAACAGTTATTATTCCCTAAGCTGGTCTGCAACTAACCACACATGTTTAGAAATAAGCTCTACTGAAATTAGTAGGACTCACTTTTGGATTAAATATAGTTAGAATAAAGCAACTGGGTTGATTCACAGGAATAAAGGCAAGCAGTAAATTTACTTGAGCTAAATAACCATACAGGCAATCAGAGGTGTATGGGTAGGAAATGGCGCCCAGAGACAACTCCTTCTCCGGGCACACCCCCCCAAGTCAGCTGGCTTTCAAAAGCTCCAGCTTGTCTGCATGAAGGCAGGGGAAAGGGCTTGGAGGCGGCAGTGGCGCAGTGGTTAAGAGCAGGTGTACTATAATCTGGAGACCGGGTTTGATTCCCCGCTCTGCTGCTTCAACTGTGGAGGCTTATCTGGGGAATTCAAATTAGCCTGTGCACTCCAACACAGTTCTTCAGCCCCACCTCCCTCACAGGGTGTTTGTTGTGAGGGGGAAGAGAAAGGAGATTGTAAGCTCCTTTGAGTCTCCTTACAGGAGAGAAAGGGGGGGATATAAATCCTTCTTCTTCCTGGTCTGCAAGGATGTCTTTCTTTTAGTAGGCGCAGTCCTGCCTTGGACTATCTTTTCCAGTTGTGGTGATCATTTCAACAACATACCCACGAGCCTTTGCTAAATATGCAAATTAGGTAATTTACATATTTAGGAAAGGCTTGTGGGTATGTTGTTGAAATGATCACCATAATTGGAAAAGACAGTCCAAGGCAGGACTGGACCTGCTAAAGGGTGGGACTTGGGAGGGGGCCATGCTGCCATGCCCCTGACCTCCATGCGGACCAGGATGTGGGGCTCAGGAGTGGGGGCTCCGGCTTGCCTGCATGAAGGGGGGCATGGGGCACTACCCCCAGTCCCACCCCCTTGCCTACGTGGAGGTCGGGTGTGTGGCTGGAGGGGGGGTCTTGGTGGCTGCGGCATGTGCCATTTGGTCACATGGGGCGTGCCAGGCATGACCAAAAGGCATGCGCCCAGAGACATGGGTGACCCATGTCCCCAGGCAGATACGCCACTGCAAGTAGTTTATCTTTTATTTTGTATTCATGTATTTAACAACATAAGAAGAGCATTTCTAGATCAGATCAGTAGTTCATCTAGGCTAGCATCCTGCCTCAAATAGTAGCCGACCAGTTCCTGTGGAGATCCAACAACAAGGCTTAGACTAGAGGCTGAAGCCTTCTGCTGATGTTGCCTCCTGGCCCTAATATTCACAGGTTTATTGTCTCTGAATATGGACGTGGACAGTATGATAGGCATATCCATCCTCCATTATTCTGCCTGATCCTTTTTTAAAGCTGCCTATGCCTGTGGCCAACACAATATCCTTTGACAGCAAAATTCCACATTTTAATCACACACTTTGCAAAGCAGTATTTCCTTTAGTGTGTTCCGATGCTGCTGCCTATGAGGTTTATTGGATACCCTCAAGTTCTAGTATTTTGAGAAAGTATTTTGTCAACTGTCTCCACCCTGAACATAATTTTCTAAACCTCTATCGTGTCCCCTCCTTGGTCGTCCCAGACTTTTCAGCTTTTCCTCAAAGGGTAGGGGCTCGAATCCCTTATGCATCTCCACTGTCCTCTTCTGTGCTTTTCCAGCTCTGCAACATCTTTTTTGAGATATGATGATAAAAACTGTAAGCCTGCACCATAGATGCATACAGGGGTATTATAATATCAGCCATTTTACTTTCAGTTCCTTTCTTAATAAACATTAACAAAAAGTTTGCCTTTTTTGCCCCTGCCACATGCTGGGTTGACATTTTCATTGTTCTGTCTGCTATGATACCAACATCTTTTTCCTTTTTAGCAAGTTCAGACCTCATTAACCTATACTTGAAGTTGGGATATTTTGTCGCAGTGTACATCACCTTATATTTACCAACACTGAATTTCATTTGTCACATTGTTGCCCACTCACCCAACTTGTGGAAATCCTCTTGCAGCTCTTCACAGTCATCCTTGGGGTTTATCATCCTGAATAATTTTGTGTCATCTGCAAACCTGACCACTACATTATCCATTCTGAGTTTCAAACCATTTATAAAATAAATAAATAATACCAGTCCTAATACCAATCCTTGTGGGACACCACTATTTACTTCCCTCCATTGTGAGAACTGTCTGTTTATTTCTACTGTTAGCTTCATTTTATTTAACTGGTTTTTAATCTATAGAGAACCTGCCCTCTTATCCAATGACTTCTAAGTTTACTAAGGAGTCTTCAGTGAGGTGCCTTTTCAAAAGCTTTTTGAAAGTCCAAATATATAATGTCTACCAGGTCACTGTTGTCTACATGCTTGTTCACTTTCCCAAAGATCTTCAAAATGATTGTGAGGCAAGACTTATCTTTGCAGAAGCCATGCTGATTTTCCCTCATTAGCTTTTGTTCCTTTTCGCACCTTATAATTCTTTGATTACACTGGTTGTGGTGGGTTGTCCGGGCTGTGTGGCCGTGGTCTGGTGGAGCTTGTTCCTAATATTTCACCTGCATCTGTGGCTGGCATCTTCAGAGGTGTATCACAGAGGGAAGTCTGTTACATACTGTGTCCAGTGAGAAGGGAATGTTTTAGCGGGGTATAAATTGTCATGTCCCCAGGTGGGGAACCAATTGTTTGGGTGGAACTTGCTATGCAAAGGTGTTGTTGATAGTATAGTATTGCAGGTGGGGTTTTTACAGTCCAGGGAGTGATTCACATTTGCATTCAGTCCAGGGAGTGATTCACATTTGCATTCCTTGTAGCAGCAATGATACACCTCTGAAGATGCCAGCCACAGATGCAGGCAAAATGTTAGGAACAAGATCCACCAGACCATGGCCACACAGTCTGGAAAACTCACCACAACCTGTTGAATCCAGCTGTGAAAGCCTTTGACAAATACATTCTTTGATTACAGTTTCTACTAATTTACCTGGGACAGATGTTAGGCCAACTGACCTGGTTCCTTTCTGGACCCCTTTTTAAAAACCTGTGTAACACTTGCTACTTTCCAATCTTTGTGTACAGAGGCTGAATTTAGTGAGATTATACATACAGGTTAGTAGATCACATTTGGGTTCCCTATGAACTTTATTTAAGCAAGACTTGGGATGTATCAGTTTTAAATTTCCCCAATGGGTCAAGAATGTTATCTCTTGCCATGTCAATTTGACAGATTCCCTTCCTGAAAATAGTGGCTGTGGCATGGGTATTGGCCCAATACATTCCACTATGTACACAGAAAGAAATATGGAGCTTCTCTGCTATCTTCCAATCTTCCTTAGCAATCCCTCTATTCCTTGGTCATCCAAAGGCCCAACAGTTTATTTGGTTGGTTTCCTGATCAGGTAAAAATATATGTTTATCGTCAGACTTGATGCTTTAAGCAACCTGATCCTCAAATTCTCTTTTTGCATGCCTGATTATTGACTTGCATTTCTTCTGCCTGTAGTCTCTTCATTGAAGCAGACCCTCCACTTTTAAAAATAAGCCTTTTTACAGCTTTCTTGATTGCATTATTAACCTTTCAGACATTTAGACTTTGCAGTGCCTTTTCTAACTCGTGGAAAGCATTCTATCTGGGCTTCAATTAGTGTGGTTTTAAATAGCTCCCAAGGATTCTCTTGGGATTTGACTTTTTTTGTATTTCCCTTTCAGCTTCCTTTTAATTACTGCCCTCATTTATGTAAAGTTACCTTTTTTGAAATAAAATGTTACACTTTTGAACTTCAGGGGTAACTTTCCATTGACACAGCTGCTGAACTTATTAGCACAGTGGTCACCTTTTCCAATTGGTACAACAATAGGAAAGAAAACTACAGACGGTAAAAAGAGAAAAGATAGATGGGGGATAAACTGTAGACATGCACTGGTGAGGTAGGAAAAGAGAGATGGAGTAGGAAGTAAGATCCCACCCATAAATCCTTGTAGATCACTGACTTGTAAAAATATATTACCCTGAATGTGTAATGTATTGGGAAAATTGAAACATTTATTTTTATAAATTATAAAATAGGCAAACACTGATAACACAAAATGGACAATGTTGTACACATTTTAGAAAATAATTAAAAAAACTTGTGCCCAATTGACTCCCCCCCCCTCTGTCTTTCACTATTACTCTGACACATACATAGTCCAATACAAAATAGAAAAGCATGCCCCAACATATCAGAATTAACATCAGTGTTAACAAATAAAAAGCTATAATTATTCAGTGGTAGATATTATTTCCAGTTGCCTAATATGTCTCGATATTCAAGCTTCAGAGTTTCCTTGGACAAGTCAATTTCATACCTTGTCAGTGATATGTCATAGAAATGTATCACATCAATTTACTTCAAAAGTGATATATCATTTGTTTTACCAAAAACAGAACACATTAAACTAAAGCTTGTTTCAGCCCATGCATGTCAGATTGATTGCTAACAATAGCCAGAATGAGTTTGGAACAAAGATCTCTCTCCCATTCTCTCTCCTCCAATTCTCTCTCTCTCCCCTCTCAGTCATGTGTGACTCCACAAAGCACTAAGCAAAGCCCAGAAGAAAACCCAGAGAAAAGCCCAGAAGAAGGGAGAAATCCACTTGAGGAAAGAGGAATTGTGCTATGTAAAAGGAATTTGTCAGGCTTAGGTATTTCTATCTGTATTTCAATACCTGGTTCCCATTAGACAGAGCTGGCCCATCCATTAGGTGGACATAAGCAATCACCTAGTGTGCTGTCTTTCCCAGAGCTAGAGGGTCTCCAAGCAGCCCTCCTGTGGCATCACAGGATTGGCGATAGCAGGTAGCACTGTGCAGGGGCAGCAAGTAGGACCTGAGATGCAAGGGACAGTCCTTGGCATAGCTGTGCATGCTGAGGCACTCAGGTAGTGGGTGGGGTGTGGGGAATGTGTCACTGCAGCAAATATGAACACAATCTGCCTTGTACTGAATCAGATTCTTGGTAGATCCAGGTCAATATTGTCCACTCAGACTGGCAGTGACTCTCCAGGGTCACAGGCAGAGGTCTTTCACAGCACCTTTGGTCCTTTTTCTTTTAACTCGGTCCTTTTAACATGGCCCTTTTAACTGGTGATGCTAGGGAATTGAACCTGGGGCTTCTTGCATGCCAAGCAAGTGCCATAGCTATAACTGTACTTGTTTCAAGGCAATGGGACAGTGAGGGGGGCCTTTCCCAAATGCTGGGTTAAGGATTACTGATGGGGGTTCTATGGCAATCCACAGACTTAGCCGCAGTGAGTGAGTGACATCTGAGTGGGAGTGGCTTCCCTTGCTGGGGACAGGGAAAATAATTTGTCTCGGATGCCAAAAATCATTTGGCTGGTGAAGCCTTTAGGTCACACCAACTCTCTTTGGATGAGACCTTGCCTATAGTTGATATAGAGTTGCCTGCCGGTGGCTGACAACCAGTGAGAGTCTCAGAGGGCAGGGACATGGTGACACCATTAGGTAATGGTCTGATGTTACTTCCAGGGAAAACCCAAAGTGAATGTCATAGTTCTTTAGGAATTTCTGGGAACTCTATGGTAAAACCATAAAATTTCTGGCAATTGTTAGAGTGCACTGACATCACTTTCATGTTTTCCCCAGAAATGACATCACAGTGTTGCCCAATGATGATTTTTTAAATGTTATTTTTCTCCCCACTGGCTACATGAGTGGTGATGGGAAAAAGGACCCAGGAGCAGGGAATCCCCCACCTTTGGTGGAAAACAGGCAGACCTGACGATAGCAGCCTCTCTGCTGCCTAACTGCGTGTGTGTGTATGATTTTGTGGTAAAGTCACTCACAGGTGACACATGGTGACTTTGCAGAGTTTTCAAGGCAAGAGACATTCAGGTGTTTGCTATTGCCTGCCCCTGAGTGACTGAGAGAGTTCTGGAAGAATTGTGACTGGACAAGGTAATCCAGCAGGCTTCATGTGGAAGAGTGAGGAATCAAACCTGGTTGTTCTGATTAGAACCCTTAGACACTATGCCCTGCTGGCTGGCTGGTCTTTTTCAAGGGTCTTCCTCCCCAACAGTGACTTACTGACCTTTTTCTTCTCTTTCTCACAGTTCACTTATGATGCCTGGAAGGTGATGCAAAATGTAGGCCTTCATCAAAATTTGCGGTAAGTACCATGGCTAATGTGGAAGGGGAGGCTGTCTAAAGGTCTGTTGGCCACTCCATTCTTCAGTTTCAGTCCTAGGATCATGATAGATACAAATGGGGAAGATTCTGCTATGTTATGTGGTTAGTGGTACATTAGACCCTTAACTTTAGAAGCATGACTGGTCCATTTACAGGACTATCCCACTGCATGCTGCCTCATTGCATTATTATTTCTCCACAGTAACCCTTCAGTTATATCTATAATGGATTTGAGACTTGTGCAGGTTACATAATTTTTGTTCTCCATCTGCAAAGCAAATAATAATCTAGTTTTTGTGTCTTTTGAGTGCTTGATAACTTATGAGATGAATACGTGATGAATACGTGTCAAATATTTCAAAAGGCCTAATACTATAGAGATTGTACTGGGACAGTTGAAAAAAAATGGTTAGTAGCAGAGAAAAAATGGTTACTTTAATTCATCCTTATGTGTTTTGGGGGCATAAGTGGTAAGACATGCAATATTCAAGCTGTGTCAATACTGGGTATACATGTACCCACAAAAATATGGACGCCTGCTCTTATTATAACATGAAAATAAAACGTACCTTTTTTAGTATATCAGAGAACAGTATGAATTCAATCGCAGAGTGCTTCTGAGAACAGGTGCAAATGATTTCAGAGACTAGTACATAGATCCCAAAGTTGCCCACAATTCATCATCTCTTTTGGGAAACATTTTCCAAAAGCGTATCAATGAGCTCTTGTTCTTTGAATTTTGTTTTGTGAGATGACTCACTCACTGCTTGATCCACTCAAATGTTCCTTTGGAATAGAGACTGTATTTTTAGTCTTGGAACTCTCTAGTGATTGTAACAACTTTTTTTTTAAACTTCACAGAACTGTCTTCCTCACTGTCTGGTGCCATACTGAATGTTTTCTGCTTCAAGATTTTCTGAAATGACATCTTGTAACTTGGGAATCATTTGAACCTTCTGCTGAGCATAACAGTAATTTCATTTTCCAGTGCAAATGGTGTTTGTGAATCTGATGCATTGCAGATTGCTAGAAAATAAACTGGTTTTTTGCTTGAGTCCGCAGGGTGTGTTTGTGGGTTCTCGCACATGTGTGCTTTAATTTTTAATATAATCTTTAATCTTTATCTTTAATCTTATCAATAGATTAATACATGAATCTATCAATAGATCAATATATCAATATCAATAGATTGATATAATACATCAACATAAAAAGGCGAACTATTAAAGGAAAGTCTTGAATGTGGCATTTGTCCACCTTGCGTGAACACTGATTGTTTTTTATGGTGGGAAGTGGGGGAATAATTGTGGTGTGCAAACTGCAAAATCACAAAAGGACAATGTGAACTGCAGTGTTTGGGACTCTTTAATTTGGAGAGGAGACGTCTGAGGGGGGATATGATTGAAGTCTATAAAATTATGCATGGGGTAGAAAATGTTGACAGAGAGAAATTTTTCTCTCTTTCTCACAATATTAGAACCAGGGGGCATTAATTGAAAATGCTGGGGAGAAGAATTAGGACTAATAAAAGGAAACACTTCTTCACGCAACGTGTGGTTGGTGTTTGGAATATGCTGCCACAGGAGGTGGTGATGGCCACTAACCTGGATAGCTTTAAAAAGGGCTTGGACAGATTTATGGAGGAGAAGTCTATCTATGGCTACCAATCTTGATCCTCCTTGATCTCAGATTGCAAATGCCTTAGCAGACCAGGTGCTCAGGAGCAGCAGCAGCAGAAGGCCATTGCTTTCACATCCTGCATGTGAGCTCCCAAAGACACCTGGTGGGCCACTGTGAGTAGCAGAGTGCTGGACTAGATGGACTCTGGTCTGATCCAGCAGGCTAGTTCTTATGTTCTTATGTTCTTATGCTGTCCTACTGAGGCAGATCTGAATTAATTCCTGCTCTGCTTCTTTCCAACACTACACCCCCCAAACGGTGAATCAATGTTGGAACTGCGCACCCAGAGGTTCAGGGATGAAACAGCTGAATGATTATTTTTTCCTTCAGGAGCAGAACAACCTCCTGTCTGTTACAAATGGCCTGCCTGATAAGGTTATGAAGCCTCCCACTCTCCTGGCTTTCTACAAACTGTGCAAAACAGAATGATTCAGGATGGCATTTCTGTAAAGATAATAAGGCTATGCTATAATCGAATATTTCTAACAATGCTTTAAATAAGGGAAAGGAACCGTGGACTATACTACTTTGTATTGTCGAAGGCTTTCACGGCCGGAATCACTTGGGTGCTGTGTGGTTTCCGGGCTGTATGGCCGTGTTCTAGCAGCATTCTCTCCTGACGTTTCGCTTGCGTCTGTGGCTGGCATCTTCAGAGGATCTGATGTTGGGAAAGCAAGTGGAGTATATATCTGTTGGAGTGTCCAGGGTGGGTTGGTAACCTGGACATAGAATATTATTTGAAAAAACAGAAATTCTGGACCACTCTGAAAGCCACTACGTCAGACTACACAGAGAAGCAATTGAAATCCATAAGCACATGGACAATTTTAACAGGAAGGAAGAAACTATGAAAATGAACAGAACTTGGCTGCCAGTGTTGAAAAATACTAGTGTCAAGACTGTGTCAAACCAGCTCCACACAAACACAGGATGACCATAGACAAAAGAAACAAAGGCCAGGATACTTCTATTCAGATGCTCCCACAAGTGACCTTGCTATCTACAGGGTTACTCCCAGGCTATAGTCTTCATTGTTACTCATACTTCTATTCAGATGCCCTCAACTATTGACCTGGTTGCCGCCTTTGTTACTCACAGACAAGGTTTCCCCACCCACCCTGGACACTCCAACAGATATATACTCCACTTGCTTTCCCAACATCAGATCCTCTGAAGATGCCAGCCACAGACGCAGGCGAAACGTCAGGAGAGAATGCTGCTAGAACACGGCCATACAGCCCGGAAACCACACAGCACCCAAATATACTACTTTGCATCATGTACTTTTTGTTGCTATATATATTGTCCTATTATGCAATTTTTTACATTATTTAACATGACATCCACATACTTCAACTTTGTTTCAGGTTTGACTCAGATTTCTGCTTGGTTTTAGGATTCCTGCAACCCTGAGCCTATTACAATGTTTATTGGATGTTCCATACTATTGGTTGCATTGATTTCCACTGTGTAATTTTGAGTGAGAAAATCAGTCTATAAACAATTTAAATAAGATAAAAACAGAAGAAAGCACCCCTGTTCCATTATACTGCAGTTCTAATCCTTTTATCAAAATGCCCTCTTGAGAATTTTTGTTTTGCAGGTGAGTGAAGCTGTGGGACACAGTAGGACAGGCTGTGTTCCTGCAGGTATTGGGTCCAAGGGCATTGCTGGCTTTCTAGGTGACACCTTTTGTAAAACATTCTATAAATATAAGACTCATAGCTTGTATTTCTAAATGCTTGTTTCATGTTCGAATATTAAATATTCTAAACCAGAATAAATTTTATATTTATTATTATCTTCTGTGCCTAGTGCACAGGATAGATAACACTACTTTATTTTTGCATGGTGTTTCATAAAATCTACAATTTGGACACTATTTGAAAAAAGATCTGAAGATGTGCTCAATCAGGAATTGGAATGTTTTATCATGTGTCTAATTTTAAACATATGTGCATTCCCAAGTGTAGCAGGATCATCATTATTTGCAGTCATGTTTTTCATAATTTGAAACTATTTGAAATTGGTGTTTTTAATATAACTCTGTGACTTTTGTTTTATGATGTTATTAGTAGAAATTCAGGGAAATGTGTTTAATATAAAAGTATCTCTTATCTTCTATCCCTTTTTTTTGTGATCTCGATTTTACCTTGCTTTTCTCTGTTTTGGCTATTTCGTTGATGTTTAAAGGGAATTGCCTTATTGTTTCTCAGTTCAGCAATGTAAGCATTACTTAATTGGCCATATTAGTCCAATCCATTAATCCATTTTGTATTACTTCGGAGTTAGACAATAGGATATTTGAGATTCACATGGCTGGTCACAAAGAATACAGTTAGAAATGCAGGAGGCTATGAAGAAAGGTTTGGAAAAGATTTTAAAGACAAGCAAAACAAGAACATTAATTTGTTTAGGAACCTGTGTGAAGAGACCAGGGTGAAAGGAAAGTGTCAGAGGACAAAAATCAGATCCCTTCTGCGGATGACTGTTCCTACATTAGTGTATTTATTTTTTACTAAATTTTTCTCTACTCTTCCATTTTACCTAAGAATAACCCTATGAGGTAGGTTAGACTGAGAGTGTTTGGGTGGGCCAAGGTCACCCAACAAGCTTCCATGGATGAGTGGGGATGCCAGCCTCATCTCCCAGATCCTATTCTGAATCTAACATAGCACACATGGTGGGAAACACACAAGGACGGATTCCGCATGGGCCAAAAACAGCGGTGTGAAAACGGTTAAAAATGGTGTAAACAACCAGTTGTTAAATTATTTGAATCCCACCACTGGAACTGGTTGTTAAATTATTTTAATCCCTCCACTGGTAGCAACCCAAAACAGCTTACATCATTACCTCGTCCTCAGTTTCATCCTCAAAACAACCTCGTGAGGTGAGTTAGGCTGAATGTAATTGGCCCAGGGTTACCCAGTGAATACATGGCAGAATGGGTATTTGAATCTGGGTCTGGCTGCTACACCAGGCATTTTTCAGGTTTGTAGAAAGTTATGTATTATCTATTCACAATTCCAATTTCTGGATATAAATATCCACAGATTTTACCAGAATTGGAAATACTGATAGTCAAAAATACTGCTTGTATTTTTGATTCATGTCTGCTCCAAAAGCCAGTCTAAGAAAATGTACCATGGCACAAGAAAGATTGTTTTCCAATAAGTAATTCGAAATGGCAACACAATGAACCGTTTCTGTTGTCATAAATCCTGGGAGAATTAATGTCTCAAGTTAATTACTTCTAAATGGTCATTTAATTTTGTTGTTGCTGTGACATCTGAATACCCTGTCACATTAACTATGGTGGATATATTTACCTGGGAAAACCACATAGTTAAATATTTGCATAATAAACTCTGCAACAAAGATGAACTACTAGCCTGCAGGTCTGAATAAAAGTGATCTAGAATTTAAAGTGGTTGGTGACAAATGTGCTTCATTTATTTTCAGTCTTAATGAAGTGAAAGCCGCATGGCTCTATTATTGAAATCTACATGCAAACAAATGCTGTTCATAGTTGCATAAATCACAAAAGAATTCTATATAAAACTTGTGAATGTAAAGATAATGGGGAAATCACAGTAACAGTGATTACAGCAACAATAATAATGTTGAATAAGATTGCATAAAAAGGAACACTTATTTACAAAAGATGAAAAAATGGCTTTAAAAGTTCAGTGCTTTGCAAAAAAAGTTTATTTTAACTTGGAGGTTATTTTAAGTAAAGACATCTCTTAATTTAAAAACAAATGCTTCATAAAATTCAGTTGAAGGAAAGCCCAGTTGCCTACCATTCTGTCAGTTATAATGGAATGTTTAGCCTTGTGATTCACAAACATGTGTAGATGCTGCTGACAGAAGCAAGATGCTGGCTTATATCTACCACTGGAACAGCACAGCACATCCCTTTTCCTACAGGCTGCCAAGAATTCTGCTGTAGAACTGAGAAATTCATGGAAATTGATGAGAATCAGTGCTAAAGAGCTTTAGTGCCTTTTCCTGTGTATTGGTATGACACTGAAGCCATACATTTGGTTAATATTTATTTATTTATTTACATTACCCTACCTTTCCCATTTGAACTCAAGGCAGATTACTCAAAGTGAGTTGATGCAAGAGGGGAAATTCTAGGTAACTTTACAATAGGATTAGAACCAACCAGAATTAAAAAACAGAACCAAAGTAAAGCATAAGTATTAAGTTGACACATTAACAGCCCAATCTGGGGGAGGGGGAGCAGATTCACCTCTGGGGCTGGCACAGCCTTATGCAGGTGCAGGTGCCCACCCTGCCAGTACAAGGGGCAAATGCACCAGATATGTGGATGCCTGGGAGCCATGTGACTCTGTGGTGCCTGACCACAGAAGTGGCCGCTATTTCCCAGTTCCATTGGCATAGGATGCTGCACCGGCATGGCTGGGGAATTTCTGAAGGTGTAGCCAGGGGTGGAGCTGACCTTAGTTGACATCCACCCTAGGTTTGCTTCCTGGGATGCTGGGACCATTTTGTGTGGGGTAAGCCTATTGAGCACAATGGATGGCTTTCTGGTGTTGGTGGTGGGTTTGTGTTTTGCCTCCCAGCACCACTGAAAAGCCCTCTGGAGACGGCGGGGCAGTGCCATAGTGGTGCCATACCTAGCCACCCCAGGGTTCTAGATTGGACTGCCCAAAACTCTGTAGTTTCAGCAAGCTATACACAGTATAGATAACAGTCTCCAATAATTTTTCAAAGTAACTTTGTGAATCATTTAGTACAGTTCACCTCTACTGCCTGTGTAGAAAAGCCATCTTGAATAATTCAGTTTTGTATAATTTGTAGAAATTCATGAGAGTAGGACCTCCTCAGACAGGCTGTTCCATAAGGTGGAGGGCACAATGGAGAAAGCAAATGTTCTTCCCTGTTTGCAGGTTGACACCTACAAAATACCCTACTCTGATGAGTAAAGCAGTCACAGAGAAACATAGGGGGTGAGGAGGTTTCACAGATATGAGGGTCTGAGGTCATAAAGGGCTTTGTATATGACAACTGATACCTTGATTTGAGCCTGACAATTGATGATCAGTCAGTGAAGAGCCTGAAGGATGAGAGTAATATGTAAGCTCCATCTAGATCCCGATAATAGCTCAGCCACAGCATTCTGCGCTGACTAAAGTTTCCAGATTGATTTTGAGGGGAGACCAATGGGTAGTAGTCTAGTCTCAATGGTATTATGGCGCATGGATCCAGATGGTCAGATCAGCCATATCAACATAAGGGGGCATCTTTTGGGCTACACTTTTAATAAATATGTCTTATTAGCTGCAGGTTACAATTGGTTACAATTATTATTGTTATTATTCAATTTATATTAAAGCTACTAAATAAGAATACATATAGAAAATAACTACCATTGCTGTGCTTCTGTGGAAACTAGTCTGCAAAAGACCCATACAAAAGGGAAACATTGTAGAGGACTTCAGCCCTGGACTCTGTCCATCTGCTGACAGAACCTGAAAACATGTTGAGAACAGCTATTGTAGTGACTAAGATTATAGTGACTAAGGATATCCAACTTTCTGTTTACTCCAGATGCCAAGCAATATATTTTAATGAGTTCTTGGCAAAGCCTTTCCATCAATGGGATCATGAATTTACAAATCCTTCCTTGCTGAACTGGAAACACTGCAGAGGGAACAATCTATCTCAGAGTTAAAGAGGTCTGTTAAAAATGCTGAAATGAGAGACCCTCAAGTATGCACTGAGACTTAGCCATGCAATAGTACTTTGCACATGCCTATGGTGAACTGAAGAACCCACTCATGCTTCTGCAGTCTAGTTCAGAATGCTGGTAGAGTGCAGTAATCCCAAGTATTGAAAAGAGGTTAGAAGAATTCTGGCACTCATGGGAAAATATGGCATCTATTTGTTTCTTGATTTGCCTTATTTTGTATTGGTTCATAGTCACGACTCCTCAGTAGAGAATAAACTGTAGTATAATGCCCAACATTTAGTAAAATGCAATGGGTTGAATCTAGGGTTGCCATTCCCAACTTGGAAAATTCCACAGAATAGGATGGTGGTGGTTGTGGCTGTGGAAGGTAGATGTGATGTCATACAGTGTATCCTCTGAATTTGCCACTTCCTCTGTGGAACTGATCTCTGTAGTCTGGAAGTGAGTTGTAATTAATGAAAATTCCAGGCTTCTGCCCGTGAATAGTCAGTAGAGTCAAGCCCATAGAAACAAGCAGCAATCAACTAAATAATTAATGGAAGTAACCTTTCCAAAATGTAAGCCAACAATATATATATATTATTGTTAAAAATAAAAAAAATAAATATATATATATAAACTTCAGCAGCAAAAAAACCTAGAACACATAGTACTGCGTATTATGACAAAAATATAAGAAGAGATATAATCTATAAGGAAATGATAAATAATCAGGCGAAAATTAAATTGTAGCAAGAGATGAAAAATGATGGCAAGAATAAACAAAGGCTGATATATTTTCAAATACTCTCAAGCTTAAGAAGAAAATTAAAAGAAATAGGAGTAGTATTAAGGGAAATGACAGACTTTGAAAAAGAAATTACACAACAAAACCAACATCTGTTAGGAAGAATATGCAGACCTCTATTAGAAAAGGATACTGAAACAGAACAAATGAAAGAATGTATGGTGAAATGGGTGCAAAATGTTCAAGAAGAAATATCCTTTCAACAATGGGAATCTTTATGGATGAAGAATATTAAATTTACAGCTTGCCAAACGTTGGGAGAAATGGCAACAGTACAAGATGTTTTATAGATGGTATATCACTCCAAAAGACATTGAAAAGATGAACAAAAATGTAAAGGGATCTATTGGAAATGTAAAGAAGTAGATGGATCTTTTCACCATATGTGGTGAGTTGTAAAAAAGTTTTTAAAATTTCTGGAAAGAAATACATGTAGAAATGCAAAAAATATTGAAAGTCAGTTTTCAGGTCGATGCTAAAAGAATGTTATTAGGAATTTCTCCAACAAATGTACCAAGAAAATTGTAAGAATTATTCTTTTATCTATTAACAGCAGCCAGAATGATATTGACATTTAAATGGAAAACAGAATAACTTTCTCACTCTCAAGCAAGTCTGCAACTGATTTATTTCTGATAGCCTGATTTAGTGTGACCTTAAAGACTCTGGTTCACTTGGAAACACTGCTAGTTACTTTATCCTGCTGGGATCCCAAGGGCTAGACAGAAGGGATATTAACCCAGGAATGCTGTATTGAAACTTAATGCCAGCAAATAATTGCTGGTGGCTGTAAGCTGTGACCCTGTTCAATAAACTGATTTCTGTACTCAGGAGTCTGGCTATTGCAGGGAGGTTAACAGAACAGGACAACTACAGTGGCATATTCTCTGTGCTGTGCCAAAAAAAAACTAAAGCTATTAGTCTATGTGCCAAGCTCTCTTGTGCAATTAGTGTAAATATATTCTCTCTTGCCTCCTGCCTTGTTTGTTACAGTCATTCATCTCCAAGTTTAAATTCCTTTCCTTTACCATCTCCTCTGTCTAATAAATCTGTATTCTTTATTAAGTTTAAATCTGCCTCAGTATATCTATTTTAGGGTGCCTTGTGTCTAAGAAGAAAAGTAAAAGTCAACAAGCATCCCTTCGCCTTCTGGTATGTGTTAACAGGGCTGAGGAAATGTGCTTTCTACTTCATGCCACCATAATTGGAAGCACCTCACCTGTAGTGAAAAAGCAGGAAAACTCTGAGTCAGTGACTTCCTTGCCTTGGTGATATAGAAGGCGGAATGGGTTTCCATCTCAGCCACCAATTGCAAGGGCAAGTGTTGTATTTGCATATTCCTGTTCCCTTCCATGCTTAACAAGGCCTTAGCATATACAGTCAACAGTAGCTCAGAAAGCTATGTCCCAACCTTGAACCACCAGAATATTGTTTCAGGTTCTAGAATCTCTCACATCTGGGGTCCCACAAGTGCTAAAAGAGAAATGGGTTGGGGAGGGGGGAATAAATGTCTTTGCAGCATTTCTGTGATGCATAAACGATTGTGTTATATGATTATACATTTTAAACTTTGGTTTTTATATTGAAATGATCTAAACCATGGTTCTCCAATTTGGTATTTGTGGGTGCCATAGCATCCCCCAAACTTTTCAGAAAGTGGGTGGGACCATTGTAAGGTAGTGCTTGTTACAGACTGCCCTCATTTTCCACTGGAGGATCAGAACTGGGAAACATCTAGACTTTCCTTAGTTAGTATGTAGTTCCATTCTGCCTTCAGACTTTCCTTCTTCTGAGCAAATGTTAGGAGAGAGCTATTGAATTGGCTCTGCTTTATAGTGCTTAGGTTTGCCTTGTCTCTGGCAAGCACACAAGACCCTACTAGTATGGGCTGATCTGTCATTTGGAATTTGTTTCATTGCTGATCTGCCATTAGGGATTTGTTTCATTGCACATGACCATTCTCTTTAATACTATGGGCAACAGAGGATAGAACTCACAATAATGGTGTGGGTTTGCTGAGCTGTGTGGTTGTGGTCTGGTAGATCTTGTTCCTAACATTTCGCCTGCATAAGAACATAAGAACATAAGAACTAGCCTGCTGGATCAGACCAGAGTCCATCTAGTCCAGCATTCTGCTACTCGCAGTGGCCCACCAGGTGCCTTTGGGAGCTCACATGCAGGATGTGAAAGCAATGGCCTTCTGCTGCTGCTGCTGCTGCTGCTGCTGCTCCTGAGCACCTGGTCTGCTAAGGCATTTGCAATCTGAGATCAAGGAGGATCAAGATTGGTAGCCATAGATTGACTTCTCCTCCATAAATCTGTCCAAGCCCTTTTTAAATCTATCCAGGTTAGTGGCCATCACCACCTCCTGTGGCAGCATATTCCAAACACCAATCACACGTTGCGTGAAGAAGTGTTTCCTTTTATTAATCCTAATTCTTCCCCCCAGCATTTTCAATGAATGCCCCCTGGTTCTAGTATTGTGAGAAAGAGAGAAAAATTTCTCTCTGTCAACATTTTCTACCCCATGCATAATTTTATAGACTTCAATCATATCCCCCCTCAGACGTCTCCTCTCCAAACTAAAGAGTCCCAAACGCTGCAGCCTCTCCTCATAAGAAAGGTGCTCCAATCCTTCAATAATCCTCGTTGCCCTTCTCTGCACTTTTTCTATCTCTTCGATATCCTTTTTGAGATGTGGCGACCAGAACTGAACACAGTACTCCAAGTGCGGTCGCACCACTGCTTTATATAAGGGCATGACAATCCTTGCAGTTTTATTATCAACTCCTTTCCTAATGATCCCCAGCATAGAGTTTGCCTTTTTCACAGCTGCCATGCATTGAGTTGACATTCCCATGGAACTATCAACTAAGATGCCCAAATCCCTTTCCTGGTCTGTGACTGATAGAACTGACCCCTGTAGCGTGTATGTGAAGTTTGGATTTTTTGCCCCTATGTGCATCACTTTACATTTAGCTACATTGAACTGCATTTGCCATTTCTTAGCCCACTCACCTAATTTATCAAGGTCCGCTTGGAGCTCTTCGCAATCCTTTGTGGTTCTCACCACCCTACATAATTTGGTATCATCTGCAAACTTGGCCACCACACTACCCACCCCTACTTCCAGGTCATTTATGCATCTGTGGATAAATTTATGCATTTATGCATCTGTGGCTGGCATCTTCAGAGGAGTATCACAGCATGTAACAGACTTCTCTCTGTGATACACCTCTGAAGATGCCAGCCACAGATGCAGGAGAAACGTTAGGAACAAGATGTACCAGACCATGGCCACACAGCCCAGAAATCCCACAACAACCAGTTGAATCCAGCCATGAAAACCTTTGACATCACAATAATGAGTTTAAATAACTGGTGGAAAGGTACTGGCTAGATATTAGAGGGAAAAATTCACAGTAAGAATTTTTCAACAGTGGAATTGGCTATTGGGGGAGATGGTAAGCTTCTACTCAGTGGCAGTCTCTAAGCAGCAGCTGGACAAACACTTGTCAAGGATGCTCTAGGCTGATCCTACATTTGGTTATTGGGTTGGGCTGGATGGCCTGCATCCCCCCTTCCAGCTATATGATTCTATGTGCCTGGGTGGGGGCACTATGCACTCAGCAAATACCAGATATTCCAAGGATTTTAATTAGCCAGTAAATATTCTTTAAAATTTTTTTGCTAGCTCTACCTAGGATCTGTTTTGTAGCTACCCTGATTCTGTGCCTTGTAGTAATAAAATTGTTCAACTAAAAAGACTGCATATTTCCTTAGCGCCTTGCCAATTGGCATGCTAACAAAATACACCCCTGAAGTTTTGACCTTGGGTGACACTTGGATGGGAGGGCAGATATCATCCATAGTGGTGGCACACTACTAGAGAGGAGTAATTAGTGACTTTCTACCTCAACTTCCTGGCTAGGTTTTGAGCTATCAGGAGAAGTTTGGAGGGAAAGTACAACATTGCTTTGTGTCATAATTCTGTCATCTGTCTTGAGTCTAAACAAGAAAGGTGGACAGCTCATTAAGAAAATAGATAAAAGCATGTCTCTTTTCTACCATTCTTATATTTTAATAAATTCCTAATCAGGTATATCTGAGTACCTATGAAAACTTCTGTAATTTGGAAACTATTTAGGAGTTTTCATTGCCACGTATCAATGTATCAGGCATCAGTAGCACACATTCCTAAAGTAGCTGTATTCTAAAAGCTTTCTAGTATGTTGTGCTTTAATTATAGTTTAAACTGCACATGTAAAATGCAACAAGCACATTTTCACAAATGCATGTCATTCTTGCCAAAGCTCTGTGGCTGGCTCACCTGCCTGCTGAGTATGTGGCCACTGGCAAAGCCTAATTAGTGAAATCTCCCTAGTCTCTTGATCGCTGTGGTTTCAGACTTCCTATTCAGTCTATGAGAAAGTTCTACTCAAAGAGCCAGCATAATTTCTTAGGAAATTCTTTGAACCTGCAACAATAGTTTATACCCCCTATCCGTCCCTGAGAAGCAATAACACTTGCATAATCCTGTTTTGCAGCCAAACATGATTGGTGAGAGGAAGGTTTAGAAATGTCTACTCATGACAGAACACTGCAGTCCTGTTCACAAGTTACATTGAACATATTTAGATCCAACATCTGTTTGCAAGAAACAGCCAACGTGCATTTACTTTGCAATAGTAGCTCAAAAATATGTGGTTTCAATCACATGTTCAGTTACATGTGTATTAAATGTAACATGAGAACTAGTCAATTGACAAATAAAAAGGGGTGGACTAGGGTGAAAAAGACTTTGAAAAGGGCTCTTGTCCCAGCCAAAGCCCACATTTAAAAGCTGGAAAAAGGGAGGGAGTTTGACTCAGCCAGTGTCACAACTGTGCTTTTCTTGGCTCACCCAAGGTCGGAACATCCTTCCCTGGCCCTGGAGAGACTTTTACAGGCTGGGAGTCACCTTCCCTAGGCCTGGTATGTCTTGCTTGGGCCATTTTGGACCAGGTAAGCCTGGCACTGAATAGGTGATTTCTTCTCCAGGTCAGGTGAAACCTGCTGACTGGAAGTTGCTGTCTCTTTGCTGGCTGTGGTTCCTCAGGACAGGAGCCACCTTCCACAGGCTGGTCACAGCTTGCCTGAACTAGGAGCCACCTTCCTTGGGCCAGCACAGCTCTTCTACACTAGTCTGAGGCAGACTATTGGTCCACCAGGAAATTCCCTGAGGGGCATAAACTCCAAAGAAAGGGGAAACATTCCGATTTGCCAGCTCTAAGGAACTGCAGAGTTTCCAGGATCTGCAGTGCGGTAAATGTGAGCATGTCGGAGATGAAAACTATGTTGTGAAGTGAATGTACCCTCTCTGTAGGGCAGAGCACCAGTGTATAATCGACCTATTTCTCTTTTCCTGCTGCATTATAGTTTCCTAGCTCCAGTTTAGTTATTTTAGCTTTTAGGGAGAGTTCAGGCTTGATCTAGAATCCACTTTTTGTATTTTTAGTAGATAGCAAAGTAGTAATACTACTTTGTAATAAAGGTCGATTCCGCACTGTACACATATAACGGGTTGATGAATGGAAACATCCCGGTTTGGGAAAGAACTTCACATGGGTCCCTTCCTCAAAGCAGGATTGACCTGTGATATTTCCCTCAACCTGTTTTTTTTCAAACAACGTTGAATTGCGATCTTTAAAAAAATCCGGGTTGAACCCACTTCTGTGTGAATGTCACGGGATCCAAATTGCTTTGTTTTTCCCATCCTGCTGCCTGTTCTCCTATCTTACATCATGTCAGTTTAGTTTCTGCTGAGCTGCCGACTGGTGTGATTGCCTGCCATTTCAGAAAAATCCCCCAAGCACATTTTCTCCCCCTTGCAGTGACTGTGAGCACCATTTCACCCAAATGTGTTCAGCAACAGATTCACAACCAATGTTCGGTAGGATGTTTGGTAGGATGGAAAGCAAAATGGACATAAACACAGAAAGGGTTAATGAATAATTGCTGTTGGTAAAATGCAAGAAGAAATGCATTGTACTTTGCCAAACAAATTATGACTTAATTTTTAATTCACTGAAATATTTTTATTGAAATACATATATGTCTGTTCATTACTCAGTACAATAATATTGTGCAGTCAGTATAACTTTCGAAGTTTCAAAAATAAATCACTGCCTTGTTCACAAAATCCTGTCATGGAAAAAGAAATTATAATGAATGAAGAGTACTCTAACCAGGAAAACCCATTATACAATGATAGAGTTCAGGTCAGAACAGCAATGCAATAAATATCAAGGGAGAAAGAACATGTGCACATTTTATTAGATCAAATTGCACAAATAATTATACTGATATGATCTTATCCACAGATGTTTCAGCCTAAGCAGATCCACAGATCATTGTAAACAGTCTCAACATCACAATTCAAGTTTCAGGGGTCTTTTTTTAGTCATTGTAATAATTCCTGATGAGTCGGGTTTGTACCAATTCCATCTTCAGATCCCCTCCTGCTAAATTTTGGCTTGGTAGTAAGAGATTTGGCTTAGAAAAACAGCACGGCATTAATCTTAAAATTGACTTTTTTAAAATGGAATTTTTATGTGCACATGTGCAGTTTGGCTGTTCTGGGGAAAGCTGAGGCATTAGTATTCACTGATATTCATGACATTTGCAATCTATAAAAACTCACAATCTTTCTACAATTTTTAGTAATTTCTTCCAAAGTATTTACTTGTTTGAAATGTGGAATGATATGGTACATAGGCCAATCTTATCAGATCTCAGAAGCTCAGAAGAGTTGGTACTTGCATGTGGGGATGCCAGACTCCAGAATTACAGTTAATCTCTAGACAACAGAGATTAATTCCTCTGGAGAAAATGGCTGCTTTGGAAGGTGAAGTCAGTATTGTGCCTCATTGTCCTATCCAGGTTCCATTCCCAAATCTCCATGAGTTTCCCAGCCTGGATCTGGCAACCTTGCTTGAATGACAGCTGCAAAAGAGGACTCTGCAGGGGAAGGTCAATGGCAAATACTTCCACTTCTCACATCCTAATTACTTGATTAGGTTATTAAGAACCTTTTTAGTTTCAGTCTTTACTTTACCTGCAGATGTGTTGACACACTATCTCTTATAATATAAGCACATAGCATGTGTCTGGATGGCAGTAAGAAGGCCAAGTCCTATTGTATAAGCTTCCATTTCAAAAACAGTATAACATTTGGGAACTTGGCAGAAATTTGTGGCTGAATGCCAGTCTTTCATATACTACTATGGCATTCTCATCTCCTTCACTGACAAATTATCAATGACATTTTTTTCTTTTAATTTCCTGTCAGGTGGATTTTAGGCAGATTTTAAAAAACAAACGTTCCACTTTATTACTGAAATTGTCTCACTTTATAACTATAGTTGTGTGTTATGTTTGCTGAATGAATGTACTCAGTGGAGGAAAACATCCTTTTCATTAACTCTAATATGACTGGCATTTTTCCAATAGCATTCTTTTTTGTTACTATAGTTACCCCTTGGTACTTTATCTTGCTTCTCTATACTAATCTGCCAGAATTTCCTTTTACTGGAACACTTAAAAAACAACCTATATCCTCCAGAAGGTGCTGCCTGATCTTTAGGCACTACTGAATTTAGAATACTTTCTAGGAAGAGAACATTTACCATTGTTTTGCTTTCCGGAGTTGTTTGGTGTGTTTGAAACTGATTGCACTAAAAAAAATGAATAAACTTGCATACTTTTGTACTTCACAGCTTTGTACAGTAGTGGAGGTAACATATCTTGCTCAAATATCCTCTGCTTAAGTAGTTTGCAAAAAAGAAGAAGAAAAGAAGCAAATTAATGAAAACAGCCTAAAGCAATTATACTGTCTACAAATAACATTGTGGCACCTTTTTCTAGTTTTTTGTTTGTTTGTTTTGGGGTTTTGTGGGCTAAATCTCTATAAATAAACCAAAGACTACTCTGTATGACTCACAGCTTGTCAGTTTTACAAGTACTCCAGGTGGTGACTTTGCATTTGAGATCAACAACCTGTACTCTCTTTGTAAAAAGTGTATAACACATAACTTAACACATCATAACAGCTAACATAAAAAGCAAAAAGGGGTTGCAGTTAGAGAAGCAACTAAAGTTGCAAGCAGATCACTTTAGAAATGTGAGAAATCAGAACTGAACTCTTCACTCATAATTCCATTCTTGCAATTCCCTGACTTAGTAAAAGAAGAAATGGGTGCAAAATATGCAGATTTTGTGTTGGTATGAGATTTTTAAAATAATTATGTTCAGACTTGCATAATGTATGATCGTGGACACAGAATGATTATCTAGCCCTGCAGTTCTTCTGATAGAATGGCATTTCTGTTGTAGAAGAGGGTTTGGTAATTTTTGCCAGTTCTCTTGCCCACTTCAGACTCCCACTTTTACCCTGTGCCATTCCCTATGATTGTCTGCTGACCCCCAGGAACAAAATTTAAGGGGTCTAAGTAATTAGCAACAGGAGGAGGAAGCAGGAAAGTCTTGCTTTGAAGATTCCACCTGTATAGATATTGATGACTTTGGATTTACTGATTGGACACTTACCTTTTGGACGTCGAAGATTTATTTTCCATATTGACTCCGTATATAAAATTGAAAAAAAAATTCTTTGATGTGTATGTACTTGAGAAAATATTACATGGGTTCAGCAAATGTAACGCTGTGATTATGATTAATGAGATATAAAAGAAGACTAATAATATAAGTTTATGAATGTAGAAACGTGATTTTGTTGATTTGTGGCAGCTAGAGTGTATCAGCTTGTGTAGTTTATCCCATATATTTTACTGCTGCACTCATAATTTGTATACTTGAACATAGTGCCAAGCCTTATAAGTGGACAGACATCTGAGGAAATTTAGCAAAATTCCTACTACTGGTAAATGTTCCTTGTGGACAAAAGAGACAGGCAGTCTCATCCACAAGCTCAAGTGACCAGTTGCAGTGCTGCAGCCGTGCCACCCCGCCACTCCCAAAGGGCATTCCTAGTGGCACAGGGATCTGCACAAGCGTGAAAGCTTCATACACTTATGCTACCTAAAAGGTTCCAGCTTACTGGCATAGCGCACCAAATGACCAGGAGGGAGCTGACGAACATCAGCTCCTTTCCTGTCTATGCCTCCAGCCCACCCCCTACCCTGAAGGTGGGGGGAGGGGTACTGGGACGCTGGCGCTGTGTCCCATGCTGGGGGGCCCCACAATGGTCACACATCACCAGATTCTCCCCTCCTCTGGGGTAAGTGCCCTAGGAAGGGCAAATTCATTGGCAGGTTGATGCACCGCTACCACAAGTGGATTCATCCTTTGGATGGGTCTCAAAAGTAAACAATATTTGAAAATTTTCACATTATTAATTTTCTTAAAATAACATTTCTCTTTTATGAAAATTTTCCAGCATTGACATCAGGATTGTTTTTAAAAGGCCTTTAACCCATCAAATGTTGTTTTAGTGCTAACAATAGTGAATATAGGCTGGGGGAAAAAGAGTTACCAAGACATATGAAAATATACCTGCTATTCAAAAAGATAATCTGCTTTCTTTCCTGTATTGTTGAATCTAGCACGGGTATGTACAGGTTATAACAGATCACTCTACACCAGAATTGAAAGAACTGTCAGTCTGATTTCTGTTGCTTCTATAACCACTATCAATGCACAGAATGGGTAATGTAGTCTGTGGACCAGCAGGATTAGATGACCTAAAGAACTCATAAACAGTTTGGTCATATATTAATTATTGCTGTTTATATCCTGGATCCTTAGTTGTTACATGAACCACTATCAATTTGCTTTTCAACCTCACTACTGGTACAATATTTTTTCTGAATCCAAATACTACTTTTAAGAGAATTGTGCAAAAATTCTGTTTTTCATAAATGAATACACTGAAGTTGTATGGTGCCAGACTATTTAGAATACATGAATGATTTAAGCTTCATTTTGCTTTGCTTGGCAACCTCTGTTAAAGATCTCTGCACAATTTACAGGGATATAATGTCACACAAGTGGCTAAAATGTCTTGCCTAAAGTCAGGAAGTGTAGTTAGAACTCAAATCCTTACACAGAATTCTCGAATGGCTCTGAAGCAAAAGGTGTTTGTCCTCCAGATCAACCCACATATTTCCCAGCTTTTAATACTGTTTCAATCTGGCCACCTTCAAGAATGGATATTTTCCTGCTGCTCCACCTTAGCCTTGAAGCAGCACCTGTACAGGAAATAAAAGCTTGCAAACACAATTGCGGTAACCAAATGGGAATGATTCCTCATTCTAAACAAAAATCTCATGGCTTTGACAGGAAATCCCCAACCTACAGTCTCATGGCTATACTGCAACATTCCAAAGAGAGCCTTCTATTCCTTAAGACCTTTCTGAAGCAATATACATATTAATTCAAGTATTCAGTATGTTTATTCACACACCTTTGTGCATCAAATTTTGCTTTAAAGATGAAGATGAAGGACTTGAAATTGTTCAAGATTTTCTATTCCTTGGCTCCATCATCAATCAAAAGGGAAGCGGCAATTGAGACTGGGAAGGGCAGACATGAGGAGCTAGAAGAGATCTTTAAATGTAATGATGTGTTCCTGATGACCAAGATCAACATAATTTCCCATAACCTTGCACGGGTGTGAAAGTTGGACAGTGATGAAAGCTGGCAGGAAGAAAGTTGATTTCTTTGAGCTGTAATGTTGCATGAAAGTTTTGCAGATACCAAAAAGGCAAATAAGTGGGTTCTAAATCAAATTAAGCCTGATCTTTCCTAGAATGATCAAACTATCATAACTTTGAACAAATTCTGAGAAGGCAAGAATCACTGGAAAAGACAATAATGCTAGGAAATGTTGAAGGAGTAGGCCAAGAGGAAGACCCAAATGTGATGAATTGACTTAATAAAGGAAGCAATGACTCTCAGTTTTACAAGACCTGAGCAAGGCTATTAATGATTTGATGATTTGGAGTTCATTAATTCATAGGATTGTCATAAGTCAGAAGACCTGATAATTTCAGACATCCACATTGCTTCAGTACTTCTGAACAGAACATAATTTTCACTAAAATGACATTTAAAAAACCAAATCTGAGTGAAAACAGCTAAATTCTGTATTAATCTGTTCACATTTGCCAAGTTTTGTGTAGGTCCTATACACTTATTA
This sequence comes from Sphaerodactylus townsendi, assembly GCF_021028975.2. Lineage (NCBI taxonomy): Eukaryota > Metazoa > Chordata > Lepidosauria > Squamata > Sphaerodactylidae > Sphaerodactylus > Sphaerodactylus townsendi. Next base: position 60,216,844 of record NC_059433.1, read on the forward strand.
ATCATATGTGTAATTTGGAAGTCTACAAAAAGCAGAGTACTCAGTTGCACAGACAAATCCATATGTGTATGTTTATATGTGAGTATGGTCTACTAGACAAACAATCGTCTGAGTACATGTAGGTTGGGATCATGGTTTTCCACAGGAATCCTGCTTCCAGTTCCATATATATTCACTGCATGTACTCTTTCCAGTTTTCTAAACAGTAAGTTTCTGATTTCTAGAACTGAATAAGGAAAACACTTTTTATTCGACCCTGAAAACATTGCTGAGTGGAATCCTCCAACTGTAGGAAATATGAAATGCTGATTACTACTGTAAGTGGGTAATTAGCATTGTTGACATCAGTATATAATCCTATCTTAATCTAAATAGCAGAATGATATTGTCAGGGAGGATTTATTTACTGAACCAAAGTAACAAAGGCATGACACTCCATAAACTGGTGCAAATATTGCTGAATTTAATTGAAAAGTATCATTCACTTTAAAAATATTCTGAAAACTATGTAGTAGCCTGCTGTCCATGTGCAAGGTCAGGAACCTTTGACTGCTTCCATATTGGCTGCTGCCCCTCCACAAGAACAAAAGCAGATGCTGGGAGAACGGCTGTTCCCTCTTATTCAAGCCATGCATCCTACTCTGGTGGTTAAAATCACTGGTATGCTGTTAGAGATTGACAGCTCCAAGCTCCTCCACATGCTTGAGTCTCTCTGAATCTCTTCGGTCGAAAGTTGATGAAGCTGTGGCTGTACTGCAAGCCCATCAAGCTAAAGAAGCTGCTCAGAAAGCAATTAACAATCCAGCAGGTGTTCCAAGTGTCTAATATGATTTGGGACTATGCACTATAACTTCACTTCACCAAAGAAAAAGAACTAAACATGGAAAATTATTAAATATTGAGAAAAACATTGCGAAAATATAAAATGAAACAACAAAAAAGGAAAGGAAAAATTGAAGCTTATGTACATAAAAAGTACCAGGAGTGGTAGATCCTAGATTACCTATTGATTTAAAATACAAAAAAAATAGTAAAAGAAAAAATTAATGTTTTATAAACCCGGGGAAAAGAATGATCAGCACAGTACAAAAAATTTAAACCATTCCTTTCTTTAATTTTGTAATTTATTGCGGGGGGGGGGGGGTTCAGAATACCACTTCTGTATCCCTAACCCTAACTTATTATTTTCATTTAATTTATTCAATCTTAAATTGTTCCCAAAATTTAACAAAAACCCGAAACCTAAAACTGACCATAGACCTATTCTTGGACTGCGCCCTAGAGCTCAACATAACACTAAGGCAGTCCTGAGCCCCTGCCCCTGTCTTAACACTAACCCAAATTTATTGAATTTATTTAATTTATTCAGACAAAAATTGTTCCCAAAATTGTAACAAAACTCCGAAACATGAAACTGACCATAGCCCTATTCTCGCACTGTGCCCTAGAACTCAACGTAATGCTAAGGCAAGCCTGAGCCCCTGCCCTTGACAAAACCCTAACCTATTATTTTTATTTAATTTATTTTTTGTTGCAATTTCAGTGAAAAATTGTTCCCAAAATTGTTATAAAAACCCGAAACATGAAACTGACCATAGCCCTATTCTCGGACTGTGCCCTAGAACTCAACGTAACACTAAGGCAGACCCGAGACCCTGCTCTTGCATTAACCCTAACCCTAACTTATTATTTTTATTTAATTTATTTTTTGTTACAATCTTGGGAACAATTTATGACTGAATAAATTAAATAAAAATAATAAGTTAGGGTTAGGGTTAATGCAAGAGCAGGGTCTCGGGTCTGCCTTAGTGTTACGTTGAGTACCAGGGTGCAGTCCGTGAATAAGGCAATGGTCAGTTTCAGGTTTCAGGTTTTCATAACAATTTTGGGAACAATTTATGTCTGAAAAAATTGAATAAAAATAATAAGTTAGGGTTAGGGTTCAGGCAAGAGAAGGGGCTCAGGTTTGCCTTAGTGTAATGTTGAGTTCTAGGGTGCAGTCGGTGAATAAGGTAACAGTCAATTTCTGGTTTCGGGGTTTTGCCTAAATCTTTGCCCTTGCTTGAACCGCAACCCCAAATTTTATTTTTATTTAATTTATTCAGTCATAAATTTTTCCCAAAATAGTAACAAAAACCCGAAACCTAAAACTGAACATAGCCGTATTCTCGGACTGCGCCCTAGAACTCAACATAACACTAAGGCAAGCCAGAGCCCCTGCCCTTGCCTTAACCCTAACTCTAACTTCTTATCTTTATTTAATTTATTCAGTCATAAATTGTTCCCAAAATTGTAACAAAAACCTGAAACCTGAAACTGGCCATAGCCCTATTCTCGGACTGCACCCTAGAGCTGAATGTAACTCTAAGGCAAGACTGAGCCCTACCCTTGCCTTAATACTAACCCTAATCTATTATTTTTATTTAATTTATTTTTGTTGCAATTTTTTGAACAATTTATGACTGAATAAATGAAATTATAATAACAGTTAGGCAAGTAACAGTTAGGTAAGCCCCAGCCCCTGCCCTTGCATTAACCTGAGGTGTAGCTACAATGGAGACATCCAGGGACAAATGTCCCAAGTGCCTACCCTTGCGGGCGCAGAAAAATTTGGGTTCTTTTCTATTTTTGGGGTATTTTTAGTGTTTTTACTTTGTCAGCCAACATGGGGCGCAGTTTTTAGGCTAGCGGTGCCAAAAATGTTAGGCTAATGTCAGGTGACACTCCTGATGATACCAGCCAAGTTTGGTGAAATTTGGTTCAGAGGGTCCAAAGTTATGGACCCCCAAAAGAGGTGCCCCATCCCCCATTGTCTCCAATTGGAGCTAATGGTACATGGGGCTACCCTTTTGAGGGTCCATAACTTTGGACCCCTGAACCAAACTCACTAAACCTGGGTGGTTTCATCAGGAGAGTCCCCTGAAGATAGCCTAAAATTTTGGTACTGTTAGCTTAAACATTGCTCCCCTGACATGCACCCTCAAATTTTTCCCAGGTAATCTCTTTCAATCCACCCCCTTTGGAGTGGATTTAAAGGGAGAATCTGGGCTCCCTAGATTAAAAAAAAACATTGAAAGTATTGTTGAAGGCTTTCACAACCAGATTCAACTGGTTGCTGTGGGTTTTACAGGCTGTGTGTGTGTGGCCATGGTCTGGTAGATCTTTTTCCTAACGTTTCACCTGCATCCGTGGCTGGCATCTTCAGAGGTATATCACAGAGAGAAGTCTGGGCACAGTGTATTAACAGACTTCTCTCTGTGATACACCTCTGAAGATGCCAGCCACGGATGCAGGTGAAAAGTTAGGAACAAGATCTACCAGACCACGTCCACGCAGCCCAGAAAACAGCCCAGAAAACTGAAAATGATGCTGTTTCGGGGGGTGGGTGAGGAATTTCCCCTGAAACAGTATCACTTTCAATGTTGTTTAAACTAGGGAGCCCAGAGTCTCCCCTTAAGGTGTATTTAAAAGGAGAATCTGGGCTCTCTAGTTTGAACAACATTAATAGTGATGCTGTTTCAGGGTGGATTCCCCCCCCTTCAAAAATAGTATCACTTTCAATGTTGCTTAAACTAGGGAGCCCTGGATGTGTTCTGATTTGTGTGTTGGGGCATGTTCTATAATATGATGGTGACTTTGAGATGAACTGATGGAAAAAAAGGTTGTTTGGTCATGGTGGGGGAGGGTGTCCGCCCATATGGGGTGGGGGCGTAAAACTCAGATTTTGTCCTGGGCTCCATTTTCCCTAGCTACGCCTCTGCAGCTCTGTAGTTGACAGTACAAAATGATAGCTGAACACAGAACCATAATTTGGCTTATAAAATTTTTGCTTTAAGAAAAATTACTTAAACACTGAAGAAAAATTCTGAAAACTTGATCAGATTGGTTTTCTGGGCATGAAACTCTGCAAAGAGCTTGCCAATAAAAATATAAAGGGCTGTTTGTGAATCTTCTTGAGACCGGTTATATTCTGTTGTCATATCCACAAGGATGTGATTTGACTAAAAACAAATGCCTCTAATTGCCAAAGAGAATTCCACAAACAATCCTTCCCTTGCATTTTCTTTGTATAAGGAAGAAGGATGGGGGAACAACTGTGCAGGATCCAGTAGTTTATCTAAGAAGGTGCAAGGTGAAAAAACTAAGAGTCACTACAACAAGGTGTCATAATTATATATTCATGCTTTACTCCCTTTACCTTTTACACTGCAGTAGGTTCTTGAGCAGCTTCTTGCTAGATTTAGTTGTACTGGATTTGTTGAGAGTTAGGTCAGTAGTATGGAATGAGAGACTGTGGTAAGATAAGTTCCTCTTGAATTAATTCTTCTGGATTCAGCTATGTGTGGAAGAGCTTGCACATAATAGTGGAGGGATTTGTGTTTATTTGCCTTCCATTTCTAACTCCGTGGGCTGCATTTCACACTATTCTCATTGGTTCCCTGAAACTGCGGCGGGGTGGGGTGCAAAGGGCTGCAGTAGAAAGAGAAAATGGCAACAATCCTTTTTGTGATTTTTTTTCTGCCAGCATGTTCTTAAGATCTAAGCAACAATCCAAACCTGGGAACAGTGGTCATATGATTTGAAACTAACTAGGACACTTCCAAGTATGAGTATTTAGTTTTAGTGACATGTGACATGTGAAAGCATTTTGATTCTCAAGTTATGATAGTCACTTTTTAAAGCTTTTGTCTTGAAGAGCCAATACTCTCATGTAGTTCAAATATTACAAAACATCTCACAATGCCCATGAACCCGAATAATTCAATCTCTTTTGCAAACAGTGAGATCTAGGAGGAGTGGATAAGTATTATCTAAAGCATTTACTTATACATGTGTACATATACAGATATTAACTTATCGTCTTTCCATGTTAAATCCTCTTCTCCACAGGAGACAGTAGTTTCTCTGTACCCTAGCTCATGACACAATTTGTGATGGGGCTTTCTAAATCATACACATTAAAGGAAGGAAAACAGAGAACCAACTGTTCTTGTTTCTCTCTGTCCTTTTTCCTTGGTAGCTCTTAATCTGTCTTTGAATGGACCCTCCCTCACTTGTTATTGAGAAAAACATTAGTGTTTTGGCTCACTAAAGTGCCTCAGAGATTATATAACAATTCTGTAAAACAGCTCAACTCAAGTATACAGTTAACTGTTTATTTTTTAAATCCTGTGATTTGATACCACTCAGAATCCCAAGCATAACTGTAGATTTGATGGTCATGTACGATCAGGACATTGCACAGCCTGCAACAGTGCAGTCATGCATACATATTTCATGGAAGGTTGTGTGTGTGTGTGTGTGTGTGGATGCATACACCTGTGTGTATGCCATTAAGCCACAACTGATTTATAGAGTTTTCAAGGCAAGACACTTTTGGAGGTGGTTTGCCATTGCCTGATTGAGTAGGCTGAGAGAGTTCTGAGAGAACTGTGACTGACCCACGATCACTCAGCAGACTTCATGTGGAGGAGTGGGGAATTGATTAGAATCTGCTGCTCTTAACATTGTCAAGCGGCCAGCACTAGCAATAATACAGTGTTTCTGGTCTGGCATCACTTGTGGCCATGTTAAAATCTCCATTCTCCAAATGTTCTCAATAGCACTGGTGACATGTTTCCTGGTGATGTATGGGTAAATTACTATGGCTGATTATGCACAATGAGCTTTCCGAGCTTCCTGTGACCCCAAGGAGAATTCGCTGTGGACTCTTTGTTTCATGGCATGTTTGCTATTATTATTCACTGTCCTGTTTGCAGCAAAGCAGGCATGACCCATTGGCTGGCTTTTTGCTTGTGTCCAGGGTAGGGTGATCTCTGCAGTCTCCACTTCAAGCTTCCCATGACCCCAAGGAAAATTCGCTATGGAGTCTTTGTTTCGGGGCATATTTGGTATTATCACTCACTGCCCTATTTGCAGTGGGGCAGGTGTAACCCCTGTGTCAGAATGGGATGACCCAGAAAGGGGTGGAGTCTGAAATGAAGTAGAATGCTGCAGAACACATGAGGTTGGAGGAAGCGAGACTACCAGGCTGGGACCTTGATTGATTTTATTAAGCCCTTAACACCTTGTTTAAGGTAACTGCAATGTTGTGGGGAACTAGTGGGAAGGGAGTTTATTTTTTTGCTATATTGTAAATGTTAGAATTTATTGTTTCAGGGTTTTTGTGTATGTAATGGTGAGAGTTTTCTGGGAACCTTCATCATCTTGAAGCCCATTCACCAAGCCTCAGAAGTCTTCAAAACCAACCACCAGCAAAGAAGAATTGGACTTGGCAATATCAGTAGACTGTAAATAAGGACTTGAAAATGCAAACTTAACAGGACTGCAAAGTGTAAATGTTAAATGTTTTAAAAGTGTTATTTGTTAAGTAAAGTAAACTGTTTTGTTTAAATTTGGTTCTTTGCAATCTCACTTCCAAGTACTGCCCCACAGAACCCACAAGCTGAGGTTACAAATTGGTTTCAACCAGCTGCGGTGGGCTTGGAAGGAGATTGCAAATATAAATTGCTTGCAATGGAAGTGTGCAAAAAGCTAGCTTTGATCCCCATAAAACTGTCTTGTTATGCGACATAAGTTCAAGGGATGTTAATGAGGATATTCAACATACTGTGGAAACTTATGGTGCAATTGCTAAAATGCACAGGATAAAGGGCAGAGGGAAAGCGATGTTGCTGTGTGAATTTGAAACACATAATTCTGTTTGCAAGATAGTCAACCAATGTATAAACTGTAAATTGCAAGGGAAATGGGATGTAATCCCTATTGATGCAGAGTTTGCAACAGTTAGTTGGGAAGAAGCAAAAACCTGTGCACAGGGAGAAAAAGGAACACTGTTTGGCAGTTACATGAATGAAGGGATTCCAGTTGCAACCTCTACCCCTTTGCAAACTCATCCTCTGGATTGCAACAGCTGCTGGAAAGAGTTTTGAAAAAGGCCAGTACATCTAAGTTTCCAGCAGTAGACCTGAAGTTGCAATTAAAAACATATTCTGGTATTTTACCTAAAACCAGCAGGGGAAGAATATTCAGTTTGGGGAGTTCATGCAAGAGAATTAATTGCAGATGACAGTGTTCCTGAAAATATTAAAAGAAGGAAAATTATAGAGAGCTTGCTGCCTCCTGCATTGCCCATATAGCTTTGGGAGCTGAAAGGATGCGTCTGCAAAACAATGTTTTGCTATTTTTGGAAATTGTACATATGGCAATATTGTCTCAGTTTCTGAATTGAAAGCTAAGTTTTATGAGACATATCAGCACATTAATGAACCCTCATCAGCATATTTAACCGCTGCATGCTCTTGGCTATGGAAATATTAGAAGAAGGGGGATTGCTGATGAAGAGCTTAAGTTCTATGTTCAGGAACAATTCTTTAGGGATGCTGGCATGAAGCATTGTTAACAGCCCTCAAAATAAGTGGAACATAGAGTGCAGAAAGTGAACTAAAGAAGGTCAATATGTTGCTCTCCTTCAACTTCTAGTAAAACAGGAAAGAAAACTGAAGCAAGAGATGAGGAAAAGGGAAAGCCTTCAAATAAAATTGTGGGACTATTTGATAAAAATACAGAAAAAGACTGAAAAGAGTGGTACTAACAAAGAGATAGACTGGAAATCTAAATAGTTACAATCTGAGAGGGAGGTGGCTAAATCTGAAGACTACCCTTCATCAAGCAAGGGACTGTAGCAATTCAAAGCCTCAGTTCTCCCAGGGTCTGAGAGAAAGGAGAATGGTAGCCTCTAAAGACCCCAGTAAGATATGGTGCTTTAACTGTGGATTAAAGGGTCATGTTAAACGCGTGAATGTGTCAATCAGCCAAACCAGGTATTGGTTCATCAAATATTAGTAAATACAGTTGGTAACCAAGAAAAACTTTGTTTAGATGGACCATCTAAAAACAGCATAGCAAGTCAGTGGGCATCTGGAAAGCAGACTATAGGTATGGGTGGAAAGAAACTATGCAAGGTTTGATAGGACCTGTATGCTATGACTGCAGATATTTGGATGGATGAAATGCTGCTGTTTAATAGATACAGGTTCACAAGTGACATGCATTTGTGAGACCTTTTATAAAGCCCACTTATCTCATCGCGGAACTGCAGCCTATTAGGGATTTATTGGATATAGAAGGAGCAGGAGGTCAGACAGTGCCCTATTTGGGATTTATATTTCTAGAATTACACATTCAATTAATAATACTGAAGGTATAGAAGAGAAATATGAAATTTTAGCTCTAGTTTGCCTGCAGACCAACGCATGAATCAACAAGTTTCAGCCATTATTGGTACTCAATGTGTATTAAGATGTGTGACTTATGCCAATATTGATTCAGATGGGATCAGTTTGCAACTACCAAAGACTTGCCATATCAAGTTGGAAAGAAGCTTGCAGCCACATTTAGAGACACAAAGGAAGAAGGGTGAAGTGGAAGAGGGAAGTGAAGTATGGCTGCAGTGGGTGGAAGGCTGTACAGCATGTCCCAGCAGGAAGTGCATGCACAGTGACAGGTGTGTTGCAAACTTCACACAGAAAATAGGAACAACAGTCCTTTTAGAAGACCCAGAAGTGGGCAGCTGGACCAGGAGGGTTATCCATCTTTCCACAAATAGTAAAACCTATGGTATCAAATATGAGAATAGGGGTCTGTGTCAAGAATTTGACACAAAAGGATATTGTATTGAAGCTCCTCATACAGTAGTTGCTAAAGCTTCTGAAGTAGAATGGACAAGAGCTCTAGCCCTGTCAGGTTTGGACCTCACAAATATAAATGGAAATGAATTCCCAGTTTTAAATTTTGAAGCTTCAGCATTAAATAAGTCAGAACAGGAAGTAATTTCACAACGAGGCAACAGAAACACCAAGGGTCTTTGCAATGCATGATTTAGACCTTGGGAGAGTTTCAGGTGTTGCCCACAAAATTTATTTAAAAGTGATGTGCCCTTTTAGAGAGAGAGAACTAGGCTAGCTCTTCAGATTTTGAAGACCCACGGCAACATTTGAGGGAGTTGGCTACACTAGGTGTAATTGAAGAAACCAGCAGTCCATATGCATCACCAATAGTATTGGCGAAGAAAAAATGGGGCTCTTAGGATGGTAGTGGACTATAGGAAACTAAATAATTTTAACAGAAAAGGATGCTTACCCTCTGCCAAGAATAATAGAAGAAATTTTTGCTTTACTTTAAGTGGATCACAGTGGTTCTCTGTCTTAGATTTAAAAGTGGATATTATCAGGTGCCAATGGACTCAGCAGATTTGCTAAAAGACAGCATTTACCACTCCATTTGGTAATTGGCAGTTCAAGATGATGCCCCAAGGGTTAACAAATGCCCCTTCAACCTTCTCAACGAATGATGGAAAATGTGATGCAAGGCTTAACCTTACTGAAACTATTGCCTTTTTGGATGATTTGATCATATTCTCTGCAACTAAAGAGCACGGCGAACGCTCTCCTCAAGGTTTTGCAAAGACTTCAGACATATGGATTAAAGTTGGCCCTTCTAAATGTAAACTATTTCAATCATCAGTGAAATATTTAGGTCACATCATATCAGCCTCTGGAATGAGAGAGCCAGACAAAGGAAAAAGACAGATGCCATTACCACCTGGCGGTGCCTACAAACCTCAGTGAACTTCGGCATTTCTTGGGTCTTTGCTGGATATTATAGGAGGTTTGTATCAGGATATTCAGTCATTGCTAAGCCATTAAATTCATTGCTAGCAGGTAGTTCTAGAGGAAGTAAAAATAAAGGAAACCAGTCTCTCAAAGACAAATGGGATGTAGGCTGTCAAGAGGCCTTCTTTGAGACTTTAAAGTTAAAGTTGACCACAGCACCAGTATTGGGATTTGCAGACTGGAAGTTGCCATATATATTGCATACGGATGCTAGTCTCACAGGATTTCAGTGCAGCCCTATACCAAGTGCAAAATAACTGTCTCGATGTCATCAAAGATATGCCAGTAGAGTGTTTAAGTCGTAGTGAACGCACGGTCCAGTGCACAAATTGGAGTTTTTGGCATTAAAATGGGCAGTTTGTGACAAGTTCCATGATTTTTTGTATGGATCAGAGTTCAAGGTAATGACTGATAACAACCCACTGACTTATGTCTTTAACCTCTGCCAAATTAGATGCTGCAGGGCAGAGGTGGAGTGTCAACATTATCTTTATATAATTTTGAAATAGTCTACAGATCTGGAAAAGCTAATATAGATGCTGACTCACTTTCTAGGAGACATGAAGAGTCTCACTGAGGGATGAGGAAGGAGATAAACAACTAGAAAGAATTTCTAAAATGCTCCTAAAAGATTCAACATGATCCTAATGCACTAAAGTCATGGGATGCTGAAGTCTGTAAGGCAGTTATCCAAGTTCATAGTGTACTTCCAACATCCAGTAGTGCCAAGATGTAATGAAGTGGACCACAGTTATATTGAGACCTTACCTGCCTCTCTGAGGACAGTATTCCAGAAGAATTTGCAAATGAAGGATGTCATGGCATTAAATCCCCTTCTGATCAAAATGCGACGAAGTTTCCTGACTGGAAGAAGTTGCAAAAGAAGGACAAATATATAGCTAGAATAATACACTTTTTTTGGAGAGAAGGCATAAACCCACCTGGGATGAAGGTTAAAAGAGGAAACTAGACTGTACTTGAGAGAGTGGCCCCAACTTTTCTGTCAAATGGAGTTCTGGCACGGAAGGTTCAACGAAAAAGGAGAAGATGTAGAGCAACTTGTGATCCCTTACACTCATCGGAAGAGCTCTGGAAGGCATTCATGATGAAATGGGTCATTTTGGAATTGAAAGAACTTTGGAATTGGCTAGGGATAGATTCTTCTGGCCTAAAATGGCACAAGCTATAGAACAGAAGTGCCGCACTGTGAACGCTGTGTAAAGAGGAAAGCGAGAAAGAGCAGCTGAATTAGTTAACATAAAACATATGCTCCTTTAGAGTTAGTCTGTATAGATTTTTTTAACTCTTGAACCTTGGGATGTAAATGGCACCAAAAATATTTTAGTAGTTACTGATCATTTTACCACAAATATGCACGCGATACCCCACTCGATCAGACTGCAAGAACAGTAGCTACAACTCTCTGGGAAAATTTTATATGCCATTATGGATTTCCTAGAAGATTCTCCACAGTGATCAAGGAGCAGCCTTTGAAGTGAACTGGTTACAGAACTGAGTAAAATTGCAGGAACTAAGTCCCATACAACACCATATCACCCAAGAGGAAACCCTGTTGAGAGGTTCAATCGCACTTTTGGACATGTTGGGCACATTAGAGGTAAATAAGAAATCTTAATTGAGAAAGTACATAAAACCATTAGTTCATGCTTATAATTGTACCAAAAATGATACTACTGGAGAATCTCCTTATTTTTTAATGTTTGGAAGACAACCATTACTACCAATTGATTTGTGTTTAGGGATAAAGTCAAGGAGCAAACAGAAGTAACTCATCAAGAATATGTAAGAGACTTAAAACGCAGGCTTCGTTATGCATATGATCTGGCCACTCAGGAAAGTGAAAAGCATCAGCAAGCCAACAAACGAAGATGGGATAGGAAAGTTTCTCATCAAATCAACCATTTCAACAGGAGACAGAGTGCTAGTTCGTAACTTAAGCCCCTCGTGGAATGCAGAAATTAGCTGACCGATGGGAACCTGTTGTGCATATAGTTCTGGAGCAACCTGATGAAACCCTTCCTGTTTACAGAGTCCAATCAGAAGATGGCAAAGGTGTTGTTCGAACTCTGCACCGGGATAAAAACAGACCATGTGGTTTTTATTTCCTCCTCTGAGGATAGAGTGATTTGGACAGTCCAGAGAGTCCTATTAGTGGTGGTGGCCGAGACAAAAGTTAGCTGATGTGAACTCAGTAGGAGAAGATTGTGCATCCACATCTAACTCTCTTTCAGACCTCAATCCCATGGCAAGGGAATTCACACCCAAGCTCCCTTCCAATGAGCCACTGCAGTCGGAAACTTCGTAAGAAAAGACAAAGGAAAGACAAGGTTGTGCTGTCAGATTCACCAAATGTGGTCCCTACCAGTACAGGGATCTCTGAGGAAATTAGTAACCTACCCCTTAGACCGCAAAGAGTTAGAACCCAGCCTACTAAGTTAGCTGATTATGTTCTGAATTTTTCAATGAGGTTAATTGGAGTCAACACTCCTACTGTAATATGTCATTGTTCAATCATTTCAAGAGTTAAATTGTAAATACTGGCTCGAGACGACAGAATTTTAGTGGGGAGAATGTAACCCCTGTGTCAGAATGGGATGACCCAGAAAGGGGTGGAGTCTGAAATGAAGTAGAATGCTGCAGAACACATGAGGTTGGAGGAAGCGAGACTACCAGGCTGGGACCTTGATTGATTTTATTAAGCCCTTAACACCTTGTTTAAGGTAACTGCAATGTTGTGGGGAACTAGTGGGAAGGGAGTTTATTTTTTTTGCTATATTGTAAATGTTAGAATTTATTGTTTCAGGGTTTTTGTGTATGTAATGGTGAGAGTTTTCTGGGAACCTTCATCATCTTGAAGCCCATTCACCAAGCCTCAGAAGTCTTCAAAACCAACCACCAGCAAAGAAGAATTGGACTTGGCAATATCAGTAGACTGTAAATAAGGACTTGAAAATGCAAACTTAACAGGACTGCAAAGTGTAAATGTTAAATGTTTTAAAAGTGTTATTTGTTAAGTAAAGTAAACTGTTTTGTTTAAATTTGGTTCTTTGCAACTCCTTCCAAGTACTGCCCCACAGAACCCACAAGCTGAGGTTACACAGGCATTACCCATTGGCTGTCTTTTTGCTTAGGTCCAGGGGTAGGGCAATCTCCACAATCTCCACTTATTTTTGCGGGTACTCTAACAGGCATGCATGCTTTAATGTTTAATTTAATTTTAAAATTCTTATATTCTTATATCAGTATATTGATATAAAAAAGGCGAAGCATTACAGAAAAGTCTTGAATATGGCTTCACAACACTTTGCGCAATTGTTGATTGTCTTCTATGGAGAGGAGTGATAGGAGAGTAGTGATGGCATGAAAACCACAAAAGGACAACGTGAACTGCCTTTTGCTAAGCTTCCCAGGTTCCTGATCATCCCTCTTCCAATGTGCAGCAGGGAAGGGGGAATGGCGTGCAAAACAGTGTGAGGAAGTGGGAGGGGTGAGGCTAGGCAGGCTGGCTGGCCGGCTGTGGGCGGGGGAAGATGTCCAGAGTAAAGTTGTGCTCACTGGTAAATCTGTCCCACTCTGGGAGCGAAGAAAATTAAAATCATGCTACAAGTGGGTTTGCTTGCCACAGAGAGAATGGAAAGTGAAAGAGGGCTTGAGGAAATACATTCATACAAGAAGTCTTAATTGATTGATTGATTAATTAATTGATTGATTCCCCCCAAGTCCAGCTGAATAATTCCGCTTCACAGGTCCTGCACAGCAGACATCTTGTGAGCAATCAGTCCCTGTTATTTTTCCCTCACCTACCATGCTTTATTCTCAAAAAGCTTTTTGGCCATGCTAATTCATCTCATATGGACACTCTGATGTTAATGGCTATTTGAGTTCTTCCAGCTCTAAAATACCTTACATAGCATTCTGAAGCAAAGTTACATGCTTCTTAGACAACTGATCTCTAGAACTTTGAAGAACTCTGTTTAGGATTGCACAGTATATCTGCTTCCCTAATATTTTACTTTGCATAATTATGAGATACTCACTTTGCGAATGTAATGTTCTTTTAAAATACATCAGATTCTAGTTACTTTAAACAAGACTTATTATTGTACAGAAGTTAAATGTGGCCAATCACCCAGTGGTGCCTAAATGATATTAGATAGCAACCTTCTAATTCTGTTTACTCAGGTGCTTTACAGAGCTGACGTGAATTAGGATTGCCTGCAGTTGCTTTTTATTGTCTTTATTTAAGTGACACCACTTTTTAAAGGATCATGATCCTACAAAATATGTTAGTAGCGTCATCCTAAGTAAACTTCAACATTTAGAAGATTTAGAAGATTTAACTTTGTCTAGATTGACATAGTTAGAGGGTTTGTAGTCTTGATGCTGGTTCAATTGTTACAATTTGTTTCATGAAGATTAATGTTTAAATAAATGATATACCATTCTTTATAATAATTCTTCCACCCACCCAGCTGATATTTTGTCATTTTTTCATCTCCCTGGCAACTGATTGTAGCAATTCATGTATTTAATGAAGTAAGCGTTGACTCATGAAAGCTTATGTCACAACAAACAAATGTTAAGCAATATAGTGGAATATTATATATTGTAATATATGAAGCTTATCACAATATTTTGCCATATTTTGACTTAATGGTTGGCTAGTTTGTAGGCACAATAACCTCTGCACAGGAAGTAGTATGAAATGGTATGACAATGTATGAAAAGACCTAATATTCTATAGCCTTGTTAAATCTCAGAAGTTAAGCAGGGTTGGTCCTAGTCAGAATTTGGATGGAAGACCACCAAGGAATACCTAGATCAGTGGTGGAGAACCTTTGGCACTCCAGATGTTATGGACTACAATTCCCATCAACCCCTGCCAGCATGGCCAATTGGCAGGGGCTGATGGGAATTGTAGTCCATAACAACTGGAGTGCCAAAGGTTCGCCACCATGGACCTAGATCAAGACATGAAGGTAAGCAATAGTAACCACCTTTGAACATCTCTTGCCTTGAAAATCCCAGAGTCCCCATAAGTCAGCTGTGACTTAACAGCAAAAAATACACACATCCAAAGAACACTCTACAGACTAGTTTCTTCAAGACCTCTGTCCCATTGCTCTGGCATGATCATGGGAGTCCTTTAAAATAAATATTTCTTCAGTGTCCTAAGTTTAAATCCTTCCATTTTGATATGTGCATTTATCCCACAGCCTGTTGTAGACTAATGGATCCCCTATATACATAGGGCAGCACTGGCCATGTTTATGAATCAGCAGCTGAAGGTCCATGGGTGCCAGACATGAAAAACAAAATGTGTTCAAGCTTACATGAGACTTATATACATGTAACTTTGAACACATGGACTTTAAGTAGGGTTACCAGGTCTCCCTGACCACTGGTGGAGGTTGGGGGGTAGGGTTGCTAGATCCAGTTTGGGAAACACATGGAGATATGGCAAAGGAGCCTGGAGAGGACAGGGACCTCAATGGGGTACAATGCCATTCATTCCACCCTCCAATGCATCCAGTTTCTTCAGGGGAACTGATCTCTGTAGTCTGGAGATGAATGTAATTCTGGGGAAACTCGAGGTCCTGCCTAGAAGCTGGCATCCCTAAAATCAGGGATCTTAGGACCAACCAACATGATCCCCAGCCCTTCTACCACCTGAAGACAACTGTTCCTCAGAGAGTTCCTGTTGCTGTGTCAGCTTTTCTGGGTTTACATTATTGTGTTTTTTTAGAGTTTGTCAAATGAAAAACACATCCTTTAGTAAATATACTGTTAAGAACTTTGTATATCTGGACAATGATGTGTAACTTGGTAGAGATCAATGCGTACGTATCTGATCGATAATAGTTTCTCTAAGAGACTCTCGGTACATGAGGAAATCTGTTGGTAGGAGGTTGGACTCAAAGAATAATAAACTCTGGGCCAGAATCCCAGCAGTCTAGCTCGTTTGGGACATTTTAAAGCCAAAGCCTCTCAACTGGGAGATCTCCAATTAGCCCTGAACAAAGTAAAAACTACAAGCTTGTGTGTGAAACAAGCAGTTGTTGGCATGCAAGCGTTCCCAAGGTTGTGCTTCCTTTGCTTTTTCCTGAGTCTTGGTGCAGGGGAGGGAAAGGGGTCAGAGTCACATGGATACAATGCTTTTGATTAATGGCCAAGTGCTGCTGCTGCTGCTGCTGCTGGAAGCCTCCAAATCTCTCTCAGTTATACAAAGCCAACAAGGAGCCGGTGACCACTCACTTCCTTCAGGCTGGTCTCTCTTCCTTACTGGAAAAGGACATTTGGGACTGAAAAGTTCATTGCTTTTCTTCTAGCTTCTTCAACAGTGGGAGCTGAGAGAGTCTGCTTCACAGGCTGCCAGCCTCAGAACGGCAGCTTGTACCATGGAACAGAGAGGGCTCTTTTGTTGTCCTTTCTGAACTTTTGTGCGGATGCGGAGGAAACCCTGAAGCATTTCCCCCGCCTTTCTCCGGGCAAACAGAAGAGCTAAAGGAGAAAGCTAAAAGAGAAGCGAGAAGGGTTTTTGTGTGTGTGTGTGGACAGGGTAGGGTGGGCTGGGACAATGACAGAAGAAAGCAAAGGTGAAGGTAAAGGCGAAAGTGGGAAGGACCTGGAGAAGCAGCTGCGCCTAAGGGTGTGCGTTTTGAATGAGCTGCTGAAGACGGAGCGTGACTATGTGGGCACTCTGGAGTTTTTGGTGTCGGTGAGTTACTTCTACCCCCATCCCCCCCTTCTGATTTGCATCAGATGCCTTTGCGGAGTTTGTTGTGGACAAACAGCCCCTCTGGTACTCCCTCCCTCTCCCCTTGCCAAGTTTGCCGGCAAAGAGGGGGATGGGAAGGCCATGAAGGAACTCCTTAAATAGGGACTGCATGACAACCCTCCCCCCCGCCCCCCAATTCAAAAGATGTAAGCTGTGGCATCAGGAGGTCTTGAAAAGTACTGCGGTCCCTCCGAGGCTTGACTCGTTTCTCGTGGCAGGAGATTTCCATATGCTGTACAGATTATAAAGCTATCACTTAAACGGTGCTTCCCTGAGAACTTCCCACAGGCCAGATAATTTCACTGGCTCCAAAAAACCTGCTGAATAGAGTTTGCTTCAGGTACATTTGGATTGAAGAGTGTTTGGGGGATAGTGAAGTTTTGAGTTGCAGCTCCTAAGGCGCCACAGACTCTGTATTTACAATAATCACTGAAACACAGGATTCTGGCAGGGGGTTGTAGAGCAACGGGGGTTTGTGTGTGCCTGATCTATAGCAGCTGTTCAGTATTAAAGCCACATGTAACATTTGCCCCTTCCTCAGTTTCCACCCCTTACATCTTCAGTTCAAAAACCCTCTGTGGGTAATAAGTTGTCTGATAACTGAACGAACGATCAGTTCCTTATAAAATGATAGCACACCACAGAGCTAATGGGGTGAGTTGAAGCATTGAGTTGTCCTGAAAGTGCAGTTTTAAATGTCAGTTTCCTAGAATTTAGTGATGCTAGGTAGAAGAAACTTTTGTTCTTAGATAAAGAAGTTTCCTAAAAGGCATGAGGCAGAACATCCTGTGCAGCATGAAAACACAAACATTATTGCCTTACCCTCCTGGTCGATTTTCACTTTTATCGGTAGCATCTCTTTAAGAAGCATTTGGGATAAACACATCCCAAGTTGTCTGCTTAATTTTGTGGAGTGCCTGTCATAACAGTCTTCACATTTTCCCTTTCCTCCCAACCCCCCATCGCCATCCTGTCTGAGAGGAAAATCTTTCCAACAGCAAACTTCCTGCTTACTTTTCTGAGATCTGTGAACTTTTGCTAATCATGCAAGAAAAAATTCTCAGCTTGGCTTTGGGCAGAAAGAACAATAGCCAAGGAACTAAAGTAAAATAAAATTCTCAAAGTAGTCTTGTCGTGAATTAAGGTCTGTATCACCATGAAACAGTTATAAATGGACCAACATTTTTAAAAAAGTGTTTGATTTTAATATGCTTTGTCATTCAGCTTTTGATATGCACAGAATCTGACTGCAGGTTAGTTTTCCACAGTAAACATAATACTTGAAAACTTTTAACTTATGACAAAAATTACCTAAAACTTTTAGAAAAATGATTTTGACTTAATTATATTTTAAAAGGGCATGAGATATTTATGAACAGTGAGATTTAGCAATTCCTGATGCATAGTTGCAGATATTGCTACTTGACTTTGTTTTAGGAAAAACAAAATGTGGGTAAACGTAAAAAAGTTTAATACATGTTATAACATTGACTGACTTTGTTATGTATATGGTATAATGTTATGTTTTGCAGAATGTCTTGAGATACATGTAAACAAAAGCTGTGGTTAAGCTATTGATTTAAGAGGCTGAATGTCAGTAACCTAGAACTGGTTACAAAGATACTACCCTCTTAATAAGAGTATATACTAAGTGAGTTCTTCACCGCTGTCTCCATCACTGCTTCTCTTCACTACAGAAGCGTTCCTTTTTCTGGCTGAAATGGAAGTCTGTATTGTTTGGGAAAGAAAGTATATCTCTCCATTACTGAAATCAAACGGTAGAGCTACTGCACAGCTGAGACCCCTGATAGTCTTGATTGTTTAAACAAGACAGCAAGCTTCTTCTCCCTGCAAATTCAATCAGTAGAAGCATCAATTTGTTCTGCAGCTCATATTCCAACTTGTGAGAATGAAATTCTTGAAACAATCAATGTAGCATCACAGTGATGTTGGTTCGTGATGTAGCCTGTCAAGAGCCTAGGATTCGGCCTGATCTACATGAGACTGCACTTCCCCCAAAAGACTGGGTATGCAGCTTGGAAATGATACTAGATTCAACTATGTAAACAGACCCCTGTGGCATGGAGGAACTTTGGCCAACCAGTTGATTTGCCAGCTGTGGCCTTTCCAGGAAACGCATGATGTGCCCATGCTTTGTTCACATCCAGGTTGGAGTTCAGTAATGTGCTCTGTTTACAACTTCCCAGGAAAAATGTTCAGTATCACAACTGATTAGAAAAATAGCAGCAAGACAGGAATACATTGCATTAGTGTTAAAAATTTGGCTGAAATGGCTAGAAATTTG
Source organism: Sphaerodactylus townsendi (assembly GCF_021028975.2). Lineage (NCBI taxonomy): Eukaryota > Metazoa > Chordata > Lepidosauria > Squamata > Sphaerodactylidae > Sphaerodactylus > Sphaerodactylus townsendi. The sequence goes on from NC_059433.1 coordinate 60,235,622, forward strand.
TTTCTTGACATAAATAACTGATGTATCCCTTTATAGTCCCAGTCTGAGATCAGGGCGTATCTGAAAGACTGAATTTGAATTTTTTAAAGGCCCTTCTCTTTGTGCCCTTACCCTCTGTGATGGGGTGCAGACACATAACTGAGGGAGCTGTGGGGGGGGAGGGGTAAGCTTAGGCACAACTCGTATGGGTCATGTGGGGGCACACTTGGCCACCCACCTTTCCAGGAGTTGGAGCTCAGCTGGCCCCTGCCCGTTCACCCGCTGGCTAGTATGCTCTTGGTCTGGCTTCCTTGCCTGCTCCTGGCCCTTGCAGTGGCCGTAGAAACAGCAGGAGGAGGAGGCATGGTGGTGGCACCTGAGAAAGAGAAGAACTTTCGGTTGAAAAACAACTCTACAAAGTGTGAGTAAGACAGAGGGGACCAAGGTATCCAGATAGGTCCGTGCGCTGCTTTGCATCTTAATAGAGAGATGCCCCTCCCCTCCCCTGCCCTACTGTGGGGAGGGGAAAACAAGAAAATGGAAGAGGTGGCTTGCTGTCTAGCCCGCCCGCCCCCCCTCATCTCCTGCGCTACTCGCAGCAGTCCCACAAAGTGCTTTTGAGTGCCTTTTTGTGAGAGGCTTGCCAAAGCCTACCCTGAAACAGCCCTTCAAAACTACAGGCAGGGGCACCATGCAGTGACGTAAGTATACATTTTTATGGGGTGGGTTCAGGGAGTGGGGCTCAGAGGATGAGGCCCACCCCTGGGCATGGCAATGCCTCCCCAAGTGCCACCCCCGCCCCCCAAGCTGGAGGGAATCACTCCAAACTCTATGAAATTTAAGCCAAAATAATTTTGCAGCGGATTTCCCAAAGCTGTACCTGGACTTTCTGGGGAAATCAAAGCTCTTATCAAGCAGCTGAAAAGAACTGGCTGCATCTCTGCCCGTCCTCTTTCAGCCTTCAAAGGCTTTCTTTAAAGTGGGGTGGGGGTGTCTTTGTTCTCTTTCCTGTTGCATTTAAAAGTGGATTTTAAGTAACTTACTACTAGCAGGCAATTAGTTATGCTAGCCTAAAAAAATCACAGCTCCCTCCCAATCTATTTGGAAAATTGGGAAAAGAAAAGGTGAGCCTTCAAATGTGGCTGTTTGGCCCACTGCGAAGCATCCCCACGTTTATTAGGAAATTGTGTCCGCGGTCAGAGGCGTACCAGGGCCAAATGGCGCACTGATGGGGGGAAAGAGGCTGGATATGTGACTGACAAGCTGTAGAGGCAGAGGCTGGGCTGGGCCTGGCAGTGCCCCATGGCCTTGACCAAATGTGCACAGCAGCAGCCCTCTGATGGCAGGTGCTGAGGAGAGATCCCCGGCTGTCTGTCTGCCTGCCTACCACCCTGCCCTGCCCTGCTTGGAGACCTTTGCAGGGACTGAGCAACTGGATGCTGGAAGCTGAGGGCAGTTGGCCTGATCCAGTATGGCTGGGCACAGGTCGTGAAGCCCCTGCTAATACACACTGGGGAGGTGTTGATAGGTAGTTCCAAAAGTTGGGGAATGAAAAGCAGATCCAGAAGCTGGGTAGGAAAATAGGTGCTGCTTTTGGAAATCCATGTATACAGCAGTTGGTGGGTAGATGCGCTAGCTCTGGTCGACGGGCATGCTTCCAAACAAAAACTTTGCTACGTCTTACTTTCGGGGGATGCTTTATATTTAGCACTTCAGCAAAACCTCTACTACACCTTATTTTCAGGGGATGTCTTATTTTCGAGGAAACAGGGTATTAGCTTCCATTGGAAACAATGGGGGATGGGAGCACCCACTTTGGGGATCCATAACTTTGGGCCCCCTGAACCAAACATCACCAAACCAGGCTGTTATCAGCAAGAGATTATCCTGATGATACCACCCTGGTTTAATGAACTTTGGTTCAGGGGGTCCAAAGTTATGGACCCTCAAAATGTAGCCCCATCTACTATTAGCACTCCTGAGCCAAACTTTACCAAACTTGGCTGGTATCATCAGGAGTGTCACCTGATTATATTCTGAAATTTTGGTGCTGCTAGCAAAAAAACTGCACCCCCTGGCGGCTGACAAAGTAAAAACCCTAAAATATTGTTTAAAATACAGCTGACTTGTGTATAAGTCGAGGGGGGCTTTTTCAGCACAAAAATGTGCTGAAAAACTCAACTTATACATGAGTATAAGTTATTGAACTGGAACCTTTTCTAGCTATCTGATTTACCATTTCAAGAATTACAGTCATTACTAGTACAATCTATTCCTTTCTTAGTGTAGAAATTTTTTTACATGAAGCAGGAGAATATACTGTTGACCAAGTCACTGCAACCCCATCCATGGGGTGTTCTATGTAAGACATGAGAAGAGCTGATTTACTATTGCCTTCCTCTGCATAGCAACCCATGTCTTTCTCAGTGGTCTCCCATCCAAGTTCTAATGATGGTCAACTGTAGTTTAGCTTCCAAGTTTTGACAGGCTTAGGCTAAGCTGGGCTATTCAAAATGCTTGTCATGCATGAAGCAGATATCAAATCATGCTTGTTTGGGACTGGAGATTGTTCTAAATGAAGAATAAAATAGGGACTAGTCCTTTATGTTATCAATTCCTAGTTAAATCTGGCTTCTTGCCAGAAGAACTACAGCAGGGGTCTTCAAACTATGGCCCTCCAGATGTTCATAGACTACAATTCCCATGAGCCTTACCACTTGGCCATGCTGGCAGGGGCTGATGGGAATTGTAGTCCATGAACATCTGGAGGGCCATAGTTTGAAGACCCCTGAACTACAGTCATGACACCTAGCTGTTTCTTCGGTGCTACACTTCCACTTCACCAGTCCTTCTGCACTGATTATGCTACACTTCCACCTCCCTTGTTCGTCTACATTTATTAAGGCCCTTTCCAAATTATCTCTTTTGTTTTCTTCCTGTATCCTTTCCCTTCTTTTCTTCAGAAGGATATCTGGCTTCAATGTTGGCTCAACTCTGAAAAAAGACATTTTGATAACTTGTGCTGTGGTTTGCCTGACAGAGCACAATATACTGGCTCTCCAAGTAAAAATATTATGTTGGCTATTGTCTTTAATGGTGGTAGATAATGATTCAGTACTAAGTTCATGATTGGCACTAGTCCTTAATACACCAGCTGCAATTAAAATTCCTCAAAGCATTGAAAAAACAAATTAGTAAACCATGAACACATGCCATCTCCTGGATCTAGTAAACAGAAAATAAAAATGTAATTTTTTGAATGTCTTGGCCCTCACAGTTAAAGATGCCTTCCCAGAGAATGATGGGAAAGAAAACATGGGGAGAAGCTCCTGGCCTATAATACATAGAGCACTTACCCTGAGGCTCTTTGTTCTGCAGTGGGTTTGCAATGGGATCTTCTTGTTTTATTCCATTTACATGTGAGGAGTGCCCCATTGCCAGTTGTGCATCTTTTCTAAAAGCCGTCCCTCCCCCATATGGTTTGTGTGCAACAGGGTGCACACAAACACACACTTACACACACACCGATGCCAAAACCTGCCTGGAGAAAGTGCATCTTTTTGGTGTTTTCTTTTCCCTCTTATCCTTTCTGTCTCTTCATGTTATGACCCAGCCCAGCATTTCTGGGAACTCCTTGGATGAGGACTCAGACATGGGAGAGGGCACAGCTTTGGTCCCAGAGTCTCAGGTAATGCCTACAGGCTCAGAGCCTGAGCCTCCAGCAGTACCTGCAGGAGCTGGCCCAGAGGCTCAGGCAGAACCATCAGAAGTCCCCTCAGGTCCAGAGGCTTAGACAGAGTGTGCAGGTTGGGAGTCACAGCCAGGCCCCAGCTGTGAGAACCCCCAGCTTCCTGGCATCAAACCAGGGAAGCCATGCCACCTCTCTCATCCCCTTTGTCTCCATAGCCCTAGGAGAAATGCTGGAGAAAGCTGTGTACCAGTTTGCAGAAAATAAGATGCGGCTGCAGGCTAGCAGCTCCAGGTGCTCTGTTACACCCTTCCGTACTTTGTGCTTCGATTACATTAAACTTCTGAACGAGCTGTGAGCTGCCTCCGACTCTGCTTAGTGAGGGTCTGTCTACGACACTCCCCTTTCACCCCCCAAACAAAAACTGGACACAGCTTGGCTATAAAGTGATCTGGTCTGGGTTCACACATTCTGCCTACATTCGGTGTGGATTTGGGGGGATTTAAAGGGAAAGCTCCCTTTAAATCTACCCCCCCCCAATCCACACTGCATTTAGGCAAATAAAACAATGCTGTTTTAAATGTTGTTTAAAGGAAGCCCATGAGGTTTCCAAACCTCCCTCCCACCGCCCCTTCAAAATCCATTTGATTCGGTGGAGGGGGGGCAGGCGGTAGCATTGTCAGGGTACCCCTGGGACGTTCTCATGGTACCCCAGGGTATCACAGAACTCTGGTTGAGAATCACTGGTTTATACAGTGTTCTGTATGGTGAGAGAACTAGATATATTGCAGAATGTCCAGCTTTAGTCATTTAAAGAGTGGAAATGAGGAAACCTTGATACTCATGAAAACGTAACTAGAAACAATACAATTATCAACTCTGAGAATGATGAATGTCATAGTAACCAAAGGATTAACCTATTTAAGTATCTTCAAGTAAACAATTTCTTAGAAAGATAATTACATAAGAACTTACATTTAAGAAAGTGTACAGAACTTGAAAAAATTATCGTGGGAGACCATTGTCACAAAAATAGGAGTGTCCTTTGCAACATGGAACTGGTAAATAAGCAACATTTTCCAATAGAATGGGAAGGGATTTGGGTTGGATCATTGCTAGTGAAATTTGGAGGTCCATAATGATATTAGGCTTTTACCATATTAGGCCATAATGATATTAGGCTTTTACCATATTAGGCCATAATGATATTAGGCATTTACCATATCTTCTTGGTTTAAGAAGATTTTTTTTAAATGTTACATCTGTGCTATTTGTCATGGTTCCCCAGAACCCACTCACATGGATACAGAGTCCAGTTTCCATAGTTAAAGTTGTATTCCAGAAGTCAAGCACAAAAGTTCCAACACTCACAATGACAAGTGCAGAGATTCAGGCCAAGGTCTAGACAGAATAGTGGGGTCAAAGCAGTCACCACAAGGTCAGCAACAATTCAACATGTTACTTCCACACAACTATACTTTTCCAGCTGGTTACAAAGGTGAGGCTACTCAGAGGGCCTGTAATGTTTTGTACCTGTTGGCTGGCTTGGACCGGGTCCTGCAAATACTCCTCCTCACTGTCCATGCAGGACCTGTGCTGTGCTGCCAGATGCACAGTTCATCTTCTGTCCAGCAGGACCCTGTGTTCTCCTCCTTTGTTCCTGAGGCTCTGGGGATGAGGGGTGAGCAGGCTGGCATCTGGCTTTCCACAGAGTTGGAGGGCTGCAGGGTCACTCAATTGGTGTTTGACTGTGGGTTCATGTCTGACCCCACAGGGGCTGCTTCTCGTGTCATTTCTACTATTGGCTGTAGACAGGAGCCAGGGCCTCCTGCTGACTCTTCATTAGAGGAGTCCTCAATGTCTTCTGAACCCGGCTGGTTCATGAGAGTATCTTACACCACATAAAGTAGCTAGAATGTATGGTATTTTACAGGGTAAATGTTAAGTCTTTGAGAGCAGACTTTCCCCATAAGTGGTGAATTTGCTTGCAAGCAAAAAACTATTGGCAAGCTTGTTCAGAGTACAATAAAAGCTAGTATAAGACTAAGCTTTTTCTCTGTCAATTGAGACCTTGTTCAGTTATCTACCAAAAATTCCTAAACTTTTGCGCCCTATTGTGTCACATCTCATAATGGGAGTTAGAATTGTGTTTGTGAGACACTTGTATTGAGAAACTGCCTATTAATTCAAGAACAGACAGAAAAATGTCTGGAGATTTATTAACTGATAAAATTAACTGATTTAAGGAATAGGAAAGATCCACAGCAAACTGAAGGTGATTTGGAAACTTGTAATGCAGAATCTATGTCATTTTGCTAAGTAAGATGTTTTTATTTTTCCTGTTCTTGTTGCTCTTGTAGCATTTTTTCTTTGAAATAACAAAGAGGAGAAAAGAGAAAATGCTTGCCCAGGATTTACAATAATATCTGTGATATGTATCTAAAATTTTGTTAATCAGATTCTCCATTAACTGGTGACAGATTCTAGAAGCATAACCATGTTGGTGTTTTCTGACACTTTAAAGATTAGTAGACTTATTCAGATAAATGTTGTGGGCATAGTGCAAATGCTACAGCCAAGAGTCCAGTCCTTTCATTTTATGATGTAGTTGCCCAAATATTTACCTCTTTTCTCTTTAAGATATGACATAATTGAATAAACTGCTACTGTTTGCGGTTTTAAAGAACAAAGTCTTTTAAAAGCAGGAATAACAGAGCAGGAAGCCTAGCTTCAGCTATTAAAACCAAGCAGGGCTTGAAGCATTAAACACCTTCTTTCCACCCTATTAATCTTGGTGTCATACTTGTCAGTTCTGGTGCCTCACTTTATTAATTATTTACTAATTATTTGCTATTTATTTACATATATAGCTGATCCTTCTCCTGATCTAGTTTCTGATAACAATGCAAAATTCTTTAATATTTTTCATTAATCTTTGAAGAAAAATATTCCTTGTAAAGTTTAAACTTTATCAGCCCTTTGGGGACAAGGTGAAAAGAAGCTATTCCATATGAATACCATTAAAACCATCAAAACTAGTCTCTCTATATAAAAAGCTAACAGTGACTTTGTTAGTCATGCCCTAATGCTGAAACGGCTGGATAGATCGCCCCCAAATTTTCACATGACATTCCTCCCTGTTGCGGCTAGGTAATTGGACCTTCAAATCACCGAAAGTCCATACCTGAGCCAGGTAAAACGCCTTTTTCCTGGCACACCAGGCCATGAAGCTGGCTGTGTTTAACTGTCATCCTTAGAATGTCCATGCGGCATGTCTGTGGCCTGAGGGGTTGGTATGCCCTTAGAATGTTCATGCAGATGGGCAGAGATGAGCAGTGAAAACAGTAAATAGGTAATACTGTTAGGTAATACGAGTGGAAATGAACACATAAACACTTTGCTGTGTGAGACGTCAGGTGGGGTCCCCCTCTCACACGCAGGTAACTTTCACTCTCTGTTCCTCATTCACTGCTACCACACAACACACATACTCTCATACACATCCAGCTCATCCTCACACACCTCACTCTGCCCTCCCTCACACCCAACCATCACTTACCCACATCCTCACCCATATTCGCCACAGCTCTCTTTTAATAAAAGCGAGCTGGAGTTTGCCTTTTCCTTCTCAGAAAATCTGCGGGGTGGGGGCGAACCAACACTACTGGCTCCGCTTCTTTTGCACATGGCCCTTTAAGAACCCAGGGCGCTGGCCTCGATCTGAACGCCTCATCACCCTGCCTCTGCCGCCTGACTGGGATAGACTCCTTGCCCCAGTTCTGCCTTACCCAAGCCAGGACTGTGCGTGTCAACCAGCCTCATGGACAGTGGGATTCGCACTCTGGACAGTTCCGTTGTGGAATGGGAAGGGTTACCTTATACTAAAAAAACAAGACACCACCATATAACAATGTGAATTGAAAAGGGAAAGAGGGATTCCATTTGACCACCCCAAAAGGCTATGCTGCGGATCATTGGACCTGCATTGACATCTGTGTGTGATGAGAAGGACAATTGCCGCAGCAACGTGTGGCCGGGTCTCGCTAGTTACCATTAAAACAAGAGTTTTCTGCCATGAACAAAATGAATTTTTTCCTGCTGATTCATGCAGAGACAATCCAAATGTTTCTTGGCTGTTAATGTGTACCCATCTTTCAGAGATATATTACTTCAGGCTTTATGTTGCTTGTCAAAACATACTTATGGGATATTTTCAACCATGTAATTCCCTATATATAAACAGAAGTGGCACAGCTTCTTGAGAACGTATCAGCTAATTAAAGTTTGTTTAGGCTCTTATCTATCCAGTTGTATCTATGAAATGATTACATGAATATATCACTGACTAAAAAGAACAACAACCCTTTTATCAAATGCTATCTACCCACCTGCTTCCCAGTATTTCCTCATGAGGCCCCTATTCTTACTGAGATGCACTTAGGCTTGTTCCACATGGGCTTTTGCAGTGGCAGCACACCAGCATATATGATGCTGGTGGAGCCCCAGGACCATTTGTATGTTCCCGACCGCAGTCCACAGAGGCCCCTTCGCACAGAGGCGCCTCCACTGTGTTTGTAAACGTACCTTCTCTTCCCTGTGCAGCTTTGCAGGGATGAGGGGACACGCCCCCATGACCATGGCAATGCCTCGGGGGTTGGCGGGCAGGAGGCATGTCCCCTTGTCCCTGTGGAGCTGCGCAGGAAGAGAAGGTAAGTTGGCAAACAAAATGGAGGTGCCAAAACGCTGCGACCCAGTGCCGTTCACTCGGCAAAGGGTTACAAACACTATTTTTGAAGAGACTCGTTCATTGAGCGAGTTTCAAAAACAGCATTTCGCCACCGGTTGGGGGGGGGGGGAAGCATGGTGCTGCCTTGTTGCAGAGGGGGCAACTGTGCGAATTGCGCCCCTGGAACAGTGTTTTTACCATTCCAGGGGCACTGTTTTTGGCCCATGCTGAGTCAGGAAAAAGGATCAGCTTCAAAGGGACATATTCATTTTGAATGTTACCATCACAAAAATCTCAAGTCTTTGTTTTAATCCCGCTTCTTTGCTCTATATGTCTGGTTTGTGAAAAGACAAGGAACTTTACAAACACTACATATGTACAGTGAACATATATGTGATAGGTGTGGGATTGTACGTACAACCCCATCCACTATAGTGTGTATTAATTCTGAAATATCATAATGCATACAGGTTGAATGCGCCCAGGGTTTTTACACAAATTGTTTTGAACAAATATATATAGAGAATAGGAGATGAGTAAGTTGATCCTCATTTGTATATTCACTGTATGTACATGCAATGTATATCCAGTCCCTACTAAATTATATGATGACACTGGGGATACAATCAATTTGTGCAGCATTTTTATTTAAAATATTTACATCTGTCATTTTTGCAGCATCTTGATCTGAAGTGGAAGCAGGGAAATGCTAGCATTCCTTTTCTCATGTTTCTGGTTTAATTTTGGAAGCCTACCAATCATAACTTGAGTAGACTGGCAGAGTAATCCTAAACAAGGTACATCATTCTGGACTTATTCTGAAGAGTTGCCCTGTTCAGAATAAGTCTGAAGACGTCTCACACTTATTCTGAAGAATGTGATTCTGTTTAGGATTGCACTCTAGATGGCAACAGGCAGTTATTCACATTAGATTTGTCTGAGTGACTGCACAATTATTTCTCATCATAATGTGATTTGAGCTACTGTTTGTTCTGTTGATAAATTTCCTTGTGTGCCATCTTCCGAGAGGGTCAGAGAAATTCTCTTTCATTCTTCTTTGGCCAGTTTTGGGATTAGTATTGAAAGCTTCCTATTTTTTGCTTACAGCATGCACATGATTGCACACAAAGGACTATAGGATCACCAGTGTAACAGATGGTTTGTGCCAGGTTAGGGTAATCTCCTAGGGTTTCCCAACCCCTACGTGGCATCTAGAGTTCTCCCAGAATCATAACTGTTCTGCAGACTACAGACATCCATTTGCCTAGAGAAAATGGTAGCTTTGGAAGGTGGACTCTGCAGCTTCACATCCCTACTGAACTCCCTTCCTACCCCAAATTCCACCTCTAAATCTCCAGGAATTTCTTAACTCAGCAACCATAAAATCTCCAGAAGTTTGAAAGAAAGGCATACTTAAAAAAAAAACACTGCTAAAAATAAACTTCTTTGTCCCTTTGGTATAAGCAATTATGTTCCTATGGGCTTGTGCACAGATTTCTTGGAGTAACTAGTTTTCATTTTTTTTAAACAGAGATGAAACGCTGAATTAAAGAACTGCAATGTGTTTCTTGACCTCTCAATACTTTCCCCGTTATATTCCACCAGACCACTTGGAAGCTAATTTTAGATTTCTTAACATGTTAGTTTTCTTAGCATCTGTTTCATATCTTAGCACCCCAAAGAGGCTGGATTTCATTCATAGGCAAAATATTAATCATCTACTATAGCAATTTATGACCGCATAATGATTTGCAAACTTCACTGTATCTGTAAAATGTTTTAAACAGGGAGGGAAGGACTTCGGATGCCTGTGCTTTTTGATAAGGTTATGTGATTTCCTTTCCTCTTCCTCTGTAATAGACTAGTTGTAATACTGATACAAAATTTGAAGTCAAAAGGAAGTTAAGATACAATTACCATAGAAAATCAAAATCTCTTCCATTCACTTCAGTTTCTGTCATTTATAACTTGTCTGCTGTGTTACAAAGTGAGGGGAAATTTGAATGGTCACTCATTAACCAAGAATTAAATATCAGTAGCACCACCTGTGTCCTTTATCAAGGTAGACTGATTTGTTCTCCTGTACATAAAAGAAATGTAAATAAACTATCTGAAAGGATATTTTTTGTCCTGGTAGGCTGTTCAACCAGGACATGGAAAATATCAAAATAGGCAGGAACCTTGAGGAGACTAATGAATTTTTACTTTTGTAATGATCTAAATATTTAAATCTTGATATTATGGATTTATGGATTTTGATATTATGGATTTTATCGTGCTCTATCTATTTGTCTTGTTCACCGCCCTGAGCCCTCCGGGGGAGGGCGGTTTATAAATATAAATATAAATATAACAACAACAACAACAACAACAACAACAATTTAGAGCAGTAATTCTATTTACCAAAAACTGGAACAGGTTTTTTCATCAGATATATATAAAGGGAAGTCTGGTTAATTAAAATAATAGTCTGACCCTATATTTTTCTGTGCAGACCATCTGGGCTTCATACTGAAGAAGTAGCATGTGCTTCTTGTTGTTGTTGTATTAGAAGCTGGCCTGCCTATTCACCCTGTGGAGACACTGATATTAGAATATATATTTTACACAGGATAAAATAAATGCTCAAGGATCTTGTGAGTGTGTGTGTGGGAGGATGAGTGGGGCTTTTACTTACCTTTTACCCAACATCTGTACAGCCTGACCTACATAGGTGATACATAGTACACTGAAACGCTGTTATTAGATGACTTTATTGGTTATTTTGTATTGTGTTATAATTATGTTTTTCACTACCAGACCCTGGTTTGCCAGGATAGGGCGGGGTATAAATCTGAAATAAAGTGAAAAAAAAGTAAAAAAGATTGTCTTGCCCAGGAAGCCACTATAGTGTTATTGTTGTTTTTATAAGAATCTGTGATTATAAGAATTTTATAAGAATTTGTGAATCTGTGATGTTTTCCTACAGCTCCTAATTCAAGATGGGGGGAATTGGCATAGATTACAAAACTTTGAAAGACATTCACATTTATTATAGGATTGCTAGGCCTAGCAACCAGAGGGAGACTGAGTGAGGCAGGGAAACGATGGGGATAACAATCAGCATTGGTGTGATGCTGAGGTATATCTAAGATGGGGCAGCCAGGGCATGTGTCCTGGGTTCCACTTGAAGGGGTGTCACGAGTGCCTGCCTGTCTTCTTGCTGGCCAAAACCATGCTTTCCATGTGCCTATGCTCTCTCAGATTAAAGGTGGAGCCCCCCTGTAGCCAAAGCCAAGGCTCAGTTAGGCCCTCTGCCTGGCCTGGCCTCTGGGAGTTCATAACATCTTTCCTCTTTGCTTACAGAGTTCTATTTCTTTGAATGAGATTCAGACTATTATGAGTGAAAAAATATGTTTTAAAACCCCATGATTAATTGTTGATGGCATTTATTTTTTTTGAAAGATAAATAGTTTGATATTGAAAATAAATAATATGGATTACTAATTGTGGTAGTCTCTGGATTGACTCATCCTCCTGCTCCTGAGGGGCCTGTGGGTATACCTGATTAGATTTGAGTAGTTTTACATGGCATGTAAAACGGGATTTGAAGGGGCAGTTAAAATAGTAAAGATAACTGACATTGGTCAAGAATTGATGATCTTAAGCCAGATCTTACATAAACTTTGCCACTGCAAGATGGGATCATGAATGGGTGACAGGTTCTGTGCTAGCTTAATTACTTTGTTTTGTTTCTAGTTGGGCCTCGATAGGATTGATGATTTGAGTGATTGTCTAGATCTTGGTTCCTGGTATAATGGGCAGTGGAGAAGGATATGCAGAATAGAATCCAACTGCCCCGGGTTACAGGAACATAACCTCTTATCGCTTGGTAAGCCTTTGAGTCTTCCTCTATGGAGTGGGGATGGCATAATGTTGAATCTAGCCAGCATGTATGCTCGCCTATGAATGGGATTGGTAAGCGCTGCCAAGTAATAGGCTGGTTTCCCTGTACAAATGGGATTTCCACATTCATTGGCTTGGCCCATTATTCTAATCTGATCAGGAGAAGTTTGGCATAAATCTTTCCTAAGATGGAAAGTAGGCTAATGGGATGATAATTTGCTGGTTCTCTTTGGTCACCTTTTTTGAATATTGGGACCAGCATGGAGGAGGTCCATGCCTTCGGCATTACCCTTTTCATTGTTTCTTGTAAAAAGATTAGCGAACAAGTTTGCCCACCATAGTGGGTTTGCTTTCAATATTTCGGGGATAATGGCATCTCTGCCTGGGGCCTTGTTTGTCTTTAGGTTCTGTATCAAGGGGATGATCTCTTGACAAGTAACCGGATCCCAGCTTGGTCCCACTGGGATTTCGCTATCATCATTTACTTGGGTGGGGTTGGTTTCGGCAAACACTTTCGAGAAGTACTCACCCCATCTCTCTAAGGTAATATCTGCCCTAGATGGTCCCTGGGGGTAGTGTAGATGGTTTCAGGGGAAGTGTATACTCCTGACTGGGTAGTGGTTTCCATAGTGTTTCACCATAGGGTTTCTCATTATTCCCAGGCTGGATTCTGATAGCCATTTTTTTTAAAAAAACCTTTTCCCTGCCAGCTGCTGGAGTGCAAGGCTTTCTCCCCCAGTGGGCACATGGCACCCCTAATTTATCATGCTATTCCTTGATATCAAAACAGTAATTAATATTATGATGTTTTCAGTTATGGATACCACCTTTCCAGTAAAGCCTGGGGATTTCCAGGAATGGTAGGCCATGTTCAGACCACAGAGATCAGTTTCTCTGGAGAAAATTGATGCTTTTGAGGATGGACTCTGTGACATTGTACCCATCGAGGTCCCTAACCTTCCCAGGCTCCATCTCCAAATATCCTGGAGTTTTTCAACCTGGATCTGGCAACCCTAACCTTCCAGCCCCCACTGGTGGCTGGGGGTGGGGATTTGGCAATTTTATTTTCAACTTGGCCTGGGATTTTTTTTAGAATAGATTTCAGATTTAAATCTGTATCTGAGGGATCAGTCCACCCTATGTACTATAAATTACATTGTTCTAACTATTGATTGCCAACTCTGTACATGGCATGCTGTAAATCAGTAAAAACACTGATATTTCTTCTTGCAGAAGAAAAGTGGAGCATATAATTGAGACTGCTGTTCTTCATTTCTGGCAGGAGGACAATGAGGGCGTGCAAATTCTTCTCCCTCACCCACATACCTGATTTCAAGGCCATGAACCAGCTTGGCCTGGCCAATATAAGACCATGTAATATGTAGCAAAACCTAGCTCAAGTTTCAGTTTTGCAGACTATTCAGTTCACTTTATGTCAGTTATTACCAAGTTTTTCCCTGTCAGAATATCTTGCATACTGATTGCTGGAATACGGAGTTGTTGGAAGAAGTTCACATGGACACATTTTTTTAACTTTCACTTTGTTTTGATATGGATCCAAATATGAGGACAAAGGCCTGGAAACATCCATTATAATTCATAACAAACTGATTAATGAAATATCAGTAATACAATGCACTCAACCACACCTTTGCATAGCAAGTCCCACCGAAACAGTTAATGATTGGTTCCCCACCTTGGGACATGGACAATATACCATACTAAACTTTCCCTTCTTACTTAGACACAGTGAGAAACAGACTTTTCTCTGTGATACACCTCTGAAGATGCCAGCCACAGATGCAGGCGAAACGTTAGGAACAAAATCTACCAGACCACGGCCACACAGCTCGGAAAACCCTCCAGAACCAGTTGATTAATGAAAGTTCTTTTGCTACATATCTTTCTTTTCTGTGGGGAACAGTATGGTAAAAATAAGTGAAGAAAAAGAAACGAGTTTCCTTGTTTTACAGTGCAGTTCTAAGAATCCTTGAAATAATCCCCACTAAATAGACCGGAGTAGGATTATTAGCAGCCTGGATTAGGTTAGCACTGTAAATTCTTCTTACAGGTAATGTTTCACTGAAAAATGGCCAAGGCAGACCACCTTTTTGGGTTTTTTTTACCCATGCTAGTGATTTTTAAAAATGTGATACAAATAAGGTTCTGAGTGGCACCTGGAGTTCTCCCGATATTACAGTTGATCTCCAAATGGTCTTTTCTGCACAGCAGAAATATAACACCGTGAGGACATTATATTTGTGGTCTTTGCCACACAGCAGAAATATAATATCTAGAGGATATTATAGAAAGTGTTACGGGAAAGAAGTTTGCACCGCGCTCTCCCCCCAAATGTCTTCAGTATGTTTTATTTCTCTCAACCCTGGTTTTTCAATAACAACAACAGTAATTATAACAGCATGACATGATAAACAATAGCTTAAGGTACACTACTGTGATATATATTGTGGTCACATACAGAATAAAACTTATGGCATACTGCAATGTAGGCCATAAACAGAACAGGCAATGTTTTGCAAAGGCTGAAATAATGAATTAGTTGGTGAAGGCATAATCTAGTGCAAGGCAGATATAAACAGCAGAATAGGCTGAACAAACATGAAAATTCACATACCTGTTCAACATTAGGACCAAGACGGACAATCTTCTTGAACAGCTCTAACTCCACAACCACACAAAACTTGATCATGGATTCTGCCACAGTGGCAAGGCCAATCCCAAACTATTCTTTTACCTTGAGGTAAGTGTTTGTGTTCAATAAGTGACAAAGGGCTGTGCCCACCTTCTTCTCGACTGGCACTGCGGGTTGCATGTTGGTATCCTGATGCTGCAGATGGGGTTTCAGGGCTTCCATGATCTTCATAAAGGTCCACCTGGTCATTCGGAATTTTGAGAGCCATTGCTTATTTCCCCAGAAAGCTATCACTCTGTTGTTCCACCAGTCCCAACTCCTGGGGTACACCTAGTACTGAGGACAGGTGGAGGTGTTTGCCAGGGCAAACCAACCTTGTGTGTTCCTCTGGTAAGGATGGTGCCAGTTCCTGCCTGCTGGATGACCTCTTGCCACTTGCCTGAGGGGGTGGGGTGGGGAGTGTTGCTCAGCGCAGTTCTTCTTGCTGTTCCTGCATTCGGTGGTATTGAAGACATAGGATAATATTCTGCTGCATCAGGAGCAGCAGCTAAACACACAGCACCCAAAGCAGATTTTCCATCTCTTCCAGTTCCATTATGAAAACTGGAAACCACACCAATGATCTGTGTTGCTGTCAAAGCACTGCACAGCAGGTAAAGGGGTGCGTGGAAGGAAAGGAAAAAACTGAGGTGAAAAGTCATCTCTGCCATGCTGACTAATAGAAGCAAAGGAGACAGGGCACAACAGACACATCTAATCAGAGTGTGTACAAGAAGTAACAACCAATCAGATTGCTGGAAAATTGACATGGCTGCAAGGATTCCTGTCTTTGTGGCTTCAAAACCACATGTATCGTTAAAAAAAAAGTAAAAAGTGTTTCCTGTGTAAAGGAGCCAAACAAACCCAAATTATTTTCATGAACTTAAAAAGCTTCCAGAATGTTATGAAAGACACCATGCAAACAAAAAAGGTGAAAAAGGTTTCATTTATAACATTTGCAAAATGTTTATAGTTGTACTGTGCAGAAACGACCAAGTTACCGAGATCAGTTCCCCTGGAGAAAATGGCTGCTTTGGAGGGTGGTCTCTATGGTATTATAGCCTGGTGAGGTCCTCCTCCTCCCTAAAACCCACCCTCCGCAAGACTCCACCACCAAATCCCCCAGAATTTCCCAACCTGAAGTTGGCAGCCCTATAGGCAGTGGTGGGATTCAGCAGGTTCGCACCACTTCGGCAGAACCAGTTGTTAAAATGGTGCTTGTAAGCAACCAGTTAAATTATTTGAATCCCACCACTGCCTATAGGTTAGTATTCACTGAACGCAGAAAGATTGTAGGAGAGATCTGAATGTTATGTTATTGATTTTGTGGAATTTTTAGTTTTTGTTGTATGTATTCTTGGCTTTTTAAACATAGTATAATATCCCAGTGAGTTTAAGATTATGGCATGCTAGAAATTTAGAAATACATCAGTGAATAATGGGAACAGAGATGAATCCCAAATTGTTACATTTAAAAGAAAAGTGGACTTCAGAAAAACTTTCTAGCTTTTCTCCCAGGCATAGCTTATTGACAGAAACTACATTGAGTTAGATTCAAAGAAATGCTCTTTCCATGTAGAAGGTAACAAAAGAACCGTTTACATCTTGTACTAGACTACAGCACTGCATGAAAAAAATGAAACTAAATACAAATATATACTTGTGCACGAACTTGTGCAATTATTTGCAAAAGTACAAGCATGAGCTCAGCATTGGACTGTTTTAGTTATTATATCGTGGGAACTTCATCACCAGCATTGTGGAATGCTAGTTGTTGTTTACGTTGCATTCATTACTCCTTGGATTCAGTCCGTCATGCAAGAAACTGACCAGAGAATAAAACAGTCTCTTGCTCCAGTGCTGTTGCACTCTATTTTCCTGTCCCTGTATGATCTGCCAATTCTGGGAAGGAATTCTGTTTGCATATGATTGCATTAACAACAAAGGCTTCTAATTCTACTAGTTTTTGTTAAAAGTAGTAACCATAAGAAAATTAAAAAGTAAGGGAGTGATTCTTTTTAAATTTATTGAACATACTTAAAGGGAGCTCCCATATCCACACATATTCTGTGTGGATAATCATTTTCATTTCCTTCTAATCATTTCTTCACTGTTTATATTCTCCTTTCATAAGAATAATGCCTGGAAATGGATCATTTTAGTGTACTGGGGTGTGTTAATTTTTTTCCTACAAACTATAATGCTGTCTGAACAGGAAATAGATCTTTTGTCTATTGAACATACAGCTGTGACTGTAATCAGATTAACCCAAAAGCAAGGGAAGAATTACATTCTTCAGCTACTCTATTATGTTCTAAACTACTGTAAAACCACTTAATTTAAACAGATAAACAAAGGACAAATGTTTTTTTTAAACTGTGTGCTAGCAATTTCTCTTGAAAATACGAAAAAAGTTGATCATTATTTCTTGTTGTGTTTTTTAGGCATGTTATTAATTTACCAATTTAAGTCTGGTATTATGAGATTTCAAAATAAGTCTATTAATGTAATAGGTTTTACAGAAGTCCCATGTGAAAACCACGTAGTGTCTCTTTATAGATGTTGATGAGGGAGAGTTCTGCTTCCATCAGTTAAGAGTATGATGAGGATTCTGAAACACCACAGAGTTAGGGGTGAAAACTTCGAACAGAGTTGATGGCCAATTCTTAAACTGAACCCAGTAATAGATGGGCAGCCAGTGAAATATCTACAGCATAGCAGTATCTACATGCATGCTCTGTCTCGCTCCCATAAATAGCCAAGCCACAGCATTTTGGATCAGTTGGTGTTTCCAAGTTGAGTTTGAAGGGAAAATGTACACTGCATTACAGTAGTCTAGTCTCAGTTACTGTGATATGGATACATGTGATAAGGTCAGCTGTATCAGGACAAGGGGTCTTCATGAGCTAGGCTGAGTTGGAAGAAAACCTTTTTTGTAACTGCATGAACTTGCTTTTTCTCAAATAAAGCTGGATCCTGTATGAAATCAAGCTGGATAAAGCTGGATCCTGTATGAAAACTGAGTCATCAAGGATCAGTTGAACATTGAAAGTGGAGAAAATAGTGTCCTTCAAGAGCTCCTTCTGCCCAGTCAGCATTACCTCTAGTCTGTTCTGCACAGCACAAAAAAAGACATCTGTGGGACATCTTAAAAAGGGTGAATGCCTCTTTTCATTCTGTACACCCAAAATAAGATGTTTGGGGATGTCTTAAAAAGAGACTTCTTCGGCGTGCTTTTCAGAAGCAAAGGTGTCAGAGGGGAAAAGAGATTGTTTCCTGCCCAACTGTTTTATTCTCTGGTCAGTTTCATCCTCAGCTTGTGCTGGACATTTTGTGTGCAGCTGAAGGAATTCTCCCTACTGTCATTTGCTGAAGATTGTCCCAGAATGTTTGCTCTGCAGGCTCCGATTCTAAGTCCTTTTCAGCCCCAAAAGAACATTGTTGTACTCAGCTGGTCCTGCTGATTAAGGCAATATATAGTTTTCTTTTTAAATAATAATAATAATAATGAGCTATGTTTGTAGTTATGCAGACCCAAATACAAGCATCATAGCTACTTAAAAGACCTGTCTACCTCCCATTGAGAATAATTGGTTTGATCTGCCCTCCACAGACCAACTTGGTTTTTCTGCAGGACCAGCTGAGTACAACTATGTACTTTTTGGGCTGGAAAGGCACCAGGATTGGAGCCTGCAGAACAAATGACCTGGGACAACCTTTAGCAAATTCTAGCAGGGAGAATCCATTCAGCTGCAAACCAAATGTTGCATGCAAGTGGAGGTTGAAACTGACCAGAGAGCAAAACGGTTGGGTGGTAAAAATAAGATGCCTCCTGAGCTCTGTGTTCTGTCCTGTCAGGCAGGAGATGTCTTGCTGATGGCTTAGGGGGAGAAAATGCACTTTGAAGCATTCTTCAAAAAAGAAGGCTTGAGCGAAAATATGGCATCCTGAGGACTTCTTGTGAAGAAAGCTACCCAGAGTGCCTTCCCAGGCACTTTTTTTTTTTAGCACCCAGGGCATCTTATTTAGGCTGTGTGAAATGGACCTCTGTCTTTTCAGGATTTGGTTTCAGTTTGTTCGTTTTGAGCCTGTTAACCACCATGGCCAGGCAGCAATTCAGGACTCTTTTCTTGATTGTTGTTTCTTCCAAAAAGGTCATAAGTCGGTTAGCAGTGCTTGGGGCAAAAGGCCTACACATTGTAACACCATGTTTTGGTTTGGGAGAGATAAGCATTCACTATCTTGTTCCATTCAACTGTATCATAGCTCATTAAATGTGCTTTAATGTGTTACAGTACATCGATAATTAAGCTTTGGCTGATAAAGATTTTCAAAATGGGATTGCATCCAGATTCCTGTACCTGGCATTGCAAATATTTTGTCTTACTATTCTAAACATTGTTGTTAACTTTTTTGGCTATTTACTATTTGGCTACATTTTGTCATTCTTGTAGACATCTGTTTGTTACTTGTTCAGTCTTTGGCATAGTAAATAACTGTTAATGTGGTTTTTTTACCATGGTGTATTGAGTTTCTGGTTTGAACCAGTTAGCATACATCCTAATACATAATTCTGTCTCCAAGCACCTCAACAAGATAGCATGAGCTAGTGTATTGAAGGTTGCAGATAAGTTCCATGAAAGAAACAGAGAAGTTTGGCCTTCGTCTATACTCAGACAGAGGTAATCAACTAAAGCTAGCAGTGCTGTCTTTGTCACATACCCTGACCTGAACCTAGACTGAAAAGGATCAAGGGCAGATGAATTCTCCAAGAAGACTAGGGGTTAGTTGCTATCACTTTGCCAAGAAAGGGTAGATTAAAGACTGGGTGATAACTGACCATATCATTTTTCTGTATGGATTTTTCAAAATGATCAGAAGAATAACTATTTCTGAGTAGCCAAGGAGGTGACGTAAGTTATTGACTGATTTCTGATAGATTCTAAGGGTAAGCTGATGTGATCCCTACATGATTTTACTAGCCAGGAAGGGCAAAGATCTAGGATACAAGCAGTAGCCTTGACAAATTCCAGGATCCATTACAGAAACCAGGTCAAAATAACCTATAAGTAGCCCAGGTAATGCATCAGGTCATTCTTCTGGTGTACCTATGTAATAACTGACATCCAGATCAGAGCATATTTTCAATATTTTATTAGCAAAAGAATTGGCAAAAGCATCATGACTAATCTTCTGTTCCTGGGACATTCCTCCATGGGATGAACATGAACTAGGTGATGCTGTAATAGTAGAGAAGTAACCTTTGTGGCTGTCACCACCACTTCATAGGTCTTACAATGAGCTTTATAGCAAGATCTGATAGATTCAATAAGAGTTCTCTGCCAATGCCATTCTTAACATCTCCCAGCCCTTTTCAAATCACCCCCGCTCTGTGGTAAACCAGGGGTCTGGGTTTTGACTCACAGGTGGGAGAGGTCAGCAAGGAGTAGCCTTGTTGATAGCATCAAGGAGCTTCTCATTCCAAGTTTCCATTGTGGCTTCAACATATATGGAATCCTAAAATCTCTCAGAACAGGCCTCCTCTCCTGTGTGGTATCAGGGCTATAGTCACACCAGTTTTAAATAGAAAGTGGTCAGTCCATGGTTCAGGACAAATATTCAGTGCTGAAAAAATTGGCATACACATAGCTTACCTTCAGTAATACATCATAGATCCTTGTGTTGTATGGCTGCTGCTGCCAAAGCAATTTTTTAAAAAAAATTTGCACAGACAGTTTCATCTCCAAAGACCATTCAGAAACTCTGCTAGGCAAAAGACCCATCTGGTTCCACTCACTTTCTAAAAACACTCACTGGGTGTTGTGACACAGCAGAAGACAAATTCATGTTCAGACCCTGACTCAGCAATGAAGCTCACTAGATGATACTTACTTTCAGCTTAACCTACATCACAGAGTTGTTGTGAGGGCAATCTACACTGGCCTAGGCTCCCCGGAATAAAGGTGGGGTAAAAACATGATAAAACAGATATGTGTGATTAGCAAAGTTAAGTCGAAGATCTTAGCAGCCAGTTAAGCTTTCTTCACATAGTCAATGAAGGAAGGCTGTGCTTCATAGTGATGTAGGAACCAGGTGTTGAGCCATCAATGGAAGAACATGCAGGTGATCAGGTTGTAGATGCTGAATGCATTTTTCATGGATAATTGGGGAAGCTGATGCTTCTGTTTAGAAAAGGAAGCAATAAAAGACCTTAGCTGTATTTTGGGAGAGGGGGATGGGATAGGCACATGCCATTTTATTCACAAACACAAGCATGGCATTCAGCCCAGGTTCCTCAAAGAAGTCCTTATATAATAGTTTTCATGCTGTGTTTAGATACAAAAGTTCTTTTGATTTATAGTAGCCAAATGTTTTCAACAGAGAACCATAATGTGGAACACAGAAAGTACATCTAACTTGGGACAAATTAATTTTTTGTTGTTGTCAGCATTGAAGTATTTTTCTTATGCAGATTGTCAATATTCTAATAATTTTTTTCTTTGAACTAGATACAGAAGTATAATAAAGATGTGGTATAATCAGAAACTTTTAATTCAGGCTAATGTAATTTCTGATGGAGTGGAGAAGATGGGTTTTTAAAAAAATGTTCTTGGGTTTTGTTTGTGTGGTTTTCTAATTAGAACCCCATGTTTCTTTCCTTCTTCTGCCAACTTATTCATGATTGATTTTTTTAAAAAAATGTATTTAAAACTGTTTTCCTTCAGAGTAGAAAGATATGAGAAAAATGCATATTGTGCTTGGCAAAAATGTTGCCATTGGGATTTTTTTTGGGAATCCTACCACACTTTAACTTAACAATGTAAAGGGTGTTTTAGGTTCATAGTGCCATACAAATTCTTTGAAAGTCATAGAATCAAGTTATATATGTTTATTTTGAAAGTATTTAAAAACTCAGACACAAATTGCCTTAGAAGAATACTAGATGAATTCAGTTTATATTGTAAATGGAATTTACTTCATGTCAGTTGTGATTAAATAAAGATTATGGTGTGCAGTAAGTGGACACAATGACACAAGTGGACAATGGATGGAAATTTTTTAGAGCAGGTGATTTTTTAAAAAAATATCTTACTAATTTTACTAATCAGGTTGTTAGTCAGCACATATTGTACCAAACAGAAACTTGAAATAGTGGTAACTGGCATATATAGATTTTATGGAGCAAGGGAAGGTTTGTTTTCCTCCCATCCCTCACTAGAAATTTTAAAATCAAAAGTCCTCCCTCAATTGGTATGTTGTGTCCTGATTTGGGAACTTATACCAATTAGAAGTCATACAGAATAAAATTTTACGCATGTTCTTGGGAGTACCAGATTCAGTTGCTGTCAGATCAGAATTATCTTTACCACCAATAGTGACATAACATTTCTATTATTTGTTGGCTGAAGATCTTCTCCTTGTCTTCAGCTTTTGTAGTTTTGACCTATGAGAAGATGAAAGGCAAGTCATTGTATTCCCAGATATTGTCTTAGTGGCTAAATTAGGATTGTCAGAAGAATACCTAAGGAGTTTTGATCCCTTTATAACCAGACATTTAATTAAACAAAAACTACTCAATATAAAAATGTTCAAGTAGATTTTGGGTCATGGGCAGTCCAATCCAGAGCCCAGGTGTCTGGGAACAGCACTGCTGTGGTGCCGTCCCACCACCTCCAGAGGGCTTTTCAGTGGCCTTGGGAGAGAGGAAAACCCAACCCCCCCTTTCTGGAAAGCCTTCCATAGAGCTCAATGGACTTGGCCTAGGCTGCCACGCACTTCCCTGTAAATGTGGGGTGGAAACCAATTAACATTGGCTCCATCCCCAGAAATGCCCTGCCATGCCCCTGCTGTGCTCCTGGGGCTGGTAATGGCCCCTTCCGCACACGCAAAATAATGCATTTTCAAACCACTTTCACAACTGTTGCAAGTGGATTTTGCTATTCTGCACAGCTTCAAAGAGCATTGAAAGCAGTTCGAAAGTGCATTATTCTGCATGTGCGGAATGAGCTAATGTTAGGGTAAGTGCCCTGGGTAAGGCAAATCCACTGGCATGGCCCTGCACCACCTCCATGAGACAATTTGCCCCCCCCTACTGGATTGGGCTGTTAGTACCCTAAAATATCTTCTATCTCTCTTTTCAATTGTTGACTACTAATCATAGAAAGGTTCATGTGGTCCTTTTGCAAATGTCAGTAGTGAATGATCACTATAATGGGATTTGATGAATGAGTTTGCTGTTTTGACCATAGTTCTATTGACGATCTAGCTCATGTGACATTTGGTGCTCAAGGTTTACAGCGGATCAGGGAAGATATCTTGGAAATATCTTGTAAATTGCAATTGTCAGGGAGATCAGATTTGAATACACTTGTAATGCTGCTGGTGGATAGAAATAAATGGATAACTTTGCAAATGGCAAAGTTTATTCCAATGCTTGTTAAGACCAAGATAAGATTCAGATCTCTTCATTTATGTCCTACTGATGAATAATTTATTATGTAATTTTTGTGATGGTGTAGTTTATTTTTATGGAAGATATAGAATTTATCTTTGTTATTATGGTTATAAATTTTATGCTATAGCTGGCAATGTAATGTTTGTGCTGTGATTCTCTGTTTGTTGTTTGTGATGCAATATAAGCTAGTTGTTTAAATGGTGAGAATGGATGCATGATACAAAAAGTGAGAAATACATATTTAAGGCAGGGCTTGTGCTGATACTCATTGGAGGGAGGGCCCAAAACCTTACATTCTCTATATTTTTTTCATTTGTTTAGGAAATGAATGATGCATTACTTATCAATGCTTCACAAGCCTGTTCTGTTTTTATACTATTCAATTTTTTGTATTAGTAGAGGAGTTGTTGTTGTTGTTGTTGTTGTTGTTGTTGTTATTATTATTATTATTATTTTATTAGACTTTTATACCGCCCCATCCCCGAAGGGCTCTGGGCGGTGCACAACATATAAAATACAATATAAAATAAGTGACCATTTAAGGCAGCGATAAAAAGTTATCAGTTCCCATTCCAATTATAAAAACTCAGCAAGTTAAAATGGCGTCCAGCATTCCAGTAATAAAAAATCCCTCCCCCCTCAGAGAGGGAGGCATGGCGAGTCTCGTTGGATGGCAGGTGGCCCAGTTGTCAAGGGCCGAAGGAAGGGGGCACTATTAGCAGCTGGTTCCCCCAAAGTTACATCTAAGGACGGATGCATGTGTACATGTATTTGTTACATAAAGCTTATTGACGGAGGAAGCCATACCAGGGCAATCAGTATATAGTAAACAACTGTGTATTCAATAGGAAAACACTAGGTGGGAAAAAGACATGAGATGTTCCAGCTTGTGCTGCTGTTGATTTGACCTCAGGAGAAAGAATGGCAATAGTTTCCCCACAATTCACAGGGATTACTACTACAGCTTAAGCATAGAAACCATTTACCAACTGACACTTTATTTGTAGTAACATACATAAATGATCTCTAAAAAATTCCATGTACTGCTAGAAGTAGTGGACAATGGTGTCTGGACAGCAGCTAGGATCTGGCTTGGAGTCCTGGCCTTCCTTTCCTGACAGAAAACTGGGCAGAAAGGAAAGAGTACATCTAGTCAAAATCTGACAAGCACCTTAAAGCCTCCTTGTTCTTCATAATAGCACCCCCTTTGAGAATTGATTGACTAGTGAAAGGGTAACTTGTGCCTCCACTTTAGCGTAATGTAGGAAGCACAACACAGTGTTCTTTTAAATCTTGAACACAGCAGTTTGGAGACTTCCTTTCTGCCAGCATTTTTAGCATGGTGGTTAAAAACTAAAGCCTAATACATGAACAAAGTAAATAAAATTTCAATTGTAGATAATTATAAAATAATGAAAAAGAATGATGCTTGATAAATGTGACTGAATGTGGTAACTGATGAGTAACTTATGCATAAGAATGTAATACTTGCATTTAAGAGAAGAATTGTTATCTAAATCACCAGGACACGTATTCATTATATATCTCATATGGAAACTCATAAAAAATAAGACTTTTTTAGGGAAAAACCCAAAGTGATGCTGTTGAAAAGTGTATGTATAGTTCTGCTGTTGTCTGTAGTCAATAGAGTGTTCTAAAATAAATTTAATATATGAAATAAATTAAATAAATAAAAAACTCAGTATTTAGACGTTACGTAGCATTTAAAGACTTAATTGTAATCAGTGATGATATCAACAAAGACAAGAGATTCAGTCAAGAATATAATTTCTGAAAGGCTGCAAATTAGAAGCCGCACTGTTCTGTTCCCTAAGCAAAACTGTTTCTGGTACCCTGTGCCCAGCCAGAACAGAGTGGTAGAGTCACAAGCAAGGTTTAACAGTTCAAATAAAAGGTTTAATACTTAGAAGAACGGAGACCCTAACTCCTCCCAGGGTCTGTCTAAAATAAAGTACTTGCTTGATTGGACAGTAGAAGCTGTAGACTTTGACTGCTTCCAGGAAAGATCACTTCTTTAAGTTCCTTGAGTCTTTATCTGGCTACTATTCTCTGTAAACCTCAACTTTATGCTCTCTTTACACCTTTGACGTGTCAAAATACTGCTGACTCCTGACTCCCTAGTGGGAGGAGTAATGATGGCATGCAAATTGCAGAACTGGAAAAGGACAATGTGAACTGCTATTTGTTAAGCTCACCAGGTTCACGATAGTCTGTCTCCTGATGTGCTGTAAACCCAAGCATCAAGACTGATGGGCTTTTCCTGGTGTAGTCTGGAATAACTGATTGCTTGTGTATTAAACTATGAGGCTGGAGATGTCGCAGTTTGTTGATCAAATGCAGGTGCTAATAGGGTGTTTGGACTAATTGACTAGTCTTGTTGTCACATTTTTAAAGTATTATTTATCAATCAATATGGTTATTAATTTTTTTAAATCTAAAGATTTGCAGGATAAGGAAGGCCATGGGCAATAGAAATGATACAGCAGGACAAGAAGTGGGAAGTGATCAGCGACAGGGATGAGAGCGTGGGGGACATGTGCAAAGCAGTGTGAGGGAGTATGTGTGTGTGAGGGGAGGTAAGATTAAGTATGATGGCTGCTGTTGGAGGGAAGAGGTCCAGGGCAAAGCTGTCCCACTGGCACATCTGTCCCACTCTGGCAGTGAAACAAAATTAAAATCATGCTGTAAGTGGACTTGCTTGCTGTGGAGAGAGTGGAAAATGAAAGTGGGGCTAGAGGAACTACATCTGTACAAGAAATCTTGCTGCAGCGGACATTCGCCTCCATCATGCAGCCTTGTGCATAATTGGTCTCTGAGAATGACTTTCATTTTTGTGTGCTTTACGCCTTTAAGAGCATCCCCTTAAAATTTGTGGATATTTGTAGACATCTGCTGCAGCTTGAAGCCAGTTAATATTCAAGTTCAAACTATATTACATAAACATAGCTAAAACCCCTCAATAGTCTTTGTTCAGCTACTATAAATTCACTTATGTGAAGTGACCTATTTTTCACCATGCCCTGTTTTTCCAGATGACTTAAGATGGGCTATGTGTTACTAGCTTAAACTTTTGAATTTTTTACATAAAAGGAATTGTTGGTTACATTTGAAATTGCCAGCTTAGTTTGGGAAACACCTGGAGATTTAGGGGTGGAGCCTGAGGAGGGCAGGGTTTGGAGCAGGATGGGACTTTAGTGGGATATTAATGCCTTAGGATCCACCTTCCAAAGTGGCAATATTCTCTACGTGAACTGATCTCTGTTATGTGGAGATCCTCTGTAATAGCAGAAGCTACTGCCTGGAGATTGGTATTGGCATTGCAGAGCACTTTACTTCAGGGGATTTAGAAGGATATACTTTGTTTAAAACTGCACTTTTAGTCTCCTTTCCACTTTTCAAAGACTAGCTCCACTATGCTAATAAATAGGTATAACCTACTGTATTAGGCTTTTTAAAGCATTGTTTGTTGCACTGTCATTCTTTGTTCCATTACAATAATTTAGCCAAAGAAAACAGATATAAAAGAAGAGTTGGATTTATATCCTCCCCTTTCTCTCCTGTAAGGAATTTTCCTACATATGCAGTTACTATATTATCAAAATGATGTATGAGCACTAAGAGGACCTATACCTTGACTGTTACATTTCTATTTGTCCCATTAGGTTTACTTTGTTCAGATTAGTCATTACTAGTGAAACATGACCTTCGTCATAATGCTAATTTGGGGGATGCAGGGCACTTAAGAGTAGGCTGGGGTGGGGTGGGGGACTGATTTGGTAAGTTCTGGTGATTGCCTTAACATCTGAATGCAGGTACCTTGGCAAGCTGGAGTTCACTTTCCAGAGGTCAGGATTCCAAATGTAAATTTAACCCCAGTAGCAAAGTGAATATGTGCCTAATCTCAGCTTTACTAAGCATGTTGTAAGATCTGAATACAATAAGCACCTCTTCTAAATTCTAGCTTTCAGCTGAATGTCTTTTTCAGTCAAAAATTCATACTTTTATGCTAATACATCCAAGAGCTGTTGTGTTCTTTTGGAGAGAAATTTTGGCCCTATTTCTGTATCTCTGTACATTTCTGTATCTCTGTACATGATGCTTCTATATTCTGCTTTTCTTCTGGGATTTCTATCTCATGATGATCAAATAGATATTCAGTTCTTACAGGCAGAGCACTGTATGCTCAGGTGCTTTGTGATCATTTAAATTGGTCCCATAGGAGCAAATTGTGTGGAGGCCCTTGCTTTCCTTTGTGCCCACGATGAACTATATTTCTCTACTGCAAATAAATTGTGCTTGGTTCCATTTGGGAAGGAGAATCGTCTTTACAGTTTTCAGTCAGCACCTGGCATGCACTCTGGATAATACAATTCTTTTTATAAAGCCTTGCAGTGTCCTTAAAAAAGGTCTACCCAAAACAGCAGACACAATAGTTGTATACCTTCTGTGTTTTTATGTGTGGAGAAATCATGACCAAATAAGCATGCAGCAGTTCCTATATAAATATTGTGAATCTTCTAGAACAGGGGTCGGCAACCTTTAACACCCAAAGAGCCATGGGGGCGTGGCCCCGCCTCCCCGAGCCCCGCCCCCGCCCTCCCCAAGCCCTGCCTTCAGCCTGCAAGCCAGCCATGCAAGCTGAAAGACAAAGTAAGTTGCAGGGGCAGCTGTACTTACAGAGGATGCCCCCAGCTGGGCAGGTGACAACAGGTGTCAAACGAGGGAAGGAGGGGAAAGGATGCCGGAAAAAGGAAGGAAGGAAGGAGGGGGTGAGGAAGGAGGCACGCTCGCCGCGTCCCAAGTGCAACTTGCCATCGTTGGCGTCGCTGCTGCTGTCTATCCTGCCCCAGACTAGCACAGTAAAATAAAAATCACTTAACTGGCAAAAACTAAAAATAATGTATTTGTCTGGGAACCGCGAGAGCCATGGAGCCAAACTCTCCTGCCTCCAGTGGTGCAGTACCACCTCTTACCTTGATGTCGTGGTCACCAGGGCTGCCAAGGGACCAGCGGGTAGGATGGGGAGCTGGAGAAGGGCCCCAGGCGCAAAGAAGCAGGCCAGGGCTAGGCGTCGCCAGAGAGTGGCTAGGCACGACTTGCGCTGTAGAACAACGACCCGAGCAAGAAGCTGGAGGTGAGCCATGGCTGGTGTGAAGCTGCAGCTACTTGCAGGGAGAGGAGGGAAACAGACGTGTTGTCAGTGCCTCCCTTCCTCAGGCTACTTCCCAGAACCTCAACAAGCAAAGAGTGGCTGGAGCATGGAGCAACAAGCATGGAGAATGGCCTTAAAGGTGCAGCAGGTTGATGAACACAGCCCCCAGGGGTGGGGTGCAGGGTGGAAGCTGAAGGATGGAGAAAGAGGATGCACAGGAATAAAAGCCTTGTCTTGCCTCCCTGTCTTCCCCGGCTATCAGGATCCCACAGCTTTTTTCTTCTGGAGACAAGCATTCAGCTCTATCTGAGAACATAAGACAAACCCTGCCAGCCTGGCCAAGGGGGCGGGGGAAGAGCCATGGGCCCCAGAGCGTGACAGTATTAACAGTGAAAGGTCCATAAAATATAAACAGTGAAATGTTTTGGAATCATCCATGAAGTTTGCTTGGATGACTCTTGGCCGGATCACTGACTCCCAACCTACCGGTAATCAGGGGCGAACCTAGGCAAACTGGAGCCCGGGGACAAAACCTGAGTTTGGCGCCCCCCCTTCCCCCGGCGAATGGGCGGCCACCCTCCCCCAGATTGAACAAACAATTATTTTTTGCACCAGCTCACAAAACACCTCCCACTCCCAGCAAAACATACATGGCTCTCTCCCCACCAACTCTTTTCCTAATTTCCTAATCACAACAACCCAATGAGGTAGGTTGTTAGCCTGAGAAACAACTCCAAGCCAGTGCAAGTGGGTATTAAGCATGTAAATCTCTCACAAACCACCCCCAGCAAAACATTTACCAAACAAATGTCAGCATCATCTCTCACAAAACCCCTCCAGTGGAATCCACCCCCAAACAGCATCACTTTCAATGGTGTTTAAACTAGGGAGCTCAGATTTTTCTTTTAAATCCACCTTAAAGGGAGAATCTGGGGTCCCCAGTTAAAACAAAATGGAAAGTGATGCTGTTTGGGGGTGGATTCTCCCCCACCCTGAAACAACATCACTTTTGAGGGTTGGAGATTTAGATGAAACAAATACCAGATTCAGCCGGAATCTGGGCAAATTTGGGCATATTTGGACAAAAAGTGTCCAATTATGTCCTGCCCAAATATGAACAAATGTGAATGCAAGGTATTTGGGCTTTTTTTGGGGGGGTATTTTTGGTGTTTTTAGACCTGCAGGGAGGGCATTTTTAAAGCTAGCAGCACCATGATTTCAGGGCATCATCCAGAGACTGCCCTGATGATACCACCCAAGTTTGGTGATGTTTGGTTCAGGGGAAGCAAAGTTATGGACGCCCAAATGGAATGCCCCCATCCCCATTGTTTTCAATGGGAGTTAACAGGAGATGGGGGCTGCCCCTTTGAGGGACCATGACTTTGGTCCCCCTGAACCTAACTGGGTGGCATCATAAAAATAGTTACCAGATGATACCCTGAAATTTTGGTGTCACTAGCTTTAAAAATACACCCCTTACAGGCACCCCAGGAAAGTTGCCCAAGATTCTTTGTTTTGCAGTGACTTTGCTCCATTGTAGCCAATGGGGAATTTCTGAGGCAGGCTGCACATTTCTGAGGATAGAGGCACCAGACTTTCAAGGTGGCTCCAGGAAACCCTCCTGGTAATAGCATCCAGGCATAGAGACCTTTGCTTCTGAGGGTTCAATTTTATGGGCCAAAAGGCTTATTTTGTTTCCATGCTCCTGCCCATGAAGCCTGCGGGCTGAGTTCTCTCAGAACTCTCTCAACTCGCCCCACTCCAGAAGCAAAGCTCACCAAGCTTGGATGCTATTACCCAAGGCCTCTTGGAGCCACCCTGAAAGTCTGGTGCCTCTATCTTAAAAAATGTGTGGTCAGTGCTTACACACTCAGAAATTCCCCAGAATCTGCCAGGCTCTTCAGCAAGTTCTATGGTGGGAAACATTATTTTTCCCACCATAGACTTCACTGGGGCTTTCTGTTATGCCCAGCTGGCGCTGTGGTAGAGGTTTCAACAGGAGGCAGTGTGGTAGTGGTCTTGCTGTGGGTGGGGGCACTAAAGTTTGCCTGGGATGGCCGAATGTTGTGGGCATCAGGTTAACCTTCAACTTGGTGCCCACAGCATTTTAGCAAATTTGGTTGGTTCCTTTCAGGAGACTCACACCAGCAGCCCTGCAGGAAATGCCCCCACCCAGAGCAAGACCCCTACCACAGTGGCTCCCATTGAAACCTCTACCACATTGAAGCCTCCCATTGAAACCTCTACCATTGAAACCTCTCCCATTGAAACCTCTACCACAAAGTAATTTTTCCCACCACAGAACTTGCTGAAGAGCCTGGCAGATTCTGGGGAATTTCTGAGTGTGTAGCTGCACATTTTCTGGCTGCACATTTTTGAAGATAGAGGTACCAGACTTTCAAGGTGGCTCCAAGAGGTCTTGGGTAATAGCATCCAAGCTTGGTGAGCTTTGCTTCTGGAGTGGGGGGGGGGGAACGAGTTGAGAGAGTTCTGAGAGAACTCAGCCCGCAGGCTTTCATGTGCAGGAGCGTGGAAACAAAATAAGCCTTTTGGGGGTCCATAAAATTGAACCCTCAGAAGCAAAGGTCTCTATGCCTGGATGCTATTACCAGGAGGGCCTCCTGAGCCACCTTGAAAGTCTGGTGCCTCTATCTTAAAAAATGTGCAGCCTGCCTACACACTCAGAAATTCCCCATTGGCTACAATGGAGCAAAGTCACTGCAAAACAAAGAATCTTGGGCAACTTTCTTGGGGTGCCTGTATTTTTAAAGCTAGTGACACCAAAATTTCAGGGTATCATCTGGTAACTATTCTTATGATACCATCCAAGTTTGGTGAAGTTAGGTTCAGGGGGACCAAAGTTATGGTCCCTCAAATGGGTAGCCACAATCTCCTGTTAGCTCCCATTGAAAACAATGGGGATGGGGGCACCCTTTTTGGGGGTCCATAACTTTGCTTCCCCTGAACCAAACATCACCAAACTTGGGTGGTATCATCAGGACAGTCTCTGGATGGTACCCTGAAAATTTGGTGTTGCTAGCCTTAAAAATGCACCCCCTGCAGGCCAAAATGTAAAAAACACTAAAAAATTTTAAAATTACACAAATGACCCTGAAATGGTGGCGCCTCCCCACATGACCAAATGGGGGTGCCCAGGGACATAGGGTACCCCCTGTCCCTAGGCAGGAACGCCACTGCCGGTAATTTACTAATAAAATTGATGATGCAAATGAAAGAAGTCATACATTCAGTCTTGAGGAATAAAAGGATGAAAATATGTAATGATTGTGGTACAGGTTGATGTTCGTCCAACATAGATTCTGATGAATCATTCTGATCTTGTAATATTCAACAGAAAATATTAACACAATAAATTCAACTAGCTTAAACAGGAAGCTATAAAATATTATTTTATATTATCTCCCTCCAAGAGTGTATTAAAAGGTGAGATGTGGATGAATGCTGGAAAAAATAGAACTCTATCACTCTTCTGCATAATCTGTGAAGAGTGTGATGGAAACTTTAATTATGTGAATGGGGTGAAATTACTGCATGCATTATAGTCTGATGATAGTTGCTTAAAAATTAATATATTTATGAATTGCAAAAACAGATCTTTCACAAATATGGGAAGCTATTTCTAGTATTCATGTTTTATTTACTGTAGAAATAAATGAATGAGTCATAATGAACATGTGGTGGTATAGTACTACGAGATGCCAAGTGGACAAACAGCTGAAGTTTCTTGTTACAGAGCTGGTTTTGTTCACAGAATACATTGAATGGTAGTTTTGACTCTGGGATTTTTAAAGAAAGAATCAGGCCTTGGACTGCATGCTACTCAAAAGATTTATAAACTCTTACTTTCTAGCAGTGTCACAAACACTGTTGTTAAAGACGTTATTGCAATGTTTAAATGGCAAACCTAATTTTTTTTTACAAAGAATTCTTAGGGTTTATTTTGGTTGAAGTAACACATTTAATATTACAAGGTATGCTAACTGAAATGACAATTTTATCGCAGTTTCAATAGCTGCCTCTTATCTATCAAAGCTTCTTGATTGCAATCTGTAACGGACATCTCTTTTACAGACAAAATCATCAACACAGACAGCAGAAAATGTTCAAACCATTGAAAGGGAATTACCAGATTCAGCATGCATTTAGAAAAAAAGCCATCTCAAAGGATATTAGGATTGGAAGATTTGGCTTTTTCAGGAGGCCTTTTAGCTTTGTGCACTGAAGTTGAGGAGAGTGTTGCTGTGAAAATGTTGGGATCACTCAGATTATTTATAGAATGTTTGCATTTTTATTTTGCTTTATATCACCTTCACATTGTTATGGTATTTTATCCTATGGCTTTACATAGATGAGTGTTTATATTTTTTGCCAGCTTTTTGGAACTTGGTTATTATGTATGGTGTTTTCACTTAGAACTTTTAAAATATATATATATATATTTATTCTTTTTTATAAGGCATGTATTTTATGTGTAAACTACCATGGTCATATTTTTAGAGTAGAAGTAAATTTTAACAATTTCTTAAACAAGATACTAAAACCTTTCCTTTGCTATAATTTAACACCAGGACAGGGTGTGACAATTAGTAGAAGCCAACCATTATTTAAAATGGTTTTTCCACACATGAAATCCCAAACATGGGACTAACATTTGAACTTAATCCACTCTAATTTACCTATACTGCAAATAAAAAGAGTGGAAATAGAATTGCATTAGCAGATAGAATAGTGTATCTAGGGATGGAAAGGACTTAGTAGAATATATGGAATGAAAATGTAGGAACTTTTTGTGAATGAAGAATGCATTTATATGTCTTGTTAGATATGTGTTCCAGAATTTACAGTAAGAGGCTAGATTAGAATCTGTGCCTTAAACTAGGTAGTCGTATTGCTGTCCTTGGATAGTGGGTTGTGTGTTTCTGTTTGTACTGTTAGTGCTCCAGCCAAGTAGGGGAAACAGGTGGTCATCCAGCTGGTGAATCACAGAAAGAAGATATGTTTTATTTAGATTAGATGCTGGCACAGGTTAATGAACAGAAGAGGAGAGCTATATGATCCTGGCCAGAGCTTCTAAAGTCTGTTGGGGAAAAAAAAAGTTTTGTTGCAAGGTTAGGGAAAGTGCATCTTCTCCTACAAAGAATACTGAATGGTTATACTCTGAATTTAACATGCATCTATTATGCACAAATTAAGACACATATGCATTCTGTCTCTAGTACAATGTATGAGGGACCACAAGGTTTTTTTGCCATTTACGTTAACCAAATAGCTTCATCTCTTAATAGAGTAAATTGATACAAATTCAACTAATGGCAGCTGGTGTCCAGTGGGTGGAAAGCAAGGCAATAGTTCCTTGGAGAGCAGGGCAAAAAACAATAGTCTCCTCCACCCCTACCTATCACCTCTGTCTATACCAAGGCCTCTATCTATACCCATCCCTTTTTTCTTGATTTTTTACTTTCTTCTCTACACATAATATAAATTTTGTTATTTTTCTTAGAAAGCTGCAGACTGCTTACTCTCCAGTAAATGTGCTTAGGACTGCAGCCTTTCTGTCCTGCATCTGGAAGGAGATTGTGTAAATAGGATACACAAAGATTCTTGAATATTTTACTTAATTCATCAAAAGCTAGAAGTGGTCCTCACTCATTCTGGAGGTATTTTTAAATGTTTGCTCTTGACTTAATCTCTGTTTCTAATAATCCCTTTCTCCTTTTTGTCCCTTGGATAGCTACATATCAGTGGCAATTCACTGTAACACCTCATTGATATTACAAGTTACAAGATATTACAAGATGTTACAGCCTCCAGATGGGATCGAGGGATCCCCCGGAATTACAGCTCATCTCCAGACTACAAAGATCTGCTCCCTTGAAGAAAACGGAAAACCTTAGCGCAGTGATGGCGAACCTATGGCACGGGTGCCAGAGGTGGCACTCGGAGCCCTCTCTGTGGGCACGCACACACAGAGTTCATCATGTGGGGGGCAGAAAATCACACACACACCCCACACACATCTAGGCTGGCCTTGACCACTGAGCACGACATGTGTGTACTACGGTGAGCAGGGAGGACTTAGCTGGCGGGCCTGGTGCCTGTGCTTTGGGTGGCTGCTGCCGGGGGGGGGGGGCACAGAGGAGGCAGAGATGCTAGAGAGGCACAGAGCAGTTTGTGTGGGACTTGCTGGAGGCTAGAGCAGGCTGGCCCCTGCTCAAGCGGGTGGGGCAGAGGAAGAGGGAGCCAACCGGTTTTTTCTAAACTAAAACCTCAGCATTCAGGTTAAATTGCTGGGTTGGCACTTTGCGATAAATAAGCGGGGGTTGGGTTGCAGTTTGGGCACTTGGTCTCAAAAAGGTTCGCCATCACTGCCTTAGAGCATAGGTGTCAAACTCGTGCCCCTCCAGATGTTATGGACCACAGTTCTCATCATCCCCTGGCAGCATCATGCTGGCAGGGGATGATGGGAACTGGAGTCCATAACATCTGAAGGGCCATGAGTTTGCTGGCAGGGAATGATGGGAACTGTCGTCCATAACATCTGAAGGGCTGCGAGTTTGACACCTGTGCCTTAGAGGATGGACTTGTTGGCATTGTACCCCATTAAATTCCATGTCCCCACCAGGCTCCATCCTGAGATCTATAGGAGTTTCTCAACGTGAAACTGGTAACCATCAGTGGCATCTAAATATGTCCGAAGACATTGATGATTCAGAGTGGAACATGAAACACTTGAATCTTCAAGTGACATCATCATACCATCCCGGAAAGACTTATGTCAATTCAGGCTGTTTGATGTTGCATTTACTCATTATCCCCATCACAGTCATTTATTTGCTGAAGAAATTTGGAGTCTTAGGGCCAGAATTATTGTCAGAGAAGCTATTTGTTATAGAAGAATAAAATTAGTTTTCTGCTTTCCTTCTGATCCAACTCTCAGAAAAGGGTGTGCAGGGTGCAATTGGCGAATATAATATTTGGTTTTGTTGCTTTTCAACCTGGGCAGCCACTTTTATAGATATTAGTAAATGGAGTTCCCTGGTGAGCTGACTGCTTTTTAGAATGGTTGAATAATAATAATGTAAAATTTTAAAATCCAGATAACATCCTTCCCAAGTGACCATACTAATACGTACGTTCCACCAGTAGCTTTTCATTGGAACAAATACCCATTCTGTAGTTTCACTTTGAAATAAAATGCACCTCAAACGTCCTAAGATTTGTTAGCTGCAAAGATATGAAATTATGGTGCAGATTTCCTTCAGTATGTGTGGATGCAACTCACCTCTTTGATTTGAAAAGCAGGGTTCAGTGTTTTTATTATAATTGTTTATGTTATTTTGCAGGAATAGTTTATTTTCTGAAATAGATTTCTCTCTCTCTCTAAAATTTTTTCCCCTTTCCCCATTTCTTGACAATATCAGAAGCAGGGATCTCTGATACAATAAGGAAAAAAACAAGAAAACTTGAACATAGGAAGCTGCCTTATACTGAGCCAAATGGTTTTCAGGCATAGTAACACCATCACCATCATGGGGTGGCAATGGGGTGGCAATGCAATTTCAGTTCTTGGCACAGGTGCGATTTTCTGTAGCCATTCTCCTGCCTGCCAGTGGCTTGAGGGTGTGTGTGTGTGTGGACCTGGCAACCCTACTCCTTCCCTCCATCTATGGGTGGGGCAAACCTGGCCCCCCTCTTCTCTGCCTTCTGTTCTTGCCTTCTGGGGGAGAGTAATAAGATGGGAAGTGGCTTCATGCTGCAATGTGGGGAGATGAAGAAGGTGGGCGCTGTGCCTTATTTTGACAACTACCAACAATAAGCCCCATCAGGCAAGGCCTTACTCACTTCCTGAAACATGGAGCAGGTGCCATAATGAGGAACCAAGCTCAGAAGAACTTCATGTGGCATGCTAAAAAGTCACTTATGTTTCCCAAGCCACTGACTATTACTGCTCTAACCACCATGATACACTGGCTTTTATCTTGTTCAAATTTAGCTGCTACTTTTGTCACAAATGATAACGGATTAACTCCTGTTCTCATTGCAGTTGTGTTCAGGCTGTATATCAGAAAATGAGCAATGACCAGGAAGCTTATGTTGATATTACACCTTTCCATCTTTGGTATCCCAGGAAGTTTAATAAAACTGGTTTGTCTTCTGTAAGCTATCCCACATTTGTCAAGCTGTTAAAGCTGTCTTTATTTTGTTCTATTTTTTGTTTCTCATAAATGGGTGTATCATAAAATATTTGCATAGGTACTAAAAATGTACTTCATGCCAATGACAGTACACTTTTAGAAACAACTTGAGTCCAGTACCTGAAGACCAACAGTTTTTCCAAACTAACATGGTTACCCAACTGAAACATAGAAACAGACCTTCCCATACAATTATCATTTTCATATATGTTGACTGGGTATTCTGCATTTGTCTGAGCATGCTCCTAATGACTTAAGGCTGTGTTGTTACTGCTTAAATGTCTACCTGCTGTGAATAGTCTAATACGTTGTGTTCTATTTGTAATGGGTGGTCCTGTTGTAACTAGGTGGTCTGAAAGGGTA
Source organism: Sphaerodactylus townsendi (assembly GCF_021028975.2). Classification (NCBI taxonomy): domain Eukaryota; kingdom Metazoa; phylum Chordata; class Lepidosauria; order Squamata; family Sphaerodactylidae; genus Sphaerodactylus; species Sphaerodactylus townsendi. The sequence goes on from NC_059433.1 coordinate 60,272,799, forward strand.
CATAAGTCTGGTTTTATCATCTTCTTCTGTTTCCATCTGATGTATAAAGTCTGAGTCATGAGACTGTGAGGACTGTGCTTTTGGAGATAGTAATTGTATTCAGTTCTTGTTTTCTTTGTTTGCAGAGACAGCTTGAAACTGTATGTCACTGTGCCCTAAAATTGAGCAGAAAATAAGATTGTTAAAATCATGCATGTAGTTCTGCAAACTGTGCAAACTCCCATTGCTGGACATCATGGACACCTAACTGACATAATGAAATAATGTTTGCAAACATGGAACTTTCCTACTGAAATGTGACACTAATGCCTGATTTCTAATTTTTATCTTTGAGTATACCTAGTGCAGCTGTGAGGTTATTTGCTTCAAATACTCTAGAGTTGTTATTCATATTGTACATAAGCCAGTGGGTACATATTTATACCACCATATAATTTCATATATGTACACACACACATATATATATTGCCACAAAAGCCTTTTGTGAGTAACATTGTTTAATGCTTTTGGTCATTTGCTGATTTTCTTATTATTTTCCAGGCATTCTTTCACAGAATGATGCAATGGGCTGCTTTCAAAGTTGATAAAAATGTTACGGAGGAAACAATTAAGGTTAGTAGTTGCTTATTCACGCTCCCCTTTTATAGTCATTGGCTTCTGTTTATTTATATTTTTGCATTTCTTAATTACAGATGTTGTTCTCAAATATTGAAGATATCCTTAAACTGCATAAGGATTTTCTGTCCAGTATGGAGGAATGTCTACGCCCTGAACCTAATGCTCAACAAGAAGTGGGAACCTGCTTCCTTCGTTTTGTATGCCAATTTCGATCATTTAAGCTTAGTATTTTTAATTGATATTTGTCTCTTCAATTTTTTACTGGCACTTTCTGGCTGCAGTCACCTGTCCTTCTGACATTTTGTATCCATGAGTCATTGGATGCCCAGGGACCTTATTGGAGGGGGGGGGGTCAAAGTGGGAATGTCAGTAGAAGAGGAAAGTCAGCTAAAATTGCCTTCTGCAAGTGCCTACTGCAAGCAAGCAGAACAGGAATTAGGATCTGAGCCATTGTTGTTAGTTTCCAGTACCTGACAATCATCAGTTTCTATTGTAGTTATGTAGGTCAGCTATTGCAAATTAACAACTGCAATGGCTGCCTTTATTTCATATTTGGTTATTTCTAAGAAGTCAGTAACTTTCATAATATCTCTTTTTCATTGATAGTTTATGTTAGGTTATTTTCTTTCAATCTCTAATAGGCTTCAGAAATTTAAAAATGTCTAATACAAAATCTGTTTTTCTCCAGAAAGACAGATTTCATATCTATGATGAATACTGCAGTAACCATGAGAAGGCACAGAAACTTTTGCTTGAACTCAACAAAATAAGAACAGTACGGACTTTTCTGTTGGTAAATGGATATTTATTTGTATTTTGCACTTAAGCTATTTGATTGGTTTATTGCTTTTTACCCATTGTTTTCTAAGTAACACACAAGACAAACATGGCTATAATCAGATAAATACCAAAGCAGTGTTTTCAAAGAATCTGTCTGTATCACACAGTCAGTGTCATCTCTTGAGAATCTAGAAAATAACACTATAAGCTTGCCAACTTGGAAGCACAGGATAATGTATCTAACTACAACAAGGAATTATCTAGATCTTACTCAATGCTTTTCACTTCCTTGGGTGCATTACATTTGCTCCAGCACCCTGTTGAATGCTAAACAGAATTCCTATAGCATAATAAATTATCAAGAGTTTACAGATAGTTTTCTTAATTTAATTTAAAATAACAGTTTCCCTAATAAATGGTATCTGTACCCTGGAGTAATTGGTAAAAACGAGAAGGTTTCCAGTCATGTCCTCTGAAATGTAAAGTAAGTGCCTAGCTGCATGTGTGCACTTGCTTGAAAAATTCTCAATCCAGACAGAATGCAAATAATGGTTTATTTTAACAATAGTGAGTTGAGAGCAAAATTTGACTCTCAGTCATCCATATCTTCATTCATATCTTTAGCCTTGAAAAAGCTGGTTCCATTGAAAAAGCAGGTTTGAGAGCCGTCAAGTTATAGTGGTTAAAAAGCAGGTGGACTCTAATCTAGAGAGGTGGGTCTGATTCCCTACTCCTCTGCATGACAGGGAGGCTCTTACCTGGTGAACAAGATTTGTTTCCCCACTCCCACATTCCTGCTGGATGACCTTGGGCTAGTTGCAGTTCATTGGAACTTTGTCAGCCCCACATACTTCACAAGGTGTCTGTTGTGGGGAGAGGAAGAGAAAGGAGTTTGTAAGTCACCCGGACTTTCCTTACAGGAGAGAAGGCAGGGAATAAATCCAGTCTCTTCTTCTTTTTCTTCTTTGCCTTTGTTGTTTCCCTGCAGCCCAGGTAGAGATCTTGCATTGCAAGATAGGTGGTGCTGGGAAACAGGGCTGGATCTAAAGGGGGTGGTAAGGGAACAGTTGCTTCAAATGGCTGGCAGAAAGGGAGCAGTAGCTGCCAGGTCAGAAGCATGATTGGATCTGGCCTGGACAGCACAGCACACAGGGCAGCAATGTTAAAGTTCACTGGCTGGGATTTGGGCTGAGAGAGCCCTGTGTGGGGCCTTGGGCAGGGAGAACCCTGTGGGTGGCCCCAAAGGATGCCTGCAGCACTGGCCAACCCCTGAGATAATCTCTCCTCTCTCCTGGCCCTTCACTCCTCTCTTCCATGGTCCTGTCCAAGTGGAGAACAGTGGAGGCCATGTATGTCAATCTGTCAAAAAGCACCAACCATTGGCAGAACAACATAGCTTGTATTGACATTGAAATCCACAATAGCTCCTCCTGCCTTTTGGATCCTCACTCTCTAAGTGACAACAACAGCTCTGCTGTCCTTGTTGGCAGAAGCAGCAGAGAGTATGCTGCAGCTGAATCTAGGCTACGGTGAGTGAGGAGCACAGGGGTGGATAAGGTGGGGAGTGCTGCCCAGTGACGAAGGCAGTGGCAAGTGGTTTGACTCAGTCGGCAGCTGTTGCAAGTCAGGAGAAAGGGGGCTGCTCTGTCACCTGACATACCACTTTGGACAAGGCTAATTTAACTGTTGGTTCAGATGTTGATTTGTTTTTCACTTTATTTATATCTCACTTTTTTCATTAATGAACCCACAGCAGCTCACATTATTCTGCTCTCCTCTATTTTATTCTCACAAGAGCTTTGTGAGCTAGGTTAGGCTTAGAGAGTTCAATTGGTCTAAGATTACCCAACAGGCTTCCTTGGCCGAGTAAGGATTCAAACCTGGTCTTCCATACCTTAGTCCAGTGGTGGCGAACCTTTGGCACTCCAGATGTTATGGACTACAATTCCAATCAGCCCCTGCCAGCATGGTCAATTGGCCATGCTGACAGGGGCTGATGGGAATTGTAGTCCATAACATCTGGAGTTCCAAAGGTTCGCCACCACGGTCTTAGTCTGACAGTCTAATTAAGCCATCCTGGCTGTCTCTCTATCCTACTTTTCTTCACAATGGGGACCCAATTACAATAGGGTTGCTTCCTCTATAGTTTTACCCTGGCAGCAACCATTCTATCGGTTAGACTAGGCTGAGAGAAAGGTTATCCAATGAGCAGAGTTGGGATTAAATTGTTACTGCATTCAAAGATATTTCAGGGAAGGTTTATGTTAGTTTTTCAGTACTTTGGGGAAGGGGGGCAGGGCCTTTGCCCTGACACTCATGTGCTAGGGAGGCCCAAGGATACTTAGGGCTTAAAAAAATAACCAGCATCTTGAATTAAACATGGATGCATAATGGAAATACTATGAACTTCACAGTCATGCCCCTGTTTATAGTTAAGAGTTTGCACTTGATGAAATTGCCAAACTATTTTCAATGATTGTTCTATTTAAAATCCATTATAATAGTCCATTGGGAGGTTATCCAAACATGGGTTGCAGTGGCTAGGTCACGTAGCTTCAGTCAGCAAATAAAATGAAGTTGACAAAAGGCACCCCTGACACCATGTAAAAACGTAGTAGCAAAGCATGATTCATGAACATCTTTATGTGATTTTCTTCATGATCTTTCATAGCACATCTGGGAAAAGATAAATTCAAAATGATTCTTAATTAATCCTGCCCCAATTTCTAGAACTGCATGCTGCTAGGAGGACGCAAAAATACCGATGTGCCATTAGAAGGATATATAGTGTCACCAATCCAGAGAATATGCAAGTATCCACTTCTTTTGAAGGTATGTGTTTCTTTTAGTTTGTTTAGAGTATTATACTCAGAATAAAGTTGATGAATGAGAACATTCAGAGTCTACTGTGAACCAGTAGTAAAACTAAAGATAGCAGGAGATCCTGTAGGATGTGGAATGGTATAGTATTGCCTGATCTTGTCAGATCTCAGACATTAAGCAGGGCAGGTACATGGATGGGGACCACCAAGGAAAGCTTTGCAGAGGAAGGCAATGGCAAACCACCTTTGCTTCTCACTGACCTTGAAAACCCCTTGTTGGCATCATTGTAAGTTGATTGTGTCTTGACAGCATTTGCAGACATATTAGAAGATTACTCCATACATAGCAAAGATGGTGTAGACCCTGATAACAGGCTGGTGAATGACTGCCTTGTCCAGCTTGCTAGCATCATTGAGGTCTGGCTTCTTCCACTAGTCTTCTGGCATGTTCCATACAAATTCTGTTCCTTTGGTATCTTATATTTCATGGGTCTGTTGGCATGATTTCAAAGGGGTAGCTGTATTAGGCTGCCGTAGCAAAACAAGAGTCCAGTGGCACCTTAAAAACTAACATTTATAGAAAAAGCATCTACAATCCAGATAACTAAAAACATCAAGTTTCTTGTTGAGAAAATGAAATAATTTTTTTCCCCAGGAGCTGTTAAAGCGTACTCCAAAAAAGCACAGTGACTACTTTGCCTTAATGGAAGCGCTCCAAGCCATGAAATCTGTCTGTTCCAACATAAATGAGGCAAAGAGACAGATGGAAAAACTAGAGGTTTTAGAAGAATGGCAGTCTCACATTGAAGGATGGGAGGTAATGTCACAAAATTTGTCATTTTGTAAGACATAGAAGGCATTTAGAAGTCTGCCCACTGTACTTTCCTTATATTCATTACAGAGCATTATGTAACACAGGGGACAATCTAAGACTATCTCCTCTCTAACTGGTAAAATAAATGTCCTCTTTTTTCCATTTCCCTGTCCAACATTTTAAAAGTGTGTGTCCTGTTGACATGTTTGGTTTCTTTAATGTACTTTCATATGAATTGGCATATTAGTCCTATTTTTTGAGGCAATTAAAATAATTGGTTAAAATAAACTTATAATGGGAGCCTTCCTTTACAACACCATCCATGTTTCCTGGTAGGTATTGCAAGGAGAGAAAATAAGTTGAAAATCCTTCCCACTGCACTGTCCCTTCCTGGGTGAATGGAGAAACACTTCTGGTGTTTGGAATGGCCTCAACATGATGTCATATCCTGGCACACACCTGATGGGAACTCTGTCCTGATGCTTGGTCACTGAGCAGTCAGGTGCTTAAGGCAGCAGCTACATGGTTGCTTGTAGTCAGAATGGTGCTAAGTAGCGACTCCCTTTCCTGTTTCTCCGAGCCTGTTTGTGTTTGCAGCTATTTGTTACCACTTGCTTGCTTCTTGTAATGGATTTAGCCAGTGGTTGTGATTTGAACCTAGGTCTCCCAGATCTTAGTTTGAAACTCTAATCATGACATCACACTGTCTTTCACTAGGATGGTTGCTACTGAGCAGCAGCAAGCAACTGGAACTTGGTAGCTCATCCAAGTTGGGTGGTAGAAAGTGGTGGAAGGTTACTTTGTGGTTGCTGACAGCAGTGGTGCATAGGAACATGGGGTCACTCAAGTCCCCAAGTGTTGCCCCAGTGTGCCATTTCCCCTCAATATTCTTCTGGCTGACAGGCCTCCTTCAAACACTAAATAGTTCTGGAAAGAACTTCTCTATCTCCCTATGCCTTTTCATGATAGAAATCAAGACTGAACAATACTGTTGTGGTTGCCAAGCAATGGCTACTGTTTCTTAAAGCTATAGGTGCATCTTTTATCAACAGGGAGGGGTTAACACCCAGTGAATTATTTCACTTTCAGATTTTTTTTCTAAACCCAAAGCACTTTTAGGTTTTTAGAAGGATATGTTTTGTTTATTCATTGCTCTGGTTTCTGGATTTAAATATCCACAGATTTGGCCATGTTGACAGTTACATATGTTGATGTATTATGCACCATGTACTTGTTGCGTGATGGGGGCAAATGTTCATCGCAGCAAGATTTCTTGTACAGACCTATTTCCTGGAGCCCTTCTTTCACTTTCTATTCTGTCCACAGCAAGTGAGACAACTTTTAGCATGACTTTTAATTTGCGTTACTGCCAGAGTGGGGAAATTTGTCAGTGAGCACAGCTTTGCTCCGGAGATCTTCCCTCCACCCGCAGCCAGCTTTTCCTCTCCCACCCACTGCCATCCACACCTTCCCCCCTGCCCCACTTCTAGGTTGCCAGCTACTTTGAGTTAAAGAAAAGAAGCTCACTCACACAGGCTTAGGCAAAAGGACACTGATCTTTGCATTTAATGTTGCTAGACTGATATCCTGACATAATAAGAATGCTTGGAAATAACAAGCATTTCTGTCCTCTGGCAGGGTGTTTTGTTTTGTTTTGTTTTTGGTAAAACCTAGAGTGTCTTATGGACTGGAACTAGAAAGGCTGTTCAAATTTCCCCTCTATCATGAGGCTCACTGAGTGACCTTAGGATAGCAGTCTGTTCATTTTTGTTTGTTAAAAACATTTATATACTGGCTTTTCTTCCAGAAAACAGAGATCCAAGGCACATAGCAACAGAAAACCCCAATACATTATTAGAAAACTTGTGAAAACAGTAAGCAATGCCAAATTTTTAAAAACACAAGTCATTGTCAAAAACCAAATCTTATGAATTGGAACCTGTTCCACTTACATCACAGGGTTGTTGTGAAGATGAACTGGAGGTGGGAAGAATAATATTCACTGCCCTGAGTTCCAAAGGTGACCTAAAAACACAATTAATGTGTGGAAACATAAACCTAAGCACTTGGGGAAAAGATTGAAGACACTAATGCTGGAAGCTGTCCAATTGTGAACATGGCTGATGTTGACTAAAATGGTGTGATGCCACCAAATGTTTTCTTGATGTGAGGGTTGAATTTGTGACTGCCATCTATAGTCATTGTGCTTGCCATTTTAGAAGAAAATCAAAGTTAAATTTTTAAAGCGTTTCACAATATAGATGAGTACCATTGTTGGAAAGACACATAAAGGAGTCAGGAAGACAAAATTGAGAAGAATGAACTTTTTACAGTAAATCAATCACATTATATTTTTTCTTGTTTCAGGGTCAGAGCCTTGCAACTTGTACCTCTAGAGACAGTATGCTAAAATGCTGTGGTGTGCTGATGAATTTTAGTAAGGTTGGCTCTTCTTGCTACTGCTAAGCTGAGCAGTGGGATAAAAATGAGAGGGAATAGGGGGTGACAGCCAGAGTCCCAATGTGCTGATTTCACTTCTGGCACAACTGTAAGTGTAATCAGTGTGTCACTAGTAACACTTTAGCATTATATGGTTAAACCATAGAGATTGGACTGAGTGATAGAATGACCCTGGTTATATACTGATGTCATTTCTAGTTATATTGGAAGTGACATCAGTGTGTCACCAGTGATGTCATAACGGCACAGGCTCCAATAGTGATTCTCCTACTGGTTGTTGCCCTAATGCTAGCAATCCTAATGCTGGTAGTAAGATTCAGGTAAGTATTTTGGTTAGAAATCAGTATCCCTTTACTAACTATACAAGAACAGACAGAATAACTTCAAACTGTGTAAATTTGAATTATTTTACAAGAGTAAGCCAAGTTTTATGAGAGCTCTCTGTAATAAATGCTTCTATATTTCAAGAACCAGTTTAATTAACTAAACATCTGGTTGCTATAGAACTTAATAACAGAGAAGTATACTTGTTAGAAATTCTCTGTCAGGAAAAAATACTTAGTACATGGCTTCGCTATCATCTAATGGAGGATCAAAGCATGGTTGCATTCCTAAGCAAAAGTATCATAAACTAAATTTGCATTCAGAGATCCCTTTCTACTGATGGAACGACACTATCTTCCATATGCAGAAGGATGCTATTTGAACCAGCTTAATGGAACTTTTCTAATTAATTACTTGACTTAGAGATCTAAATTCCATGCAATCAGCAAGTTGCAGTTGGGTCTTCACTTGTCTCTAGTAGCAAGTCATAATGCAATCTGAGGATATGATAGCTACCAGGAGGAGGGAATGTGGAAATAATGTGGGGAAGGAAGTTTGGTGCCTGTTGCAGTCCTTGTGAGTTCTCCAGCACACAGCTGGATCTGGTCTGGTGGCTGGCACTGCATAACTGGACCATATTTTTCCAGGGTAGAAGCCACCAGAAGGAAAGAGCGAAAGCTGAAGACAGAAAGGGCAGGTAAATGAGGATTGCCTGGTGAATGGGAAGGAGAGGAGAAAACAGGAAATGCTGTGAAGCCTTTCAGGGAAGGGGAAGAAGAAATAGCGAGGGCAGGGAAATTGGATGCCCTCTGCAGGTCCATATGGATTCCCTATATTGATTGATTGCTTTATATCTGCCCTTTCCCAGCAAGTAGTTAGGAGACCCAATTGTGTCCCATGTTGTCTGGTCTCCTGACAGTTCCCTCCAGACAGATCATGGGAAGTTTTCTTTCACTTGGAATATTGGTAGGCTTTCCTTGAAACAGACTGTCTGAGAATGTACCAAATCCCAGTTTCAAAATACGTCATCTCTGTTCAAGTGCTGTTGAATAGCTAGACTTGGAAAGATCTCTGCCTGAGGTTTTAGAGAAGTATAATCAGTTACAGTGGATAATACATACATAACTAGATGTTATGTGAAAGGAAACATATATTTAGATTACCCTAAATAATCTGAGACCAGAATATCTGGACCTCCTGGTTCTGTACAAACTTGCCAGTTCAATGAGATATATCTTGATGGCTGTTCACTGATCCTCTCCTCAATGTTGTTCAACATCTATGTGTGTCTCCTTGCTTGGCTGGTCCAGATTTTTGGATTGGGTAGTCATCTTTACGCTGATGACACCTTGCTGTATCTGTTGAGGGTGGCTGGTTGGATTCTGCACCAGATGTATTGGCCACTTGTTTGGAGGCCCTGATGAAATGGTTGAAGTAGAGTTGGCTGAGGTTAAATCTATCACAGACAGAGGTCCTGTGGCTGGGTCAGATGACTTAGGCATGGGATGTCAACTCCCAGCTCTAAACAGTGTGCAACTAACACCTATGCTGACTGTTAAGAGCTTGTGTGTGATTCTGGATGCCTCCTTGTTTATGGAGATCCAAGTCAAAAATGTAGCCAAACGGGAATTTTTCCATCTTTGCCAGACTGAGCAACTCACATCCTACCTGTCTCGTCCCGGCCTGTGGAACAGCAATCCATGCAACAGTTACCTCCAGACAAGACTGCTATAACTTGCTGTATATGCAGGGCTACCCTTTAGACTATTCTGGAAACTTCATCTTGGCCAGAATGCAGCTTGCACAGGTCCTTACAGGGACTCTTGGAGAATATATATTTAAGGGGTGCTCTGACAGCTATATTGGTTCCAAACAGAATATTGGATCAGATTCAAGGTTTTGATAGTGACGTTTAAGTGACTAAATGGCTTGGGACCTTTATATTGGTGAGACCACCTCTCCCAACAACCCCCACTCCCAAAGAGAACTGTGCTCTGTAAGCAATAACTTACTGGTGTTCTCTGCCCCCAAACTGACCAACTGTCCTCGACTAGAGCCAGAAGGTTTTTTAGCTCTTGTCCTGGCGCGGTAGAATGCTTTTTCAAATGAGACCTGGATCCTTTAGGACTTGCTTCAATTCTGCAGGACCTGTAAGATGGAGCTGTTAGGTCAGACCTATGGTTGAGGGCAGCAACAACCTCCCACCCTTCCCTTCCCTTTCTGTCCCTCCCCTTTTTTATTGTTCTGTGCCAATTTTTAAAAACTTCCTTGCTTTCTCTCCTGATTGATCTCCTATTTTTAATCTATATTGACTTTATTATTGTAATGTGCAGCTGTTACGAGCCGGCCTAAGCTCATTTGACAGGGAAGGGCAGCCTATTAATTAAATAAACAAATAAGATTACTGCAGTGTAGTCTATATTGGGCTGCCCTTGAAGATTGCTTGGAAGCTACTGTTGGTCAGAATGTTGTGTCTATAGAACTGACTAAAGCAATGGTTATCAACCTGGGGGTCGGGACCCCTTTGGGGGTCGAATGACCCTTTCACAGGGGTTGCGTAAGATTCTCTGCATCAGTGTTCTCCATCTGTAAAATAGATAAATGATAGGGTTGGGGGTCACCACAACATGAGGAACTGTATTAAAGGGTAGCGGCATTAGGAAGGTTGAGAATCACTGGACTAAAGTGAGCTGTAGGGACCATATCACTCTAGTCTTGTTCTACCTACATTGGTTTCTACATTGTTTGAGTCTGTTCTTTTAAATAAATGATTCCAGTAACCCAATCAATGAATAATGTTAAAAGACATACTTTAGCATAATGTAGTCCTTTGTTCAGCAAAATTCTGATTTGTACAAATAGCTTAGCTCTTTAGAACTGCTGATTTGGCTTGCACTCTGATTCTAAAGCTGTTCACTATGAAGCAAATCTCAGCGCTTTTGGTAATACTTGCTTTCAGAAAGCTATATTTAGAATTGCAGTCCAAATTTTTATATTTACAAATGACTTTGGCTTAAATTCAGAAGGATGCATCTAATTTTTCTTCCTGAGAACATTCCCCTGGAAAAGAATTTACAGAACCACAGTTAAAGTTGAAATACTTCCTTGTGGGGTTGACACAAGAACAATTTTAAAGAAAAAAAATGCCAAGAGAAAAACCCTTGAAAATATTCAAATGCATACATGGAAAGTTAGCTAGTATACAATTAAGTTCTTAATCCAAGATCTGACACTGGATAATGTCTATGAAAAGTTCTGGGGAAGCATGAGTTTTCCATTGAAATGTGTATCTCAAGAATTGTCAGTGCAGTTATAATAGTTTGGGATTAATCCAAAAATATTGTCCTGGAATATCTCCTTTAATGTCAGTGGATTATAATCAGGAGTTTTCTGCTCTTGAATTGTGTTAGGAATTAACCTGTTGACTTCTGTGTGAATTGATAAATTAGGGACTGGTTACAGGATGGTGGAATTTTATTCAGCTATGAATACAAGTGAAAATTGTAGTATTATGCAAATATTTTAAAGTAAGCGTTTACTAGAATGAGAAATGAGTTGCTGATAACTGAAATTGTGTTGGAGGAATTTATCAGCTTTTGAATAATTTACAAGTTAAAAAGCAAAATTAAAAAGCAAACAGTAGATACCTTATTCTGCAAAAAGAGTGGGACTGGATTTGGAAGAATGTTATTAAAATAGAAATAATGTTTATGTAAAAGTTTTGGGGAATTACAGTTAGATTGGTATTTACTTCTCTGAGCCTTAGGTACATTTATATTTTTGGTAATATAGAATGCTGTGTTGTTAAGCTCTGCAGGTAGATGTCACATATATGCTTGTTTGTTGTATCTTTCTGATGACCCAATTGGGGTGAGGGGAATCACTGCTTGGATGTGGTGTGAGGTTACACCAGCATGTTTGCCCCCTCTGCCAGCATAAGGGGCACCTCTGCCGGCAGAGGAGGTAAGGATGCCAGTATCTGGGTCCCCCATAGGTCTGTGACAGAAAAACCTGGAAATGGGCACCAGTAACTTTTTCTTTTGTTCTACTATGGATTTGGGACTCATGGATTGGGCTGCCCAAAAAGTGTAGTTACAGGCATGGATCCAGCAGTGCGAAAGTGGAAACATAAATTGACAATGTATTTGCAGTCATGCCAGATCTTGTACAACACCTAGCACTTTCCTCCCTACATATTCAAAGGTCCAGAAATTTGGTTGCACAAGAGCTTGCATAAAAAGAAATATTAAAGGTATTTCAATAAGTTTGACTTGATGCTAACATGGTCTTTTTATTGTGTTTCTGATTGATCAAGAGTTCCAGAAAAAGGAGAAATTATGCACTGGATCTAACCCATGGAGTAGATATATCATGGGATATGAATTTTTATTCTAGGTTGTTTTGAAAGATTATACTGAACCAGATGATATGGAATTACAGTGCAATCCTTAAGCGAGTTACCCTTCTAAAACTATTGAACTCAGGGGACTTAGAAGGTTGTTACTGTTTATGATTACATTGGTCGTCACAGTTCTGGTGTCTGTGGCAAAAATGTGTCACTGTAGTATGGTAATAAAGGAATCCGCCTTTAATTATGGACTCGCATAAAAGCATTTGGGCTGTGGAATTTCTAATGAAATGAACTAATTCTGAAAGAGAAATAACACCTCAATCAAATAATTTGTAGAAAAAGAGGGTTTTGTTTATTGAAAATTTGAACATGTAATTGTCTGATTCTGTACACCCATACATAAGAATAATAGTAATAATAATGTGCTTCTATTTTTTGATTAACTAAAACTGAAAATTAATTTGTATGAAACATAATTTTTTAAGTTTTATTTTTTTAATTTTGAAACATCATTTTTTTCTATTTTTTTATCCATGTTTTTCTATTTCTTTCTCCATTAGGGTTCCAACATAACAGACACCTGCACAGAAATGCTGATTTATGGAGTCTTGTTGAAAATCTCTGCAGGAAATATTCAGGAAAGGGTGTTTTTTCTTTTTGACAATCTTTTAGTCTACTGCAAAAGAAAACATAGGTAAGATTATTATGCTTTGAAGACTGACTTCATAAAACATAGATTTTATGGTTAATATATTCCTAATACACTGAGGAATCTATAATGTTAGGCCATATGCTTAATTATTGAACTCTGAAGCTCTTTCCCATTAGAAGAAACTACATCAAAGATTTGGAATAAACTGTTAGAAGGATAGTTCTTTTACTCTGTAATTTCAATTTCATATATATGGTGAATTACTATATCACAGGATACAGAATAAAATAAGTTGGAGCATTTTTTAAAAAAATGTAATTTATTGCATGCCTAATACAATTAATTGCTGATCATATTATGAGTCATGATGAAAATAGGTGTTCGTTTTTTCACGTTTGGTTCTATCCAGTGGATTCCTTCTGTGAAGTAAGGTGCCTTTCTCTACTGTAGTAAGGCACCTTACTTAATTCAAGAGCCATTGGATCCAACCCACTGCCATTGTGGTTCTTCACCCCTCCACAGACGACTGAAGAACAGCAAAGCATCCACAGATGGACGCCGGTATCTCTTCCGGGGCAGAATAAACACAGAAGTGATGGAGGTGGAAAATGTAGATGATGGTACAGGTATGTGTATCTTAACCAATCCAAAAATACTTAATACTTTTTAATGATATATAGCATCTTTCTAGATATGTATTTTTTGGTAAAATGTCACAGAGGGATGTTCATCTAGTCGAAAATGTTCTTGGACAGCTACTCAGTCAGGTAGTTACAATTCATTTGTCGGTAGGTAGGCAGGTCAAAAGTGTTGTATATGGCCAAAGGTCATTATATTATAACAAAAACACCTTCTCAAGGAATAATAAATAAAACAATAAAAGTACAATAAAATTGAAAGTGATATCAAAACTTCTGGGGCCAAACATAAGCTGAAATGTCAAGAAACATTTCATGCAGATTTTCTTAATGACTAGTCCATACAGAGACATCACATAGGTAACAGGCAGTCCTAATCAGAGAGAAGATGGATTATTTTATTTGCTACTGGGTGTGAAGCTAGTCCGGCTAAAATGACTCCAAGAAAATTGAAATTAATTGCTGAATAAAAATGGCAAAACAGGTCATAGTGGGGGAAGCACATTTGTTGATCTCAATAGGCTAGAACCTGGTATGTGTAGCAAAAATGAGTACAGTGCATTTAAGAATATTTAATTTGCCTTACTGAATTGGATCAGTCTGTATTGTGCAGTATACTAATGTCATGTTCAAAGCTAATGTTCTGGAGTTTAGACTGGGTGCTTGTAGTCAGTATCATATTTGCATGAATATTGTTCCATGCTGAAGGTAAAGGTGATGAGAGATAAGGAAGCATTGCTGGACTCAGGAGAGGAGCTGGCAGGAGACTGTTGCTGCCTCAGCAATACTGCATCAACAACAAGAAATGTGGGTATGAGGCATGTGGACATCCCTACCCACTTCCATGTTGTTGGTGCTGTTGTAGCAGTTGAGGGAGCCTTTTCATGTCTTTGTGTTGAAACAGCCAGTGTAACTTCTCCATTGTTAACAGAAGGCAACCTGGAGATTCATTAAATCTCTAAATATCAATTACAGGACAAACAGGAGGATGTAGCTGGTACCCCTATGCCAGATCAGCTGAGCCATTCTCTGAGCTCTGTGGATTGATGATCTTGTTGAGGCACCAGCTGTAGGAAAAGGGCTGGACATGATATGTAAAGGGAATGGGGACTTGAGAACAGCACAAAGGTATTTATCCTTTGGCACGGCATTTATCACTTCCCCCCTTCTCCTTTCCAAGGCATGTAGGCAAGCGGGATTGGCAATATGTAAGAAAAGTCTTATTGTGTTAGGTCAAGATCCATCTCTATCTAGGAATCCCACATTTGCAAGGCTAAAGGGAACAGCAGAGGTGTACCAGGGGAAAATGGCACCTGGAGACATCCGTTCTCTGGGTGACCTCCATGTGACCAGATCAGTGATGCCCGGGGACAGAGGGTATCCCCTGTCCATAGGCAAAAATGCCACTGGGCAATAGCCTTCCCCTGCAGCATTTCTCCTGTAGTTGATACTCAGAGGTATAATGCCTCTGAACCTGGGTGCTCTGTTTAGCTGACACAGCTAATAGCATTCCTTTCCATGAGCTTGTCTAACTCCCTTTTAAAGCAACATGTGTTGATGATAATCAGGGTGTTTTGTGCTGGTGAATTCATTATTATGTGCTGTATTAAGAAGTCTTTACCAACACCATCTTGACAGTACTGCTAGTCGGACTAACTGCTGTTATTGTGGCCCACAGGCCATTTATAAATACAGCAAATCATGGTATTATTGTAATGGAGATGTGAAGTTAAAGTACCAAGTAATCATAAATAGTCCACTGCAGAGGACAGCCACATGTCTTAAAACATATTATTGAATGCTCTATTACACCTATTCATAATGTTGATACGCTAATTTAGACTTAATAGTGTTACATTCATTACATTAATTATAAGACTCAAATTTTTATGTTCTGCGGCTCCAGACTTTTTTCTTTTTTGGGGGGAGGGGGCAAAATGGCTCTTTTGATAGTAAAGTTTGCTGACCACTGAATTAAACTGAGACTGTGAGAGCCCCAAGGTCACTTGGAGAGCTTCCATGGATCAGTAGGGAGCTGAACCTAATAGTGCCAGGTCATTGTCCAAAATTGTAATTACTGCGCTATCCCTGTTTCAGTATAACTTGTAGACTTCTAACTGAGTCAGCAAGGGCCATCTGAATCCCATTAAATTTTGGAAGCAATATACGCTCCAAAATCTCTTGCTTCTTTGTCAGTATTACTTCTGTTTTGTTGGGGCTTAATTTCAGCTTGGCCATCCATAGCCATTTAACCACATCAATTAAGCACTGGAAGACAAGGGATTACTAGAATAGAAAAGCAATTTTGCTGCTTGGGTCCAGGCATGACAGGCTTGCAGATGACTAACACAGCCAGGAAGTAGTTGTACAGTTTAAGCAACTCAGGTGCCTAGGCAGGTGGTGCAACGTAGTGCAGATCCAACAGTGCAGAGGTCAGGCAGGTAACATCTGTAGGAAGAAGTTTGGCAGTTCAGGGTTTGAGGCAGGTGGTGTTTGTAGGTGGAGGTCAGGCAGTGCAGGGATCAAGGCACAAATCACAGGCAAGAGCTAAGGAGGAGTCCAGGCACACACACTTCTTAGGAAATGACACTGGTTGCACCTAGGCTAGGCTGACTAGACGTCCCGCTTTTGGCGGGACAGTCCCGCCTTAAAACAATTTGTCCCATGTCCCGTGGGTTTTTTGAAGTGTCCCGATTTTTGGAAGGCTGCTGCACTCCCTTCTGGGGCGCAAGGCAGTGCGGCAGCTTCCCGCGCACACGGCCGCAGGAGCGCATTGCCTTCTGGGGAGCTCCTGTTTCCTGCCCTGTCACAGGGCGGGAAACGGGAGCGCCCCAGAAGGCAGTGCGACCCTGCAGTTGTGCGCGCCTGTGCGTGCACGTGCGCGTGCGCAGCCATCCACCTACCCGCCCGTCCCAGTTTACAAAGGTGACCATCTGGTCACCTTAACCTAGGCACGTGGTGGCGAACCTTTGGCACTCCAGATGTTGTGGACTACAATTCCCATCAGCCCCTGCCAGCATGGCCAATTGGCAGGGGCTGATGGGAATTGTAGTCCATAACATCTGGAGTGCCAAAGGTTCGCCACCACTAACCTAGGCCAAGCCATACCCAAGACAGGACTTAAATAAGATGCCCTGCTAATGGGCCATGCCCCTGTGAAGTCTTAGTCCTCATCAAAAACAGGTGTCTCTAGTTCACACAACCTTTGGCCATATCAAATAGCCAGAGGCATTTCTCCTTTACTGTGTAGCTGCAGTCTCTGTCTTTCTCTTTTTTGCACAGCTGGCTTATTATTCAGCTCCTCTAAAGTTATTGACACTCTCCCAGGTGCATGGTATCAGGCTACCCTGGTCTGGGGGGAAGGGCTTGGAGCTGGCTCTGCTTTAACTGACAGATAAGGGCTTAGAGCTGATTCTACTGCCTGCATCTCCTCATGAGGTGTTGGCACTGGAGCCTCGAGGCTCAAAGTTATCATCACCCAGGGACTGATTCATGACAACAATCTTAGGCAGGTCTAGAATCGCACTCAGGTTTATTCAGTAATGGGGATTGTTCTCCGGAAAGTGTTCCTCAGATTGCAGCCTTAGACAAATTGAGATCTGATTTTGGTCAGTGAGAAAATAGATGCTATGAGTAGAAAGTTCCTGGTTGTGTCCCTGGATTTCTAGTTAAAGGATGTCTGACACAATGTATTAGGGTAGATTGTCCTCCACCTGACAGCTGCTGTCAACTAGAGTATATATGTACTGATGGTTTGACTTAGTATAAGGTAGGTTATGTTCAAAAACATATTAAGTTCTTGTAATTTTTCTTAGGCCCTGATCCTGTGATATGTTCTGCAGAGGCCATGAAGCATAAAGATTCTTATTAAGAATGCTACAGCGTGACCCATTTATTGTTGATCTCATGGAACACTTATCTGCCTTAGAATTCAGTACTCTAAAAACTGGGAGAAGGGAGTGTAGTAGAGCTTTTTGTTTTCTTTGTTTTGAATCCCACTAGTTTGGGATACTAGAGCCAGTGTGGTGTCGTGGTTAAGAGCGGCAAACTCTGCTCTGGAGAACTGGGTTTGATTCCATGCTCATTCACATGAAGCCTGTTGGGTGAACTTGGGTGAGTCACAGTTCTCTCAGAACTCTCCCAGCCCATGCAGAGGCAGATAATGGCAAACCACCTCCAAATGTCTCTTGCCTTGAAAATCTTACAGGGTCACCACAAGTCAGCTGTAACTTGACAGTACTTTCTACGACCAGTTTGGGATACTACATGAGCTTTCTTAGTTGGACATTGACTTTTGCTATTTGCTAAAACAACTTATTTTAGTCCACCTATACCCTACTAGAGGCATACTTGTGTCCTAATTGTACTAATTCACCTTGTAAAAGACTAGTTCTATGATATGATTTGATTTGCTCTTACTTGATTGACTATGCTGCTTTGTCCTTAGCCACTTGTGGCTTGCGCCTCATTTGAAGCAAATTGGGACTGACACTGGGATGTGTGGGCACACAGACAACACCTGTATGTTATTTTTTGTCACAGTAGCTCTGGGTGACTCAGATTGGCAGAAAGATGTATGGAAAGGCTTAACAGCCTCTTCTAGTGCCATGATTTGTATTAGTTGTGACTGCCTATTTAAAATGGTGGAAAGTTCTAATCATGGGTCTCTGGGGCAAATCCAGTTGGATGTTTTGTGTGGTACAGATAATAACTTTTTATGTTCCGAAGTGTTCAAGACACTTAAAGACTTTATTTCTGCTACCCTTTTCCAGCTGACTACCACAGCAGTGGCCATATTGTTATAAATGGTTGGAAGATACACAACACTGCAAAGAACAAATGGTTTGTGTGTATGGCCAAAACAGCTGAAGAAAAGCAGGAATGGCTGGAGGCTATTCTGAAAGAAAGAGAGAGAAGAAAAGGTGTGTATATAAGCTTTACACTAGATTTTTTTTTTAGTTGATATTGGAATGAATTTAGTTCTGCAATTTTTGCCATTATTCCCTGCATTAGAAGGCATGCAGAATCTAAATTTACCCTTTCAAAACTTCTCTTTTCTCTATTGATTTCATTCATACTTCCCTACTTTTTATTCTGCTTCTCTGAACTACGGTTCTAGAATATTTACAGAGAGGGCAAGTGATAGAGTTCCTTAACTTAAAAAAACACATTTAACAAAATGTGCTTGTTCATTCAAAAAGAGTATTAATGGGAATAAAGACTCATGATATGATCTAGCAGTGCTGCATGGCAGATGATATGATAGTTTACTGTCAAGAGTATAGTATGGAGTGCTAAACTCCATAATAAAGAAAAACATGTTGAAAGGTTTTTGATTTTTCCTTAAGATGAAGTGTGCCCATAGTCATCAATTATATCCATTAATAATAATGTGTCCATGCTTGGATGCACATCACACTAGTAGGAGGTGCTGATGGCACTGTTCCATTTTACCAGCAGTGGAGTGTTAGCCATTTGTGTCAGGATTTTCCATGAACAGGGATACTTTCAAATGGAAATCTATTTGGATCTCCCAGTAGTAGTTGGCCTATGTGAGGGAAGGGATTCTCTACTTGGACTGTGTGTAGACCATACTTTTCATTTACAATGAAGCCAATATGATTTAGCAAAACGCTCTTTCTCGGGGGTTGTTGCCCATTACTGTGGTCTGGATTAATTCCTGAGTTAGCTAATTCTGTGTGCTTCAGGGTATACTTGTGATTAAATCTCCCATTTTTAAAAAAGCAGCTGTGGAGCCACCTAGTTGGATTGGGACAGGAGTATAACCTTCCTTTATTCCATTTAATCCCTTCCCCAATTGTGATTTGGGTAGCGGTTTAGATCTTGATAAACAGTGCCAGAGGAAAAGATTAAATCTTCTCTTCCAGTGCCATAGGCTTGGTCTGATTTGTTCTATTGCCCATGGCTGCTTTTAAATTCAGAAAAAGGTGGGAAATTGGCTAACGACCCTCTACTGTCTAATCTAACTTGATCATGCAGAGGAAGGCAATATTTTTCTTAGCTGTCTATCTTCGTTTGACTCTTCAGAGACTCCCAGTTGTTTCGGATTTGTAGATAGAAATTACTGTAGTATAAGAGAAACAGATACTAGCATCTTGCGTGCATCTGCTTTTATTTGGTTTTGCCCTGTTGATCCTGCCTTTATTAGCTAACCTGGTTCCACAGCTGTATTTCTGGTTTCCCTGGTAACTCAACATGTAAGATGAAAATTAGTCCATTCAGACTTTTCAAATTGCTATTGAGTAATGATGTCTGAAAAGCTTCAATATACAATGAGCTATTTCGTCAATATGCATTTGGCAATTTGCTGATATGATGGATATGTTCTCCTTTATGTGCCTAAGTATCAGGGTCATCTGAATCTATTTCATGTCTCCTAGCAAGTGTAGTTATCTGACACAGCATAGCAAGCATCTGTTTTTTTGTTTAGATTCAAGCCCAGTAGCACCTCAGAGATCATCTAAAAGGAAAGTTCCCTTTGTCAGACATGAGTAGGAATGGAGATCTCTGAGTCTTTTTATCTCAGAGGATGAGAGGGCTATTGTAAAGAATGCTTGTAAAGGATGCAGAGGTACAGTGCATACTGTATCAGCTGTGTAAAACCGAGGGAAAATGGATGGGGGCAGAGAATTAGCATCTGTAGTGAGAAAAGAATCCCATGTCCCTATTCAGCCCTGGATAGTCCATTGTTCTGAACTTGTGAATAAACTCAAGTTCAGCAGTCCCAGTTGTAATTTTCCCTTGATTTTTTTTTCATTTGAGAACTGTCACTCTTTGGTTGGCAATAGAATGACCTGAAACATTAATGGTATTGTTAGGGTTGGTTATTGGGTTGTCAGGACCCATGGTGGCCAAAGTACTTTTCTGGAAGATTTGGGGTTTTTTTTGGTGATTTGTAGATAGAAAGAAAAGGAATGTGTCAGTGTATTAAACCGGAACTCTTTGGCATCTCAGATACATAAAAATGCAGTATACCTTGCTTTGATGGATGGAGGCAACTTGAATTCTCAAGTTGTTCCATTTTGGTTTTGTAGACCTTTAAATGTAAAGAAACTTAAATATGATTTGTTGCGTCCAAGATTTCTGTGTTCAAATTGAGTTTAACAAAATTACCAATGAAGTGATAGGTACCATTTCCTGGAAACATTTTTTAATTCATTTTTTATTTTGCTTCCCAGGGCTAAAACTAGGCATGGAACAAGACACTTGGGCAATGATCTCTGAACAAGGAGAGAAACTGTACAAAATGATGTGCAGGCAGGGGAACCTGATCAAAGATCGAAAGAGAAAATTAACTACCTTCCCCAAATGTTTCCTTGGGAGGTATGGACCATTCTTATCTCATTTGAACCTTTTTTTCAGCTATTTATTATTATGATACCTTTATTCTCAAATGTTTAACTGGTATATTACCTTATTTCTACTGATGATTGTGACCATTTTTATACAATTGTGCTGTAAACCTTTAGACTTATTAGACTTCCATTTGACATTTATTTTGTCAATACTATGATACCTTTGCTGTTGTTGACAATGATATTTTAAATTGACACTTTCATTGATAATTTCTTGCCCACAACTAATATTTTAAACTACAATTTAATAGTAAGAAACAAACTTCCATTTGTTGAAGCCCCTGAACTTGAACTTCACAGCAGATAAACCAGAAAGTCTTCACTAACTCTACATGGGAGCAGAAAAGACAGTTCAAGAGACTGATGAAGTTTATCATCACAAATAAATTGGAGTGCATTCATGATGCCTTAAAATAGGATTATTATTTTTCTGGATCCTCAAGTGCAACCATAAAATCAAAATGGGCTTGTTAAGCTTGAGGAAATTTTCTACATTAATAAAATTTAATTTAATCCCAGATGTTTCAAAGTGATTATATTTATATTTATAAATAGATGAAAGGATCATATTTAATTCCTGAAACTTTAAAAGGGAGAGAAAATAACTGTGGTGCCAATCCCTCTCCACAAGATAAACACTCCCTTCAAATAAAAATAAGGTAGACAGCTTAACACATTGATTGGAAACTGCCTCTACTGATACTACATATAGACTAGGTGATATACAGGTCCAGAGTGTCATAATTTTCTAATATGCACCTATATGTCACATGGTTTGAAAGAAATAGAAGACTTTGATTTTTGAATGGCTAGTATGAATTGCTATAGTAAACCACAATTCTGCCGCTATAGCTGTTGTCACAATTCTTTCATCATTGGGGTTGGGCCACAACTCAGTGGTGAAGCATCCACTTGGCTTGCAAAAGGCCCCAGGGTCAATCCCCAGAATCTCTAGTTCAAAGGATGAGGTACTGATGATGTGCAAGAACTCTGTGGGACACCTTGGAGAACCATTGCCAGTCCAACTAAACAATACTATTCTAATGGATCAGTAGTCTAATTTAGTAAAAGGCCACTCAATGTGTCCATCATTCACTTTTCTTTTTAGAAATTCTAAAAATAACACTCCTTTTTACTTCTTTTTCTAATTAGTGAATTTGTATCTTGGTTGCTGGAGATTGGAGAGATTCACAGAGCTGAAGAAGGTGTTCATCTTGGCCAGGCTTTGCTAGAGAATGGCATTATCCACCATGGTAATTTATTTAATATAACATCTCAAATGTACTTCTTTAAGATTTGTTATTATCTCCAGGGCCCTTTCCTCACGGGCCATGCGAGTTGGGGTACACCGGCATAGTCCATGCCGGTGCACCCCCTGGGGCCGTTCGCATGAATGGCCCTCGGCCTGGCCATTCAGCAGTCGGCGATGTAAAAAAGGTGTCCCATGATAATGTCGCTGATTATTCTCCTTAGTGGCCTCCATTTACCTCCTGCTGGCTCCCGTCACTTGTGGAGGCCAGGGAACACGCATCCATGGCCATAGCGATGCCTCTGGGGTTGGAGGCCAGGAGGTGTGTCCCCTGGCTTCACAGAGCAATGGGAACTGGCAGGAGGTAAAAGGGCACTGGGAGCGGCGCAGGGATCGTTTTCAAAAATACTTGCTCAATGAGCAAGTCGAGAAAACACCATTGTGGGGGTAAATGCCACCGCTGCCACGCTGCAGCATCGGCAGCTGTGTGATCTTCTCCCCCACAACGGCATTTTCAATGACCCCTTATCACAATTACTTTGAGCTTCAATTACTTTGTTTTTGAAGTATGGCTGCCATGACTATTAAAGTATCTGAAAGATCTCAGGGAAGGTTGCACGTAGATAGTCAGTACTAAAATTACACCTGTTGTTCAGAAATACTCCAGGAATCATTTTAATAGTTTAACCTATTTGTGAGTTGCTAGTTGCAGAGTCTGCTACTATAACAGGACCAACCAAGTAATACTCAAATTCCATTAGAAATATTGTCATTGTTGTCTTCATTGCATTCTTAATTAACTTTTGGAACACTTTTAACAAAATGGTTATTAGTTGATTTAGTTTAAAATATTAGAAACAAAACTACATTTTCAGTTGTTCAAATGGCGATTCCACATGGTTACCTTTTACATTAAGGATGACCATATTAACCCACTTGACCACTGTGGTTATCTTGTGGCTAGATGGAGCAAACCAGAAAAACAGCTTTCTAAGTCGTGGCGCCAAAATTATGGAATTCATTCTCCAGGGAGATTCACCCGTATGCTTCTATAATTGTCTTCTTTCTTCACTGATTCTTACTAATCCCATGTGTTTATGTATTCTAATTATTTTTATATTTATGTGTATTTTAATTTTGTTTTTAATGTTTTGATTGTTTGCTGGCTTGGTAACGTAAATTGGGTGGAAAGGTATCTTAAAATGTTTAAAATCAAATAAAATCCTTATATTATGTGAAAATCAAGTTAAATTGAGAAGATTGCTAAGGGCACCAAAATAAAATTCAAGCTAAGTGGAAGAGATCCAGAAGTATCTTTCTATTATGAGGAACCAGGTAAATGAATTTAATACAAATACTGGTAAATTCTGAATGGAGAGAGATTATGGGATATTGACAGAGAATGCACTAAGATATAAAATTAGTAGGTTGATAGAATGAAAAAATCAAAGCACGTAGAAGAGACATACGTTGGAATGACTGAGGTTGTGAACTACTTTCCTTGATGTGCTAAAATGCTAGAATTTTTCAAGTCATTTTATGTTTTTTTAGTTACTGATAAGCATCAGTTCAAGCCTGAGCACATGTTGTATAGATTTCGCTATGATGACGGCACATACTACCCAAGAAGTGAAATGCAGGATGTAATTTCCAAGGTATAAGTATTTTGTTGTTTTAGTATTAATTTTTTTTAGATACAGAAATT